>NW_008328488.1:2016898-2017888 GCF_000622305.1 Nannospalax galili
TGACCTCCGCATGTACACGTGGCACACACATGTGTGCATACATATACACACAAAATAAAGGTTTTTTAAAAAATTTATTTAATAACCACATACTTAGATGAACCATTTCATCAACAACATTGACATATTCAATAATAATCTCCAGAGCTAAGATGCATCTCTTTCAAAATTGGCTGTAAATTCTTAGCTTTACAGCTGAATTATTACAGCTATACAATATTGTACTCAGTATAAACCCTATAAGACATAAAATTAAATGAAGTTTTAACCTTTAAAAAAGATCTCCATTTCATTATCAAAATACAGTTTCATACAGAAAAGTTCATTTTAATGCAATTGACATTAAGATGTTTTCACAAGCATTTCTAATCTCTATGTATCTGATTATTTATTACTAGTCACACTCAGTTAATTTCTGAGCTCCTTAGCATCTGAGCATGGATACAATGTCACCAGGTAGATTTCAGTGGTAATGTTTCTCACATCTACTAATTATTAAGGAGAAATTTTTTATGCTTTGAAGAATTATTATTTTTTAATCATTTTTTAATTTTTAATTACTACATGATTAGACGAAGCATTTCTCTACAGCTTTAACATATTCAGTAACACACTCCAGAGCAAGAGCACATCTCTTTCACAAGTGGATGCAAGTTTCTAGGTTCACAGTTGAATTAATACAGTTATCCAATATTGAACTCAGTATAAGCCCTATAAGACATAAAATTGAATGAGTTTTTAAACTCTAAAAAAAAATCGCCATTTCATTTTAGAATATATTGTTCCTTGCAGAAAGACTTATTGTTTTTGTGTTTGCACATGTGTCTTTAATCTCTATGTATCTGATTATTACTAGTCACAGTCGATTATACTCGGCTACTTAGTACCTGAGTATGGATGTAAAATCATCAGGTAGATTTCAATGATAATGTTTTTCACCTCTACTAATTAACATGAAGCAAATTTTTATGCTTTTTTTCAAATACAACT
>NW_008328488.1:2018925-2020438 GCF_000622305.1 Nannospalax galili
TAAACCTTATCTAGAGATATTTTTCTTGATCTTTTATGTATAATTTGTCAGTAGATTGTAGGAATAATATGGTTCCCTCTGGTTCTCAAAGCTAGCTAGGCATTGTTTATCTCTCGCATTGTCTCACACCTCCATCATTTGTTTCCCCAAGTAAGGTGCCCCCAATTCCCCCCTTTCTCCCTTACTAATGCCCTTCTCCTATGGTCCTACCTCTGTTGAGATCCTTCTTTCCCTTTATCCCCTAAGTTCCTTGTATACCCTTCCCTTCCCCCCTCCCTTAAACTAACCCAATATTCAATTCATATCTCCCTTATTAAGGCCTGTTTCCTTCTGTTTTCTCTTTCTTCTTATTTCTTTTCCTTTACCTCCCTGTTTCCTTTCCATTTTCCTGGTTTCTGTAGTTGTGTCTGGTTGCATACTTATTTATCAGAGTCTGGTTCTAGGATCCACATATGAGGGAGAACATATTTGTTCTAAGATCAACATATGAGGGAGAACATATGTCGATTTTTTTTTCTGAGTCTGTGTTACTTCACTTAGTATAACAGTTTCTAGTTCCATCCATTTACCTGAAAATTTCATGATTTCATCTTTCTTTACTTATGAGTAAAACTCCATCACATGAATGAACCACATTTTCATTATACACTTATCAATTGGGGGACACTTAGGTTGCTTCCAACTCTTAGCTATTGTGAAAATAGCAGCAAAAAACATGGATGTACAAGTGTCTCTGCAATAGGACGAGTTCTTTGGGTATATGCCAAGGAGTGGTATAACTGGGTCAAATGGTAGGTTCATTTTCAGTTTTTTAAGAGTTCTCCACACTGTTTTCCATAGGGGTTGAACAAGTTTGCAGCCCCACCAGCAGTGGATGAGTATTCCCCTTTCCCCACAACCTCTCCAACATTTGGTATCATTTGTTTTCTTGATCTTAGCCAGTCTGACTGGGGTAATATGAAATCTTAAAGTGGTTTTAATCTGTAGTTCCCTAATTATTAGTGAAGTTGAACAACTTTTAAGATGTTTCATAGCCATCTTTACTTCTTCTTTTGAGAACTCTGTTAAGCTCCTTAGCCCATCTTTTAATTGGGTTAATTCTTGTCTTGGTTCCCTGTTTTTTGAGTTCATTATATATTCTGGATATTAAACCTCTATTGGATGTGTCGCTGGTGAAGATTTTCTCCCATTCTGTGGGGTTTGTCTTTACTTCCTTTGTTGCCTCCTTTGATGTACAGACGCTTTTTAGTTTAATGAGATCCCATTTGTTAATTCTCACCCTTGTTTCCTGAGCAATTGATGTCTGGTTTAGAAAATCCTTTCCTACACCTGTATCTTGTAGGTGCATGCCAATGTGTTTTTCTAACAATTTCAGGTTTCAGGCTTTATATTGAGGTCTTTAATCCATTTGGAATTGACTTTGCAGGGTGAAAGATATGGGTTTAGTTTCATTCTTCTACAAGTGGAGATCCAGTTTTGCCAGCACCATTTGCTGAACATGCTGTCTTTCCTC
>NW_008328488.1:2020650-2021434 GCF_000622305.1 Nannospalax galili
ATCTCTTTCTTTAAAGATTTAAATTTTTCATTGTAGAGGTCTTTAATGTCTTTGGTCAGGTTTATTCTGAGATTTTTTTGCAGCTATTGTGAAAGGGAGTGTTTCCATGTGCTCTTTCTCTGATTTCATGTTATCGGTATATGGAAAGGATACAGACACTTGCAGGTTAATTTTGTAACCTGCCACTTTACTAAACGTGTTAACAATTTCTAGGAGCTTTCTGGTGGAATTTTTGGCATCTCTTAGATATCGTATGATCTGCAAAAAAAGGATAATTTGTTCTCTTCTTTACCAATTTTTACTCCTTTAATTTCCTGCTCTTGTCTTATTGCTCTTGCAAGAGTTTCAAGTACTATGTTAAAGAGAAGTGGAGGTAGTGGACAGCCTTGTCTGGTTCCTGATTTCAATGGTAATGCTTCCAGTTTTTCTCCATTTAGAATGATGTTGGCTGTGGGTTTATTATATATGGCTTTAATTATGTTGAGGTATGTTACTTCCAGTCCAATTCTCTCTAGGACTTTGAACATAAGTGCATGTTGAATTTTGTTAAAGGCCTTCTCTGCATCTATTGAGATGACCATGTGGTTCTTGTCTTTGAGCCCATTTATTACATTTACTGACTTACATATATTGAACCATCCCTGCATCTCTGGGACAAAGCTGACTTGGCCATGCTGGATGATCTTTTTGATGTGTGTCTGTATGCGGTTTGCAAGCATCTTGTTGAGAATTTTTGCATCTATGTTCATTAAGGATATGGGTCTATACTTTTCTCTTTTGGTTG
>NW_008328488.1:2021450-2023668 GCF_000622305.1 Nannospalax galili
GCTTTGGTATGAGAGTGATGCTGGCTTCATAGAAGGAATTTGGAAGTTTTCCCTCCATTTCTATCTTTTTGAATAAATTAAGTAGTATTGAATGTAGATCTTCTTTAAATGTCTGATAGAATTTTGCTGTAAATCTGGTCGTTGGCTTTTTTGAGTCAGGAGATTTTGTATTACTGTTTCAATTTCCTTACATGTTATGGCTCTGTTTAAGCTGTTAATCTCTTCTTGGTTTAGTTTTCGTGATTCCCATGATTTTAGATATCCATCCATTTCTTTTAGGTTTTCAAGTTTAGTAGCATATAGGTTTTTAAAGTATTCCCTTATAATGTTATGTATCTTTCTGGTGTCTGTTGTGATGTTTCCCCTTTCATCTCTGATTTTGTTGATTTGGAGGTGCTCTTTCTTTCTTTGGTTAACTGGGCTAGTGGTCTGTCAATCTTGTTTATCTTTTCAAAGAACCAGCTCTTGGAACTGCTGGTTCTCTGTATTGTTTTCTTTGTTTCGATTTCATTAATTTCTGCCCTGATTTTTGTTATTTCTTCCTGTCTGTTGGGTTTTGGTTTCATTTGCTGTTGCTTTTCAAGTTTCTTGAGTTGCAACATTAAGTCATTTATTTGTGTTCTTTCCTATTTTTTGATGTAGGCACTTTGAGCTCTAAACTTCCCTCTAAGGACCGCTTTCAGTGAGTCTCAGAGTTTTTGTCGTGTTGTATTGTCTTTTTCATTTAATTTAAGGAATACTTTTATTTCTTTCTTAATTTCTCTTTTGACCCATTCATCATTCAGGAGAGTGTTGTTTAATCTCCATGTGTTCATGTGGTTATTAGGGCTTCTTTTGGTGTTGATTGTAAGGTTTATTGCATTGTGGTCTGATAGAATGCATGGAGTTATTTCAGTTTTTTGTATTTGTTGAGGTTTGTGTTTGCCCCAGTATATGGTCGATTTTGGAGAAGGTTCCATGGGGTGCTGAGTAGAAAGTATGTCCTTCAGTGCTTGGGTGGAATACTCGGTAGATGTCTTTTAAGTCCATTTGATATATGGTATTGTTTAATTCAGATGCCTCTCTGTTAACTCTCTGCCCTGTTGACCTATCTAATGGAGACAGTAGGGTATTGAAGGCCCCTACTGTTAACTAGTTTGGATTGATCTGGGACTTAAAGTCCTGTAGTATTGTTTTAATGAAGTTGGGTGCACCAGAGTTTGGTGAATATATGTTCATGACTGCAATATCTTCTTGATTTATTGTTCCTTTGATCAGAATCAAGCGGCCCTCTTTATCTCTTCTGATTAGTTTTAGTTTAAAGTCTATTTTGTCAGGTATTAGAATTGCTATGCCTGCTTTTTTCTTAGTACCATTTGCTTGCTATATTTTTTTCCATCCTTTCACTTTAAGATAGTGTCTGTCCTTGAAAGCAAGATGAGTTTCTTCCTGACAACAAAAAGATGGGTCTTGTTTCTTAATCCATTCACCTAGTCTGTGTCTTTTGATGGGGATTTCAGTCCGTTAATATTAAAATTTACTAATGAAAGATGTGTATTGAAGCCTATCATTTTAATTTCTGTTTACATTCTTGATAAAGCTGTACTTTTCCACAGTTTTACCCTCATTAAATTTCTTTCCACAACTCCTTGGGCACAGTAGTTCCTTTCTTCAGCTCTTTGTATTGCTTCCAGAACTGTCTGAAGGGCTCGTTTTGTGGACATGAATTCCTTCTGCCTATTTATGTCATGGAAGATTTTTCTTTCCCCTTCGACTATAATAGACATTTTGGCTGGGTATAGTAATCTGGGTTGGCATCTGTGGTCTTTTTAAACTGGGAACACTTTGGTCCAGGCTCTTCTGGCTTTCAGAGTTTGCACTGAAAAGTCAGCTGTAATCCTAATGGGTTTATATGCTTCTTTTATTTGTAAGGGCATGTCTTTTTTTAATTTTGGGAAATTTTCTTCCACAAATCTGTTGATGATCTGGTCCATGCCATTATCTTGGGATTCTTCTCCTTCCTGTATGCCTGTGATTTGTAAGTTTGTTCTTTTTATGGTGTCACACAATTCCTGCATATTCCATTCTTGTGATTTTTTAAATTTTTCATAATCTTTGCTTGAGTGGTCCAGTTCATCCACTTTATCTTCCCATCTTGATACTCTGTTTTCCATTTCATTCATCCTATTGGTGAGGCTTTCTCCTGTCGTTTCTAATTGGCTCATGGGGTGTTTCACTT
>NW_008328488.1:2023710-2062063 GCF_000622305.1 Nannospalax galili
TTCAATATTTCTAACTCTTTTCTGAATTCATTCAGAAGTTTATCCCTATCTTCCTTCAGTTCTTTGATATTTTTTTTGTGTGTTCTTTAATTTCACTGAATTATTTTATCATGTTTAAAATTGTTCTTTTGAGTTCCATGTAAGGCATTATCTCTACGGGGTTCTCATTGTACTCCTCTAGAGGACCATTGGTATTTGGTGGGGGTATGTTATATTGCTTTTACATGTTATTTTTTTCTCTGTGATTTTCACATGTGAATTTCTTTTGTAGTTTCGAATTCTTGTGTGAGATACAAGTCTTCAAGTTTATGTCTGCTTCTTTTTGTGAACTTTATGTGTCTTTGTGGTTTACTTTTTTGGCATGAAAAGCTGGTTCCTCTAAGCTTCTGGTTCTCTCTTTTGATTTTATGTTGGAGTGGCCAGATTGCTTTTGTCTTCAGGAGTTCCCACAAAGGCCCAAGTCAAATGAGGATCAGGTGCTCTCAGGCTTTCTCCTAAGGCCTGGATCCCTCCAGGAAAGATTTTGGCTTCAGGAATTTGGGGGTTGGATTGGCCTGGGAGTCGGGCCCAGGAAAGATGCTGGTCCAAGGCAGCTGTTGGCTGTGCCACTCAGAGATGCAAAGGAAGATGGGGGCGGGAAGCGGCCCTAAGGCCTCCAGGGGACTTCACTGAGGAGCTGGTTGGTCCCAGAGAGAGGCCTGTGGATCAGAGAGCTCCTCTGACTTCTATATATACCCATGCATTCATGTGCAGACAAACACAGACACATACAGACACAGAGAGAGAGAGAAAGAGAGAGAGAGAAACATGCAATTAAATAATGGATAAATCGATGTAAAGAACTATTAAGAGGGGCTGGAGAGATGACTCAGCGGTTACGAGCACTGGCTGCTTTTGCAGAGGACCCAGTTTTGATTCCCAGTACCCACATGGTGGCTATGAACCATCCTTTACTCCAGTTCCAGGGGAATATGAAGCCCTCTTCTGACCTCTGTGGCATTGCACAACACCTGTGCACTCAAATGCATGCAGGAAATACACTCATACACATAAAATAAAAATAATAAATAAAATATTTTTTAAATGAATTATTAATAAACAAGTCACTTTCTTCCTATTTACCATGTTGGTACAGAAATATGTTGACATTTCAAAAAGGAGGAACAAAGGAACAGAAAAACTGAATTCAATTAAACCAAGAGTTGAATTCAGCAAGGCAAACAGTAAATGCTAACTCCAGGTTCATCAACCAGGCATAGCTGTTAACTGCAGGTTCATCAACCAGGCATAGCTGTTAACGCCAGGTTCGTCAACCAGGCATAGCTGTTAACGCCAGGTTCGTCAACCAGGCATAGCTGTTAACGCCAGGTTCGTCAACCAGGCATAGCTGTTAACGCCAGGTTCGTCAACCAGGCATAGCTGTTAACGCCAGGTTCATCAACCAGTGCGTATGTTAGCATAATGTGACCTCAAACAGCATGTGCGGGCTCACTGTCTTCTTCTGTTGAATATAATCTCTACAAGAATATAACTTAGTTTTGGCCCATACTGATACTATAATCTCTGAAATGATGCCAAGTTTTCCAGAGATTTCTCTCTGTTTTCTAAGGCTACAATAATAAAATATCATAGATAGAGTATATTAAACAACGAAAATTAAAACACTTAGATTGTGATACTAGTCTGGATCTTATGAGTCTAGTATTAAAATAATTCCTAACGACTTATTGTTATGCACAGAGATAAATGCATCTCTCAACTCTAATTAGTGAGGCGTCTGGAAACAGAGGGAGACTGATGCAGAAACCCACAACTGCTTAATGAGAATAAGGAACTGTGGAGTTCTTAGCCCTAAATGGGATATCTATATCAACTCCTCCCCTCCCAAGGCTCAGAGATCATTGTGGAAGAGGAGGCAGAAATATTGTAAGAGCCAGATACAGAATATGAATTCAAGGAAACTGCATTGTTGTCTAGACACCTTGGGGTGTTCCATAGCATTAATTGCAGCATGCAGAAGACCGGTGCAAACCAAGTCAGACAAAAGCCTACTATGGATGGGAAAGTTGGGTAGAAAGCCCCAGCCTTAGCTGAGGATCTGTTGTAAGTTGATAGATGACAAGGGAGAAAGAATCCTTACTGGTGTAATGCCTGGTACATTTCCCAGACATCAAGGCATAGACCCACAGCCAGGAAGCATTTTGAAAATGCAGATTACACTCCAAAGACCTTAGTCGAGACACATAATAATAGAGGATTTGAAGTAGAGAAGGGGGGTAGTAAGATGAGGATGTTGTATGAGGTTCACTATTCAATACAAAAGTTATAAGTAATCACTAAACACATGAAAATGTACTAAATTTCAAGTCTATTAGAAAAATGAAAGTTAAAACACAAGAACATACTTCACAATCATTAAGCTAAAAGTCTGTGCTCTCTAGGGAGTCTCTTGGACTGCCCTGACCAACAGCCCAGAGGGGTTTTTCTCCTGCTTGGCACTGTGTTTTGTGTAATATAACCTTTAACTATATACATGCACTTGTATATTTATTTTATGCGCATTTTTCAGTGGGACTTTGATTTAATACATTTACCTCTGGTTTTTCACACTATCCAAACATTATGTCTCTCTCTCCTCCAACTCCTCCTGAATAGCTTTCCCTATTTCTCACCAGTTAAAGTACAACCTGTTTGCACATTTCTCCCTTAATAACAGCTGTCTCCTACTATCCGCCTCTCTCCAGCTCCTTCTTCCCCTTTATCCCCATGGTTCTTTTCCATTTTCCTGGCTCCTACATTTACATCAGGATGTATACTGATGTCTGAGGATTTGGTGCTAAGATACACAAATGAGAGAGAACATGTTGCTTGTTTTCCTGAGTCTGTATTACTTCACTTAGTGTGTTTCTAGTTTCACCCATTTACCTACAGATTTCATGATTTTGTCTTTCTTTTTTGCTGTGTAGAACTCCATTGTGTAAATATAGGACATTTCCATTATACATTCATCAGTTGAGGGATATTTCTGTTGTTTTCATTGCTTATTTATTTTGGGAAGAACAGCAACAAATGTAGCTGCCCAAGTATCTCTGTAGTAGGATGAGTCTGTTGGGTAAATGCAAAAGTACTCTAAAGATGCATCCTCGTATTAGACAAGTTTGCCTCTCACCACCCATCAACGAAGCTTCCTTTTGCAACAGATGGAGACTATTACATAATTCCAGAACCGGTCAAACTCAAAGGGTAAGTGTCTGTGAAATAAGTGTTTGTGAGATGCTTAACCCCAAGTGACATGTCTTCACTGCAACCTCTACACATAGGATGAATGCATCTCTCAACTCTTACCAGAGGAGTTTCCTTATACAGCAGATGGTGACTAACACTATGACACACAATTGGCCAGTGTGTAGAGAACAAAATGTCACAGAGTGCTTACCCCTGAATAAGATAGCTATTTCAAACCTCTGCCTCCCAAGAGTAACCTCTGATCAGTTACTCATATGAACTCACAGCAATGGTGACAGCATGCAAAAGTCCTTTGCAAGCTCAAACCAGATGGAATTCCACGATAGACATTGGGAAGTGGGGAAGAAATCCCTACCCAACCTAAGGAGCTTTTGGGAATTGATGACTTCTGGGAGAGGGAGAGAATGTCTTAAAGGGTTTGGATTTTTGGCAGATCCAGTGGATTAACCCACACTGAAAGACATTTGGGGACATAAATCATACTCTATAGACCATGTTGTCTATATAAGAGTTCATAAGTTGTGTAGGGGTAGTGAGGGGGGTCTGAAGAGGGGAGGGTATATAAATACCATCAAACTGTATTCTATGCAAATCACAAAAATTGAAATTAAAAATAAATTTTAAAATGTAAATCATATTTTTTGCAGATAAATGGATGGGACTGGAAAAAATGTACTGAGTTAGGTAGCTCAAACTCAGAAAAGCAAATTCCATGTGTCCTCTCTCACATGCAGATCCTAGTTTTGAACCTTTGTAATTGTGTTCTGCACTTATAGAGCAGCTGTAGATATTAGGAAACCTGAAGTAGCCATTGGGAAAGGGAGATGATTTGCAGGACTCTGGAGGAGAAAAGCTATCATCAGTTTTAGTTTTACTCTGATGTGGACCTTGTGAACTACAGTGATGAACAGCCTGGCATTCTTTGCCTATTGGTGTAATGGGGGGAAGACTAACAACTTTATTATTAGACTTAAGGCCACTCTACAGGAGGGAATTCATGCTTGGTACATAAAACTTGGCCAGTAACCTGCGGCAGGGGAGGTCTTTTGGCCTTACTATTATTATTTTGCTAAAGGAACTGTATCGAACTGCCTTTTAATCCTTATAGTTCTACACACAGATTAGTGACGCTCCCAGCTTTCAGCAAACTTCTTTGTATAGTGGATGACAGTTAATAGAAAGACTTTCATATGTTCAGAGTGAAGAGATCAAGTGACTGAGGAGTGCATAACAACAAACAGATGTGTATCAGTATTACACACCGTTTATCACCGAAGCGGGGCAGAAAGATTGCAAGATGTAGAGGATGAGGGTGATTGCTGCAGAATGATGTCTTCCGACATGGCAGGCACATTGCACTCATGAACTCACAGCAGTGTTGGCTACAGACACAAGACCTGCAAAGTATCAAGCTAGCGAACGCTCTAGCTTGGAGAGGGAATGGGCTCATGAAGCTTATCCTGAGCTGAGACACTATTGCAGTTCATGACCCGTGGGAAAGGAAGAGGTTGTATTCTTCAGTCATGTGCCCATTATAGGCTTTCCATGCTCCAGTGGATGACCCCTAAACCTTTAACATATGTCAGCAGTAACTGCACTTGATTATAACATTAATAACTGAGGAGGAGGAAAGGGGAAGAGGAATGGAAGGAGAAGGAGGAAGAGAAAGAAGGGAGAAGGGAGGAAGAGGATGAGACCGAGGGAGAGGGAGAGAAGTGGAAAGGGGAATGGAATGTGGAGGGAGGTTCTGGGATATCATCTAAATGTATAGTGTTCATCCACGAAAATATGAGAAATAATGAAAATATTTATAAGACCAGCAAGACCATATATCTTTGGTACATGAGAAGCAGATGAAATTCTTTTTATGTATGTTTATTGAGTTTTTGTACATTTCATACAATATATCTTAATTATATTTAGGCTCCCTCCCTGACACCCCCTGATAGGCACAACATTGGATTTCTTTCTTTAATATAATTCATTTCAGAAAATAAAATGATGCAATCATGTTAGTAAATAGATGGGAAACTTCATACAAAGTATTTATTTTCCTGTGTAACAGCATTTTCACCCTAGATTCTTTACTAAAACTGTAAAGAGTCTTAAATAATAATGTTCACAGCAGTGTGGATTGTAATAGTCAGAAAATGAAGAAGGCACAAAAATCTACAATATGAACTTTTAAACTGTGGCACTCCTGTATACATACATAGTACTCAGTTTAATAAACATAGTTATAAGTAACACTGTGACTTTGATAAATCTGAAAAATATTAAACTGAAAGATGCACCGAATAAAAATTACACATGAATGTTTCAGGAGATAGATATGTTTATTATATGTAATTTTACACATATACACATGAAAACACCACATGACACACAATACGTCAAATTTCTACATTTTTATATACCAATAAAAAAGAAATTCAATTATGATGTGTACGTATGATTTTTAGTATATGAAGTAAAAAGTCAGATGACCTAATACTTGATGATAAAAATAACAGCAGTGGTCTCCTCTGGGGAATAGGAGGAAAAACTATGAGGGGTGGTGGGGTCCAAATTATAATATGTTTCTTTCCACCCCCTACACTGTACTCTCTGGGATGTCTCTGTTTCCTAATGGAGTCTTCAATTAGTTTTACCAGTCTCTGTTCCTGGGTAGATGCATATTAAAATAATCATTTATTCTAGAAATGTCACAGCATTTAATTATTTTATTAAATTAACTTTACATTATATGTTTATAAAATAATATATCTGGTTTTGCTATTGCTGTTTTCAATGAAGATTCCATTGGGAACTAGAGCAATCACAGAGAGTACAGAGTTAGGAGTGGAAAGAAATATATTTCAGATTTTAATGGAAAATATGAGAATGGAAACCATAGGAATGCAGCCTATGACAAACATTAAAAATGAATAGATGTCTGCCTGGTTATAAACCACAAATTCATATGCAATAAAGTTTTTTAAATGCCGAAAGCAATAAATGACTCTGGTAAATGTAGATTTAGCATAAGTTTGGCGAAGTTAATGTATTTATTAAAATGCTTAATCAATAATCACTTTGTTAAGCCAGGAACATGGGGATATAGATGTAAACAGAGTGGAAAACGGTGATGAACTTTCATGGTGTGTCTGTAACACAGCAGCAATGGAAAAGATAAATCACAACAATTTTACTGTGTTTCTAAATGGAGAAGATTCCAGCTCCTAGGGAACCCAGGAGCCAAAGCATGATCACGTGACTCTGACAAGGGATATGTCCCTGTGTCTTTCCACATCTCCTTGCATAGTTGTGATTTCGCTGATGCTCAGTCACTGTTTCTAAGGACTGTATTGATACATCTAAATTTTCTCCCTATGTTATAGGGAAGGCAAGTAGAGGCTTGGAAATATTAATTTATTGAAGCTGGAGATTTAATTCTAATGTTTTCATAGATTAAACTATAAGGAAAAAAGTGTAAGTTAAAGCCCTATGAAGGCATGAGGCTGAGAGAAGAGCAGAAGCTGTCAAGGTTGGTGGGCAGTGCTCAGGCACAGGCTCCTCATCCCTGCTCTACTCTGATGCCTGACATTTCCAGGGTCTCCTGATGAAGGCTACCTCTTTGCCCAATCTCCTCAGGGGTGTCCTGCAGAGCCCTCTGAAGAACCAACTTGAGGCTCTGATTCTTTGGCTGCTGCCTAAAGAGGCCAATGAAGAAGTAAATGATAGGATTGGCAGAGCTGTTAATACAGGACAGGACAACAAAAAGCTGAAGATAATAACAGTGGTATTTGTTATCAACTGGAATCCAGAGTAATAGGAACTGGTGGATATAAAAGGGCATACCACACAAGAAGAAGACCAGCACTGTGAGCAAGATGGTCACATACAGCCTGGTTACTCTCACTTGATCTGAACCACAAAATATTACAACCTGCAGGACCACAAAGGACCCAACGAGAATCGCAAATAAAACAATCACGAATATTGTAATGGAAAAACCATGTAAATGACAAGTATCATATGCATTTGGTTCATGTATCATGCTACAGATGTGCCACTGCAGAATGCTCAATGCCATGGTCATGGCCCAGATGAGCAAACATGTGATGCATGATGTGTATTTTGGCCTTTGGCAGCGGTACCAGATGGGACACAGGATAGACAGGCAGTGCTCCAAGTTAATGGCGCTGAGTATGCCCATGCGTAGCATATAGGAAATGGTTATTGCTAAGATTAAAGATTTTAAGAGAAACAAGTCAGATAAATGGAATGAGGCATTTCCATTCAGTAAGTGAAGACAGTGGAAGCAGAGGATGATGAAGTCAACTACCGCCAAGTTAAAGATGTAGGCTGACATAGCATTCCTGGGAATGTGGAATCCCAGGAGCCGAAGCACAACTGCATTTCCTGCCACCCCAACTACAGCAGTGAAGGAGTTCAGCCCGATCAGCATCGTCTCCAAGTCACAGCCCTTCAAAAAGCCTTGATGATATTCATCTGTCTCCATGACTTCTGTTCTCAAGACTGGGCTCAATAACCTCCTGATGATGGTCCTGGAAACACAAATAAATCTTAAGCAACTGCTTTATGACTCTGATTCTCACTATCAATCTGTATTGTAGAAATTATTGTTTGCTTTTCAAAGACACATAAAACAGGGAATTGTAGAGGTTGAGGAACCTAGTAAGAGCTGTGGACTCCTGGAATACAACTTCAGATCCCATCCTCCTTTCTCCATAGATCCAGAAATGTCTACCCTGAACACCTGTTCCTCTTAATGACATGAAATATGCAATGATTCAAACAGCCCATTTGGTGGGCTAGAAATAAACAGTCTGCCCTACTATGTGCTGAGCCACTCAGAAATTTTCTTTCATGTGTAGTAATTGAAAAACAGATGTATGTGATCATGAGTGCTTAGGAGATTCCACCCAAGGACAGAAACTATGCATGCTTCTTTGGAATGGGTGCTCTTTCTCAGATAGTTCTGGGCATAGATGTGTCCAGAAATATTTATTCTTATCAGACACTGTCTCCCAGTTGGCTAGTTCCTCCAAGGGGCAGGGCCTGCCATGGAGCATGGACTACGGAGGGACTTCTGGGAGCCATCTTGGGATGGAAGCCGTGAGCTGCACGCGTGGTATGGGGAACGCGCAGACAGCCACAGCAGCTCAAGGACAGAATGGACTGACTCTTGTGGACCTGGGATGAGATCACTGGCCCCAGAGGCATGAGCGAATGCTAGCGGTGGCTGTGGACGTGGCATGGTCTGATATGGCAGGCTCTGAGCAGCAGCACAGGCCTAGGTACTGGGTACTCATTCCTTTGTAAATTAATAAACGCACATAAAGATATGTTATATGTTATGTTATATGGTTCACTTGATAGTGCAGGAGACTCAGAGGGAATTCAGGAGACAGACACTGAAGATAGTAACTTTTTAAATATGCTGTTTAGAGTGTATGAGGTCTTGACATTCTCATTATTCATTCAATGAATAAAGTGCAGGCCTACAGTGTAGATAATCTGGGTTAAATAGAAATAAAAATGCAGTTATAATAGAAGACAATATAACAGACACAATGTGATGGAGAAATTTTTATTTAACTCACTTTATAGACCACTCTGAGTATTTTTGAAATTACTTGTGTGTGCCCAAATAACTGGTGTTGATCAGTGACAGTCCTTTGAAGTAGAGGTCCAATAGATCTTTGCTGATTACTAGGAACATTTTGTATACAGCCCGAGGAAAGGCTTTATGTCTTAGCTGACTGTTGAGCAGTGCAATGAGGAAGTACATTTCTCTGAGGACACTGAAAAGAGGTACTTGAAATATGGCAAGAGCTAATGGAGCGCTGTTATGTGGAGTCCTGTGAAGTGAATAATAGTAGCCCAATGTACTATGAAGTTACTCCATACACTCTTCTAGAAGATCACCAGTAGTTTCTCTGATTATGAAAAATTTTCTAGTTTGTGAGGGGAAATACAAAAGATTTGGGGTTTGGAATATAAGTAGAGATGCTCATGTAGATTTACAGGGGAGGAAAATGTGGGTCAATAATACCACGTTCTTGAGAGTGAACTGTGCATTGTCTCTGAATCTGTACAAAAACCAGAGGTGAGAATTACTGCTTTGCCACTTTCAGAAATTAGAGCACTAGCTGTGTGTATGACTAACCCTGCCTTTGACACAGTGTGGTCTGAATCCAGCAGGCCTACATCAAGTCCAACAGTTCTAGCCAGCACTGTGTACCGAGCTGGCCACAGTTGGTTACACAGATGGCAAGACCTTTAGATACAGCATCACTGTTAAAATCAAGATGCCAGTCAAAATTCGGGATGAAAAAATCTGGTGCAAGGAAACTTCAGGAAAAGAAAAGAGAAGCCGATCAAATGAGCACAGCAACAGAAATGGGTGATATCAGTTAAGCACAGGTAACAGAATCCAGGGTTCCCCTGCTGTACTTAGAGAGCAGCCATAGCCTCAGAATCCAGAGCAATGACCAAACATAGAAATGACATGTCCACATGTGGTACAGGGAGGCATGTGGGGAATGTGTCCATCATGACCTCTTTCAGAGACAAACTCCCACAGTTGAGCTTGAATAGGAAACAGGAGGAAAAACAGAACTTTTGCTAGGACATGTCCACGTGTGGTACAGGGAGGCGTGTGGGGAATGTGTCCATCATGACCTCTTTCAGAGACAAAATCCCACAGTTGAGCTTGAATAGGAAACAGGAGGAAAAACAGAACTTTTGCTATTTGATCAAGTCACCTCACAGTTTGAAAGATTTTAAGATGTGATACTTTTGTCTTCCTACTTGAACATGAAACTCTATGAGGACTGAGCCATGCATAAGTGATCTTAATTCACTGCTGTACCCTGATAATTAGCATGCTTTCCTGAAAGACTGTCTATTGTAATGTTCTCACTTAACATGGTAATAAACCGGATTTAACACACTAAACATCTTAATTATAGCCACATAATCTATTGCAGAACCAAGTGAAGTTCCAGGATGCTTAGTGAGACTTTCCCTCTGGCCTCTGTTTCATCATTCTTTACTTGAGAAACATCAAAAATTTTCATATTAACCCAAACTTTAGAGACCTTCAATTTCTTTAGAGACTGATAGAATCTCTTCAAAGTTAATCTTCTCTCTGTAACAAAGAGATTTTTCTAAAAAGTTTTAATAGCTAATTGAATTTTGGGGAATTTCATAAATATATTTCGATCATATTTAGATCCCTTCCTATATCTCCAGCCCCTTACTAATGTCCGTACTCTCTCTCCACTCTCTCCACATATGATAAATAATATTATTTATATGCCTATAGACTTATGCTTGTGTTCCCAAACATCCTTCAGTGTGTGTTCATCCGCTGGAGCCTGGGATTTTCTGAATTTTAAAGAAGAGTATGAATACCAGTTTCCATACTCTACTGATGATGAAATGTGTGTAAACAATGACCAGTGGGGGAAGACTTCAGAGATACACCCAACTCTCACTTTGTGGGAATCAACAGGAACATATCTTCCTGTTTCTTTCTTTTCCAGCATGCTGATGTAGCTCACAGTCACGTTTCATACAGGGTGGTGGCACCTCCTAATATCTAGAGAACAGTAAATTTAAAGTCCTTGTGTATGATGCTCTGGTGCTTCCAGCCCAGGTCTAATAAATGTCTTGCTAAGAGAGTATTATATAATTGTGTGTTAGAGTTGCCATTCCAAAACAAAAGCCAGTAAGAAATGTTTGCCCTTCTCAAATTTGATTCTATTTTCAAGACATTTTTGACTAATGTGGGTGATTCCTTCATAAACATTATCACTGGAGGAATATAATGCAAACAAGAATAAGTCTAATAGGGAAATTATGAGAAATGTTCAAACAATATTTTATCTTAGAAAACACCGTAGACAATGAAGGAAGACCCTCAAAAATCCAACCTGGAAGGAATCCATGCACATTATAAGTTTGACGTGCTGTATATAATTTCCTTACACCCTTTCTGTCTTCTGTAGCATTCCAAAAGAATGGCCTTGCTGAATCACATTAGAGAGATCTTCCCCCTCTGTTTCTGTTTTAATTAAGCTTTCCAGTGACACCACAGGACACTGGAGGGCAGGAGAAGAACTTGAGCCATTTTATCTCTGCCTGTTGTCAGTGGCAGTGCTTCTCCATCTGCCTGGTCATCTGCTGCTACTACTAAACTACAACTTCTCTTATTCCAAATTGAACCATCTGTTTCTTCTTTGGTGATTGATAATTAAACAATGCAAAGTATCTTTGAAATGCAAGCTAAGTAATAAAACCTGTTTCTTCGCATCCCAGCTTTGGGAGACAATACATGCATCACCTCCCTACCTAAATGAACATGAGAAGTGACACTTTCTCTACAATATATTTACAGGTTTTGGAAAAATGGGAACAAAAATGCATTTGTATCAGAAGTCAATTCAAACTCTAACAGTCCTCCATTTTAGAAGAAAACTCCTATTCCCAGCCTTTCTCTGAGGGAAGCGCCTGACCCCCATATAGCATCCTGTTGCAGGAACACAGATGTGAACTCAGAGAAATTATGATCACAAGAGTTCTCTGAAAATCATTGGACTATACCCTTACCTTTCCTTGATTCCTCTGTAAAGATGTGGAGGGCTGTGGTCAGAAGAACCTTCTGCAAAATGAGAACCTCCGGAGTACGTGTTTTGCTCTCTAATTTGTGAAACATAGATATGAGTGGAGTAAAAGTTAGTGGCAAAGTGAGGCTTATAAAAATTGTACATGGCCTTGAGACTTCCACTCCTTTACTGGCAGCGAATCATAGACAAAGAAACCATCTGAGTCCTGATCGTCTCTAAGATGTTTCCTGGCATCTGCTCTATTTCCACTCACATAGAAGCCTCTCCCATTCTGCCCCATTTGTTCCTCCTCCCTAACGGCTGTTTTCCCCTTCAATTGCCACTCTCATCACAGGTAAAAACATTAGGCAATTTTTGCATTCATTTTGGGTCTTTATAAGTAAATAATAACAGTGGATCCCATTCATTCAAGCTAATAATGGCCATGGTGCAGCCAATATTTTGTGTAATTTTTCATAGCAGTACTTAATTCATTCACATAGTTTTGCTCAAAAGTGACATAAAAATATACAAACTCTACTATTCTCCTTAGATTCCTATTCCCCAAATGACACCATTTCCTATCCTTACCCATCTTCTTACTTTATTATTATTATCTATGAGTGATAGATAGCAAAAAATTGTATGAAAATGGGAAAATCAATTGCTTTGTACTCTAATTTAAAAACTAGCAAATAAAGATGATAATACAGCTCTCCTCTGAAAGAGTCATATGAAAAACTACTACAAGGAGCTTCTTTAAATGTATACAATTACAATATAAAAAGAGATTAAATGTTGTTACCCATTAAAATCAAACCCTAATAGACACCACAGGATGAAAAAGAAAAAGACAGTGACAGGAATGGACTCTTCTTTTGGAGCTGTTTGCCAGAAAAATTCCACCGTTCATCAAACAATACTGGAAACTGCCACTGTACTTGGCTATAAATTAATGCTAAGACCTATTGCTGAAGACACTACATACCTCAGCAGCAGAACAAACGAGGAGAAATCAAGCTGGTGCTGACTTTGAAACTAAATCCCTGCTGGCTAGTTTTCACAGTACTAGAAAGTGCTGTGAATATTGGCAAAGAAAGGTCATCATCAGCCTTATCCAGCTGCGAATCCAGCAAGCTACAATGACAAATAGCCTAGAGAGATAGGCCTATAAGTACAATAGTGCCAGGAGTTTTGTGGGAGCAACGAACCACTTTCTAATTGGACTTAAGTTCTGCTTCATTGAATGCAGCAACTTTTCTGTTGCTGTGATAGAAACACTGACCAAAGCAACTTATAGAAGGAAGAGTTTATTTGAGCTTATAGTTCCAGGGGAGTTAGAGTCCATCATGGTGGGAAGGGAGGGTGGCAGAGGTGGCTGGAGGAGGAGCAGAAGCTAAGTGCTCACATCTTCAAGCAGGCACAGGAAGTAGATAACAACTGGAGATCCAGCAAGGCTTAAGAACTCTCTAAGCCTGGTGCCCCCTAGTGATGTGCTGCCTCCAGCAAGGCAGCATCTTCTAAGACCTCCCAAAACGGTTCCACCAACTGGGGACAAAATGTCCAAATACTTGGAGCCTATGGGGGATATTCTCATTTAAACTACCACAGAGTCCATATCTCACAATGCTATCAGCCCTAAGAACATGAGGTTAGATAGGTCACAGGACATAGGACAAGCCTAATACTATTTTCCTGGTAAACAGATATAGTATTAAACTGAGTCCTGATGGTTTATTGTTATATACCTTTATGTTAATGCATCTCTAAACTCTCACAAGAAAGCTTTCTCACACAGCAGATGGTGATTAACACAGAGAACCACAGCTGTCCAACATGAAGATAATAAGACACTGCAGAATGATTGTCCCTAAATTGGACACCTGTATCAAACTTTGGCATCCCAAGACCTGGGGTTCATTGCAGAAGAGGAGTGGAAAGATAAGAGCCAAAGGTAATGATGACCACAAGGAAACAGTTTTCCAAAAAGCTGAGAAGTTATTTATGTGACCTCATAGCAGTGTTTACAGCACACACAAGTCCCATGTAAGCTCAAACCACATACAATCCCAGTGTGGACTTGGGGAAGTAGGTGAGAAAATGTAACCTTACCCAAGGGACTATTGGCAACTGCTGACTTCTTGGAGGGGGAGAGTCAGTCTCTTTCAAGGGTGTCACTCTTGGTGGGCTTACCAGGTGTTAGTAGATGAACTCACACTGAAGGACATTTGGGGACACAAATTAGAATTTGTAGTGCAAGGCACAGGAACACTGCATAGTGATGGCCAAATGAAGAGTCTCTTTAATACGTTTAGTCCTATCCAGTCAAGCATTTGTTCTTAGATGTCCTTTGGTACAAGTTCATCCTCTGAAGTCTAGTTACTATATAGGACTTAACATGCCTGGTGGAATGCATGAGGTCCGGTGGGAGTTGGTATGTGGGGACATGGATGAGGGAGAGGGTCTATATTTGATTAAGAACCATTGTACAAATGCACAAAAGCTCAATAAAAATTGTTTTTAAAATAAAAGAGTCCCTTTAATAATTAGCCTGTGGTCAACAGGGGGCTAAAGCTCAAAGGAACTCTTGACCCTGAAAAGAGGGAGAGGAGGGTTTTTAAAACCACAATTGCATCATATCAGAGGCAAAGCCAATGACTGCAGTTACACTATACCAGGAGCAGGTCAGTTAACAATGAAGTTTTCAGTCAACAAAAAGTTTCTAAGAAAAGTCTACACCCCTCACCCAGTAGTAATCAATCTCCAACAGTTCCCATACTAGGTTTGGCCACCCATTTCCTTTGCTCCACTCTAGGCCCCTGTCTGATTGACTTGGCATGGGTCTTGTGTTGATCCCACCATTGCCACAAGTTCACATGTGTACTCTTCCAGAGGCCCAAAAGAGACTGACTAGACTCCAGTGGATGAATTTGCACTAAAGGACATCTGGGTACCAATGCTTAACTGGATAGGACTTAGTATATATGTCAGAATGCATGAGGTCCAGTAGGGATGAGGCATGGATGAGGGAGGAGGTCTAAATGTGATTAAGAACTGCTGTATGAACTGTACAAAATTTCAATAAATTTTTTTAAAGTTTCTAAGATTCAGTTAGGAAAAAAAACAAGTGTTCCAGTATTGTAGAAAGAATGTACTCCCTGAAATTGAGGTGTGGCCTCCTTGGGACCATTCTGCCTGGTTGCAGTTAACGAAAGCAGGGGGAGCTGCTGGGCAGAAACACAGGGTGAGCAAAAGTCAACTGGAATAAAATGGAGTCAGTCTGACCATTTCAATTCTACAGGATACTTTTTAATATGAAATTGGGTGGGGTGTAGTAATGTTAGGTACAGATGGAGGAGGGGATCTAAATACAATCAAAATATGTTTTATGAAATGTGCAAAAATTCAATGAAAAGGGAGAAAATCTGTCCCAGAGGGTTTTTCTATGTCATTGTTTCATATTCTCCCTGGTAACTGCTTAAGCTCCTTCCTGTCTTATTTCTCTCCTATTTTCACATGCAGTTTCTAACTGAGTAGACTTTGACATGAACCTTTAAAATGATCAGGAAAAATGTTGTTGGCTGTTGGCTTATTTGTTTTTTGTTTTTTGTTTTTTTTTTTTTTTGGTTGAGTGGGGTAAGATGAAATCTGAAAGTGGTTTTAATTTGTATTTCTCTGATAACTAGCAATGTTGAACATATTTTAAGATGCTTCTTAGCCATCTTTACTTCTTTTGAGAGCTCTCTGTTCAGCTCCTTAGCCCATCTTTTAATTGGGTTACTTCCTCTCTTGATTCTCATTTTTTGAGGGAAGCAGAGGGAGGTGAGGGCGGGACCAGGCCCAGAGCTTTTCTTTTTTCCTTAAATTTTATAACTGGCCAAAGTGTAGAGAATAAGAGACTACAGAGTGCATGTCCCTGGATAGGACTCCTACATTAAACCTTAGTAACCCAGGGCTCAAGGTCCATTGCAGAAGAGGGGGCAGAAAGACTATAAGACCAAGGAGCAGTGGATGAGCACAAGGACACAGTTTTCCAGGTGCCAGGGAATGTACAGCAATGGTGACAGCAAACGCAAGACCCATGCAAACTCAAACTAGACAAAAATCCAGCATTGAAGTGGGCAACTTCATAAGAAGCCCCAACCTTAACTGAGGAACTGGGCTTATAAATATTTCAGTATTGGGGTTTGAGAGGTGGCTCAGCAGTTAAGAGCACTGGCTGTTCTTTACAGAGGAGCCAGGTTAAATTGCCAGCACTTAAATGGAAGCTAGCAACCATCCACATCGCCAGTTTCAAGGGATCAAATACCCTCTTTTGACCTCCTTGGCCAGTGAACAACACTGGTGCACTTGCAAACATGCAGGCTATACATTCACACATAAAATAAAAGTAATATATATAAATATTTAAAGAAAATAAATATTTTAATATGTCAACCACAAGGACACAGTTTTCCAGGTGCCAGGGAAATTGCTGTTTTGAACGTACAGCAATGGTGACAGCATACGCAAAACCCATGCAAACTCAAACTAGACAAAAATCCAACATTGAAGTGGGGAACTTCATAAGAAGCCCCAACCTTAACTGAGGAACTGGGGTTTCAGTATTGGGGTTTGTGAGGTGGCTCAGCAGTTAAGAGCACTGGCTGTTCTTTACAGAGGAGCCAGGTTAAATTGCCAGCACTTAAATGGAAGCTAGCAACCATCCATATCGCCAGTTCCAAGGGATCAAATACCCTCTTTTGACCTCCTTGGGCACTGAACAACACTGGTGCACTTGCAAACATGCAGGCAATACATTCACACATAAAATAAAAGTAATATATATAAATAAAAACCCCCACAACGCTGACTCCTCACTGGGGCCCACTGGAGTCACTAAACCCAGGATGAAGCCTGGTGTCTCTGCCTTTGCTTGGTGACATGAGGCTACTACACTCTCAATATTCATTCTATGAATGAATTAATGCTGAACCTTACAGTGTCAGATGATTTGGATGAAATGGAAATATAAATATGAGAAAACTCCATTAGGAAATCCATATAAAGATAGGCCTCTAATCCTAGCACCTTGGGAGATTGATGGAGGAGTTTTGCAAGTTTGAGAACTACCTGTACTACAGAGTGAGGTCAAGGCTAACCTCAGCAATTTCACAAGACCAAGGTCCCTCCAAAAGTAAAAAAAAAAGAGAGGTTGCACAGATTTCAATATCAGAACTTTCTCATAACTCTCTATGAAAAATTATTTTTGTATATCTAATTATTTTTCTTCATGTACTAAGGCTTGATCTTGGCCAATTTTTCAATGGACAGCTATTAGCATATTCAGAACTAACAATGTGCACAAGAAAGAACTGATGTTGATCATTGACAGGGTATTTTGTTTTAAGTTCATGAGAGGAATATAAACTTTTGTTATGACAGGTGTGAGAATGGACAGCTCAGTTAACTGGAAATAGGTCAATGTGTCAGCTGCTGTAGACACACATACTGATTATATTCCCATTGTCTATAAATGGGAATAAACAAGGGAATATTATTCAGTCATAAGGAGGAAAGAAATACCATTTTCAGAAAAAAGAGATGTATCTGTAGAATATCATGTTAATGTAAATAAACCAAACACAGAAGACAAGAGTTACAATTCCTTTTATGTGTAGAAGCTAAAAAGAAATAGAAATGTTTAGAAGACAGTTGACAATATGAGTATTTATCAAAAGAACAGTTGTATTTTCTCCCTTAGGAACTATGACCTCATCAGCCGTGGGTTTTCAACCAGGCTTGAATAACAGACTTTAGCCCCTCTGCTTGACCAGTGCTGAAAAACTGAGATTAGACCAGCAGTTCCTTGGGTATGCTGCACAGGAGCAATTTCACTGCTCTCCTGAAAGCCTTAATTGGAACCTTAGTGTTTTGAAATTCACACAGAGTTTACATATGGTCAGTGCTCAAGCAGTGCACAGCACATAGGAATTTTCCTATCATAATGGTGAGAAAGCAAGCACAGGCAACCAAGGCCGTGGAGACTGCTCAGTGACAGACCTCCTTTGATGTCCCAAGGCTGTGGAGACTGCCCAGTGGCAGACCTCTTTTGACGTCCCAAGGTCATGGAGACTGCCCAGTGACAGGCGTCCTTTGATGTCCCAAGGCTGAGGAGACTGCCCAGTGGCAGACCTCCTTTGATGTCCCAAGGCTGTGGAGACTGCCCAGTGACAGACCTCTTTTGACATCCCAAGGTCATGGAGACTGCCCAGTAACAGGCGTCCTTTGATGTCCCAAGGCTGAGGAGACTGCCCAGTGACAGATCTCATTTTATGTGTGCAGAAACATACAAGGTGAGGAGCTAGCCCCTGCCCAGGCATCCCAGGGACAGCTGAATAACTGGTCTTCTTCCCAGCATCCTGGGAGCAGACTGCCCCCATCTCAAGCTTCTCCGCCAACAAAATTCAAAGACGTCTGTTAACTCTTAGTGAGCCAAGTGAAGAAGAGCATTATTATCATCCAAGAGAGGAAAGGAGATCTACCATACTTTAGGGACATGAAGGGAGTGATTCCTCTTACTAGGAGAGGTATGAAGATGGCTGAGGGTGGTGGGATACAAATGGCTCAGTATGTGAGTCATCAGAGGAGACAGAAGCACTTTTGTCTTCTCTAGTGTCCAACTACTACATGTGATATTGTTCAGTAAAATTTCATGAGTGTGGAGGCATAAAGATGTGAAAGACTCAGTTCAATGGAAAAATATAAAGAGAAAAATAGCGTCAAAATACTAAACCTTATATCTATAATGAGAGGAAGGAAATTGTATTCATCATAATACTATTTTCAACATCTCTCTGTGTGTTTACAAGAATTACTTATATGTGAAAACAACATAATTGGACCATTTAAAGTGCCCTTAAAATGACTCCTCAAGAAAGAGCTACTGAGCAACATGAAGCATTATGGTTCACATAGTCTAGAAGGTGTAAGGTTTATGATCTAAGTTAATTACCCAAAATGTAGAAGAAGAGAATGGAAGGGTAAGTTCTGAGTGCCCCTGGAAAAGCAAGGCTATGTCTTTGGGGAAATTGTAAATGGTTTATGTAATATAAAGCTAGTCCATTCTCTCTCTCAAGAAATTGTTACCATTTAATTCACAGGTGAAAACTTTTGATGAAAGGAGACTGTAAGGAGAAAGTAAGAAAAGTTTAGGCTTGGAATAAAAAGGGATGTGCTCACTGCAGACTCCAATTGGGGAATGAGGATCATGTTACATTAGGGTGAAAAATAGTGGGTGATTTTAGGTTTATCAGCTAATCTATCCTTCAATCCTCTCAGTGTTTAGTGAGATAACAGTTAGTGTTCATTTCCCTCTGTCACATGAGGAAGCTTCACTGATGAGAGTTGAGAGATACATTAATATTGTATCTACCCCTTGCTCCACTATGTTCCATGATGCAAGGCTTCCGTTACAGATGTGTCACTTAAGGTTAGGCATCTCACAGACACGTATTCTCCACGTGTGAGCAGTTGTGAAACTCTAACAGTCTCTATCTGTTGCAAAAGAAGAAGGCCATAACTGGTCAAAATATAGAGAATAAGACACTTCAGAGTACATGTCCCTGGACAGGATTCCTATATTAAACTTTACCCACCAAGGGCTCAGGAAACATTGTGGAAGAGAGAGAAAGACTGTAATAGCCAGGGAAAAGGGTGCAGGACCATAATGAAAGAGTTTTGCAGGCTTCTGGGACCTCCCTGGGACTTTAAGCAATGGTGACCACATGCACAAGATCCATGCAGACTCATCAGACAAAAGCCCAGCATAGAATTAGGGAAATGGGCAGCAGACCCCAACCTTAGCCAAGGAACTATTGACAACTGATTATTGCTGGGTAAGGGAGAGTTGATCATCTTTAAGGGAGAGATTCTAGATAGGCTGACTAGACTACAGTGGATGAATTTTCATGGAGGTTTATTTGGGTACAAAGCTTGTCTCGATAGGTCTTAACATATATAACAGAATGCATGCAATCTGGTGCAGGGATCACTAGGGGCTGTGGATGGGAGAAGCGGTTTAAATATGATTAAGATTGATTGTATGTAATGCACAAAAATTCAATTAAAATATACATTTAAAAAAGGAGGCTGGGCTGGAAAGATGGTTCAGGGGTTAAGAGCATTGACTGCTCTTGCAGAAGAGCCAGGTTTGATTCCCAGCACCCACATGGCATATAACAACCATCATAACTCCAGTTCCAGGGCATCCAACACCCTCTTCTGCCCTTGTTGGGCATTTTATGACACTAGTGCACTTACACACATGCAGGCAATACATTCATACAGATAAAAATAAAGATAAGGTAAAAATAAAATAAAAAAGAAGGTCCATAAGGATACTGGACATCACTGTGATTTCCTGCACAGGAACTGGGTAATTCAGAGACCAAAGCCTCCTGAGACACATTTGGGCTGAGTTGTTTATTGGAATCTGCCCCCATTTTACCCATATATCAGTGTCTCCCATCCTGTCCACTTTGGCTCATTCTCTCCCAATACTTGTTCTTCTGGAGCCAGGTGTAAGGCAAATTTGGTGTGGGAAGTAGAACTTCTCAGTAGCGCAGCACTGACAGAGACAAAGAAATGACAAACAGTTTCAGAAGGGAGAGAACTTAACTGCTTCCAACGAGAACTATGAAATTATGTAGAATGTACAACTAAAGGACACTTGAGATTCATTGAGAGAAACAAAGTCAGAGTATGTCAGCATAGTGGAGAATTCTTCTCCAGCCACACTCAGTTCCAGAGGAAAAGAAGTGACTAGAAATCTAAATTCAATGAGGTCAGAAAACACAACAAATACTTCATCAACTCAGTGATGTGAGTAGATACTAAGCACACAAGAAGATGCTGAATTGTAGTAGTTCTGAAGGAAAACCAAATTCAAACCACAGCAAAACACAACTGCACGCCTCTTGGAAGGACAAAAATAAACACTGGTGTGCACAATGTTGATAAGGATTTGGAAAACTTAAGATCTTAAAAATATTATCACAGGGTCTTTCTTTCCCTTTACCTCCATGGTTCCTTTCCGTATATCAGGATAATATTCACAAATAAGAGATCAGTGTTAAGATCCACAAATGAGGGAGAACATACATCACGTGTTTTTCTGAGTCTGTGAGTAAAAGTAAAAGTGGTATTCTCCGATACTGATATCCTTTAGCAAGAAATTCAAGCCAGCCAATAGCTGTTGTTTCCATTTGCTGCACAGAAGCCAAATGTTTTATCTTAAACACAAATATAATCATGTGGACAGCAATGGACACAGTAAAATAGGAGGAACCTGCATCACTGAAATTACAACCACCCCCAAAAGCCTGGAGCTGTGATTGGTCCTCTGCACATGAGGCTATGGTACTCTCCCTTGACCCTGGAGCTATGGTCCACTTCCATGAGCCAGAGTTGTGCTGTCTTCCTCTCAGCTGAACCTGTGGTCCCCTCCTGTGATCCTGGAACTGTGATCCCTTCTTGTGAGCTAGAGCTGTGGTCCCTTCCTACAAACCTAGAGCTGAAATCTCCTCCTGTGAGATGAAGTTGTGATCCCCTCTTGAGAACCTGGAGCTGTGGTCCCTTCCCATAAGCTGTAGCTGTGGCTCCCCTCCCATGAACCTGGAGCTGTGGTCCCTTCCCAGGAGCTGGAGCTGTGGCTCCCCACCCATCATCCTGTAGCTGTGTTACACTCCCCTGATTCAAAGTTGTGGTCCTCTTCTGTGAACAAAAACTGTGTTCCCCTCCTGTGAAGTGAAACTGTAGTCCCTTTCCATTTTCCTGGAATTGTGTTTCCTTCTTGTGAGCTGGAACTGTGATCCCTTCCTAGGAGCTGAAATGTGATAACACCTTGGCAGTTGGAGAAGTGATCTCCCTGTGAGCCAAGTTGTGGTGTGGCTCCTCTGAACTTGGCGCTGTGGTCTCCTCCTATGAACTGAAATTGTGGACCCCTCCATGAACATGGAGCTGTGATCCCCTTCTGTGAGTTGTAGCTCTGATACCCTCCCATGAACGTGTGAACATGAAGCCTTGGTCTGGTCTTGTGAGTTGGTGCAGTGACCCCATCCTGGAAGCTGGAGTAATGGTGCCCTCCAATGAGCCAGATCTGTGGTCCCCTCCTCTGTGCTGGAACTGTGGTCCCTTCCTATCAATCTGAAGCTGTAATCCCCCTCCCTTTAATCTGGAGCTGTGGTTCCTTCCTATGAGCTGGGGCTGTGGTCCCCTCCCATGAGCCAGAGTTGCAGTCCCTCCCCATGAGCCTCAGTTGTGGCCCCTCGTGATCTGGAATGGTGGTCCCTTCCTGTGAGCTGGAGTTGTGGGCCTCTTCTGTGAACCTGGAGCTGTGGACCCCTCCCTTGAGCCTGGGGCTTTGTTCCCCAACAGAGAATAATGATTTCACATCCTTCTGATGATAGGCTGATGATGGAGCAAATTGGAGTATGGATGATTTCCAGATGTTGGGCAACAACTCCAGTGGATCAACGTGCACCAAAGGACACCTGGGTACAAATGCTTAGCCAGACAGGGGTTAACACATATGACAGAATTCATGAGGTACAGGGATTTGGGAGGGGTTTAAATTCGATTAAGAACTATTATATGAAATGCACAAAAACTCAACAAAAATATTTTAGAAAATAAAAATAAAATTAAAAAATTTAAAAAGAAGAGATTAAAATGGCTAGGGGCTGGAGAAATGGCTCAGCCATTCAGTGTTAAGAACACTGAATGTTCTTCAAGAAGACCCATGTTTGAATCCCAGCACCCACATGGCAGCTAACAACTGTCTGTAACTCCAGTTCCAGGGAATCCAACAGCCTCTTCTGTCCTCCGTTGGCATTGCATGACACAGGTGCACTTATCTACATGCAGGCAGTATACCATACACATAAAAATATAAAAATAATAAATAAAATATTTTAAAAAGAAATTAAAATGGCTAATACATAACTGTAAAAAGTGTTCAAAATCCTTGTTAGGAGAAGTCAAATTCAAACTACTTTGAGGGGTTTTCTTACCCCAGTCAGAATATCTAGGAACAAAAGAACAAATGACAGCAAGTGCTGGCAAGGATGTGGGGAAATAGGGATTCTCATTCACTGCTGGTGGGATTGCAAACCGGTGCAGTCACTGCGGAAGTCAGTGTGGCGGATGACCACAGTGAATTTCATATAGTTGGAAAAAAATCAAATGGACCCACAATAGTGACGACAGCCTGCTCAAGACCTATATATGCTCAAGTCCGAGAAAACCAGCAGAGTGAGGAAGTAGGAAGGAAGCCCCAACCTTGGCTGAGGAGCTATTGGCAACTGAGGACTTCTGAGAGGAGAGTCAGTTTACTTTAAGGATGTGATGCCAGAAAGGCCAACAAAGGTCCAGTGGGTAGGCCCATACAGAAGGGCATCTTAGGAGATAAATTTGACCCAATAGGCCTTGCTATATACGACAGAGTACATGAAAATGGGAGTGGGCATTAAGAGGGGTGCATACAGGGAAAGGGGTCAAATTTGATCAAAAATATATTGTATGAAATTTATAAAAATTCAATGAAAATAAAGAAGAAAAAAATTAAAAATATTTTATTAGATTCCACAAATCCTATTGAGATACTTTTTTGTATCGTTACTGATTCTTTGAGAATTTCATGTACTGTCTGTTTATCATCTTCAGACCTTCCCACATCTCCACCCCCACCTTACTGTGGCTCCTTGACTACGCACGCTCTGTTTTTGTTTTTGTAAAGGTTTATCAATTCTAAGTTGTGTTCTTCAGATATCTCCAGCATGGCTCCACCCCATGAATTCTGGGTAACCTATCAGATGCTACATCTGTAAAGAGAATTGAATTTCCCTCTCCAAGATGCAATCAATTACCAATAGATACTCAGCTAAGGCTTCAGTTTCTGCCTATCTCCTCCACCCATGCTGGGTATCTGTCTGGTGGGAGTGTGTAGGTCTTATGTATTCTGTTACAAGCACTGTGTGTTCATATGTGCAACTGCCCTGTTGTGTTCAGACAACACTGTTTTCTTGTGTTATTCTATCACCTGTGGCTCTTAAATCTTTCCACACCCTTCTTCTGCAATGATCCCTGAGACATGGGAGGAGAAGGTGTCATATAGGTGTCCTAAATAGGACTGAGCACTCAACACTCTCTAATTCTATGTACAGTGAACAGTTGTGGGTCTCTGCATCAGTTTTCTGATGCCGTAAGTAGTTTCTGGTGAGAGTTGAGCGATGCACTAGTCTATAGTTACAATAATAAGCTATCAGGAGTTAGTTTAATGCTAAATCTAGTGTTTAGCAGAATAAGAGTAATAAGCTCTCCCTAAGGGCCTATGACCTGTCTAACTACAGATTATTGGCCCTGATAACAGAGCCATGTATGGACTCCATCTTTTGAAGTAGGCCTTAAATCCAATCATAATGTGCTCAGTTACTCCCATAATATACCACTATTGCAACAATGAGTTTATCTTGCAGACCAGCCCTTGTTGTAGATCATAGGTAAGGTTGATAATTGCATTTCTTTCCCTTCCCATGCATAGCACCTTCCTGCAACATTAAAGGTAACCAGTTTGAGTTCAATAACTACTTGATTTCTCCTTTCTTTATCTATGACTTACATAAGTAGTGCCTTTAACAATAGGACCTTATCATCAAGTTCTGCAAGGTAGCTAAGAGCAAAGCCATCCGCCAGTATTATTTGAGAGTCCTGAGGCCCTCTTGGTAAACAACTCCAAAAGAGGGAGTCCATTCCCAACAGAGGGCTTTTTCTTTGCTAGTACATGGTGTCTCAAAGGCCATCGAAACCCCACTACAGAGGAATTTCATTTAAGCTATTTTTAGATTATATATGTATGTATTTTAAGAAGCTTCTATAGTAGTAAGTTTCCAAAAGACATTCTCAAAAGGGCTTTACTATTAGTTATACCTCTGCCTACTTCATTTTCTTCCTTGCCCCCATCCCCCCATCCATTTAACCCTCCTGATCCACTATTCCTCATTCACCCTTTCAAAAAATTTTTTTCTGTATTTTTGAGGATTTTACACACGCATACTATTTTTTATTTGTTATATTCCGTTTTATGAATATGAATGTATTGCTTGCATGTAGGTAGGTGCACCCATGTTATGCAAGGCCCGCAGAGGTCAGAAAAGGGCATCAGATCCCCTGGAACTGGAGTTATGGATGGTTTTTAGGTGCCATGTGGCTGTTGGGAATCAAACCTGGGTCCTCTACAAAAGCATCCAGTTCTCTTAATCACTGAGTCATTTCTCCAGCCCTACATGCATACAATTAAATATAATATCAGCACCATTCCCCCCTCCAACTTCCCCCATGCTCTCCCCAACATAGACCCCCAACTTTATGTCTTTTTTTTCTAAGAGTCAGAGGGGATGGGTTACCACAAGGAAACAGAGTCTTGCAGATACCTGTTCATTTACTCATATGAACTCATAGCAATGGTGACAGCAGGCACATGCATTATGCAAGCTCAAACCAGACAAAATCCTAGCATAGACATGAGGAAGTGGGTGAGAAATCCCAACCCAACTTAGGGAACTCTTTTTTCCATCCTTTCTCCCAAAGGTACTGCCTGTCCTTAAAGGGGAGATGAGGTTCTTGTAGACAACAAACAAATGGATGTTGTTTCTTAATCCTGTCTCTTTTCATTGAGGAGTTGAAGCCATTGATATTTAAAGTTATTATTGAAGGATTTGTATTCATTACTGTCATTCAATTATCTGTTTGTGTTCTTGGTCCTATTTTGTGGGTCTGCAATTAGACCTTCATTTGCTTTCTTTCTGTGGTCTCTTTGGTGTTATCATTCCATTCCTTACTCCTTTGTATTGCTTTGAGTATTCTTTGTAGTGCTACTTTGGTGGAAATTAATTCTTTCAGCCTATTTCTATCATGAAAGATTTTCTTTCCCCTTTGACTATGACAGGTGCTTTTGATGAGTAAAGTATTCTGGGTTGTCATCTAGAAACAAGAAATTGGAATACTTTGCTCGAGGCTCTTTTGGCTTTAACAGTTTGCAGTGAAAAGCCAGCTGTAATTCTGAATGGTTTTCCTTTATATATGACTTGTTCCTTTTCTCTTACAGCTTTCAGTACTCTCTCCTGTACATTTAATGTTTGATCTATGTTCTGGACCTGTCTAATTGGTATTCTGTGTGCTTCCTTTATATGTATGGGTATGTCTTCCCTTAATTTAGGAAAACTTTCTTCCATAATCCTATTGAAGACATAATCAATGCCATTGACCTGAGATTCTTCTCCTTCCTCTATGCCTATGATACAGAGATTTGATCTTTTCATGGTGTCTTATATTTCTTGCGCACTCCATTCTAACTTTTCATATTCTTTGCTTGAGTAATCCAGTCCTTCAACTTTATAATTCAGTTATGATATTCTGTCTTTCATTTCATTCATTGTATTGGTGGGCGAGGCTTTCTTCCTATCATTTCAAATTGGCTTATTGAGTTCTTTAATTCCATCTTCATTTTAGCCTGATTTTTCTTCAGTACTTTGTTATTTTCTCTTTTGTTAATTCACTTCAGACCCTTAATTATCATTCTCATTTCATTCACTGTATGTTTGTATTTTCTTGAGTTTCATTCAATTCTTCAATCCCAATCCTCCTTGAACTCTTTGAGTTGTGTTCTTTAAATTAGTTGAATTAATTGATCATGTTTATGATTATTCTTTTAAATTCTGTGACCTGAGTTTCTTCTAGGTAGTTCTCATTGTAGAACACTTTTATAGGACTGTTGGGATTTGATGGGGACATATCTTAGTTTTTCATATTATGTATGTTTTTTATTGTGTCCTGGGCAGTTGAATTTCTTTTGTTAGTTGTGAATCTGATGTAGGATTCAAGCCTGCCTTTCTTGAGTTGAGGTTAGCTGGCCTGTGTTTCAGGTTCACTCTTTTCTTTTTAATGTATATTTTTAAAATATTTTACTTTTTTATGTGTATGAGTTATTGCCTGCATGTATGTAAGTACACCCATCTTGTGCAGTGCCCAGGTGTCCCTCTCAATTTTTGCCTTCCTACTCTCTGTTTGACCCGCCCTCCGTCTCTTCAAAGTTTCATGCTCTGGGTGCTATCAGACAAACCATGCAACATATCTTTATGTGAAGTTATTATATTTTATAATGTTCAGGGGAAGAGTGACTCACAAAGAAATGAACACCCAGTGCCCGGCTCTGTGCCATGACTCAAAGCCCACCATTCCAGATCATGAGCCTGCCATACCAGATCACTCCCACAGCTGGCCTGTAGTCACCACTAGTTTTCACCCATGCCTCAGGGACCCACAGTCTCACCCCAAGTTGGTAAATGCTGGGCCATTCCTTCCTCATGTGCCCTTTGCGGCTCCTGTCCAAGATGGCGCAGAAAGTCCCTCCCTCCCTGGCTAACTCTCCACAGTCAATTCTCTGTAGCAGGCCCTACCCCTCAGAGGAAACAGGCTGCTTTGGACACACTCCACCCCTTTCCTCTGCTCTTACAATCTTTCTGCCAATCTTCCGCTAAGGTCCCTGAGCCTCGGAGGGGGTGACAGATGTAAGGTGATCTCGTATCATGGCGAGATGATACAAGACTTTGTGGGCCTCCTCATTATTTGTCCTTAAGCCATTGATCGATCTCAGTGGTATTTCTACTATGAAGATAAATAGAAGGAAGTAGACACAATTAAACAAACATGAATGTAAATACAATTGCCTAGACGATATCCCAGTAGGTGTACTATATTCATTAAACAATATACTTGTAATGGCTTCCCCGCTATGGCCTGTACCCTTTCTTGACACAGGTGGTTGGCCTGGTCTACAGCACCAGATGTGTATTCCACCCCTAGGAGTGGGCCTTATCCAATTAGAAGTTTGTCAGTTGTATGTATGTTGGTTGAGCCATTAATACACATGCAGGCATTGCTTGGCATGTCCATAGTGTGCAGCACTCAGGGTTCACTATTGAGCAGAATCGTAGGGGATCGTTTCTTTCCCAACCATCTGCATAGTGCATAGTGGCACTATTAAATTTATCCATGCAGTAGCATGGAATTTTTTTTGGCTTCCCTTCTTCTCCTCCCATGCTCACATCATGCAGTGTCTTCAGCAACAGCAGCATGGCCTTACCAACTTTTCTAGTGTACAACCGACATGAGTGGCAATAGCCTTGGTGAATTTGAGGACCTCTAGGATCTCTCTCTGACCAACAGATCATAGAGGGGCAATCCACCCCTAGTACTGCTGATTTTCTTGACAGTTGTATAGTGTGGGAGCCTTTGCTTTAATCCAACCATAAAGGTCCCAATAATCTTACAGTTATAGCTGGCCTTTGCTTCTTCCTACATCTTTCAAATAGGTTTCACATCTGTAAAAACACTTGAAGGAAGGTTAAAGTCATGTATTAAATTGATCATAGACAAGGTCTAACACAGCATGGAAAGGTTTTATCCATTCATATTAACTCTTTTCTCCATAGATCATTGTTAGGTACCATAGCATAGGTACAAGGCATTAATCTGATTTGTTCTTTACTACCTTGAGTTATCCCTTTGGAGTCATTTTGCACTTGGGGGATTTTACATGGAGTCTCTTTGTATTCTTTTATTCTTGATACACTTACAGGTGTTGGCTCCAGTTTCCTGACCTGGCACTGGGCTATGGAGGCAGGGGGTTTCTCCTGTCCCTGCTGCACCTCTTGGTTTGCTGAGTCAGGCAGGCCCTGGGTCTGTGTCCTGACTGTAGCCATATCTGTCATTTCTCCATTGACCACACATGGCTGCTGGGGGAAAACTTGGTAGGAAAAACTGCTTCCGCCCCTAGTATAGCCTTTATGAGAAGAGAAATGCATCTTATCTAATCCTTGGTGATTCTTGACCACCCATGGGACAGTTTTTATTCTTTGAAGTCCCTTTGTAAACTGTTCTTCTGGTTTTAAAGCCTTCTAGAATCTCCTTAGCACTGAATTTGGTTTTCTATCAAGTTTTTCTCTGGGAATTTAGGCTTGACATAAGTCTTGCCACATTTGTCTTCAAGTAAACCAAATGGACCCTTTCTTCTGTCTGGTCTTTTTCATATCTCCTACAGGGTGTTCTTTTATTCTACAGACACGTTTTACATGCTGGTCAGAATCATTTAGATTTGCCAAAACCTCTCTCACTTTACAAAGATCCTGTCCCATCAAAGGGATTAGCAAAACTATTAAAGCTCCATACCATTCTTGATGTCCCAGTTGAATTAAGCTTTCCTTCATATCTCTGGTGAACACAGTCTTATCTGGCCCAGTGAACTGGACATCATATAGTGCTTCTCTCATACCCAATTCTCTCAGTAATGCCTGCCCCTCCATTATATTCCTCCAGCCCCTGTTAATCATGTTTGTCTCCCTTGGTGATGACCATGTATCTTCAATGCCTTCAACCAGCCATCTCATTAAGGACTGCTCCCCCCTGCATTGGCCTAGGTTGAACAGCCTATATCGCAAAGATAGATGGGTGGTTATATAAGTCAGCTGTGAAGCTTCTGAAGGACTTAGACTGACGCCATTTGCTCTCATGTCCTGCACTCTCACAAGCCACACGGATGGGGATCTTTAATTCCTTGCTTTAAGTTTTTCCCATTCTAGTGTGAAATATTTCTTAGCTATAGCACTGTTAGCTTTTTTCCCCCTTTGGTATCAATGGTTGACTCTGAGGGGCAGCTTTAACTACTTTTATTTTTAGGCCATCTCTATTTTTATTATTATCTGTCTTTTCTGCTGAGTCCTTGGACCTTACACAACTTAAAGTGTCCCATTTTTTTCTCTCTCTCAAGCTCTGCAACTGGATCTGCCAGGTTGTCCCTAGGCTTTTCAGCTTCCCCTGCCTGGGGCACATCTTTTACTATTCAAATGGACAAGCCCCCCCCAACACACTGCTGAGTTCACCACTTGTGTACATGGTCGATAACAAATTTTCTAATTTTTCTGTAACCTTCAATAAGTCTTCATATATCTATAATTGGGCAATTCCCCCACATTTATAACACAGCTATGGCTCATGCTTCTGCCTGGGTGGCCTCTTTTTAATTATATGTTTTATAATCCATTCTAAAATCCACATAAGCAGCACCATCAGCTCTCTAGCTTTTTCCAAATTTCTGCGGTTTGTCATTTTTAGCACCATCATCCTGCTGGCCTGTGCCAATTTGTCCCACTCAATTTTCACCTTCCCACTCTCTGTTTGACCTGCTCTCAGTCTCTTCAGGGTCTCTTGCTCCAGGAGCTATCTGAAAAACCATATGACATATCTTTATGTGAATTTATTATAGTTTATACCATTTTGAGGGGTAGTGACTCACAGAGAAATGAGCACCCAGTGCCTAGCTCTGCGCCATGACTCAGAGACTGCCATTTCAGATTGCTCCTGTGGCCCACCCATAGTCACCGCTGGTATTTTCCCATGCCTCGTGGGCCTGCAGTCTTGCCCAGGTTGGTAAACACTGGGCCATTCTGTTCTCACGCACCTGGCCACTGTGTGCCACTCGCGGCTCCTGTTCAAGATGATGCAAAAAGTCCCTCCCTCTGTGGCTAACTTTCCACAGTATATTCTCCACAGCAGGCCCTGCCCCTCAGAGGAAACAGGCTGCTTGGGACACACCAGGGACTTCAGAAGAGGGCATCTCATCCCCTGGTACTGGAGTTATGGATGATTGTTAGCCATCATGTGGGTGCTGGGAACTGAACCCAAGTCCTGTACAAGAGCAGCCAGTGCTCTTAACCAGAGAGTCATCTCTGCAACACCTAATATACATTTTTATTGAGGTTTATGCACTTCATACAATAAATCTTAATCATATCTAGACTTCAACCCCATCCACATCCTCTGTAACCCCCTCCCCCATAAAGTCAAATTTACTGCTGGAAGGTGCATGTGGCATCTGATTCCCTCCTCCCACTGTCCTTAGGACAACCTGAGGCAAGAATTCTCCAAAAATACCATTTGGAAAATCTTAACAAGTTTATTGGACTTGCTAACTGAGCTTGGGGTGCTGGGTTACTCACAGAAGAGTGGGGACCCTCCCCATTCACTGCTATGCTCGAAAGTCTACACCCAAACATAAATCCTGTGGCTTCCCAACAGCCACACAAAATGTCAAGAGACCTGCCTCATGGCTTCCTTGCCTTATATATCTTCAGCCCCTCCCCTTAATCCAGCTAAGGTCAATCGATTGGGTAGTGGAGATAATGGGTTTGACTCCTCTGCAGTGCATGGGAAGGAGGTGGGACCATAGCATGTCATTGTGGTGGTCAGAAGACCTTCTGGGTTATACTCCACCCCTTCCTCCAGCTCTTGCAAACCTTCCACATCTCCCATGAGATTCCCTGAGCAGTGGAGAGGGTAAGAGGTGTGGGACAACCTTCCTCCCATTGTGGCAGGGCACTGGACTTTCAGGCCTCTACAGCATCTGTTTGTCATGGGCTGATGGCTCATTTTACTGGTATTCCATTTACTATAAAGACAAAAATATCAAGAAGCAAGAACATGTAAGCACTGATTGTTATAATAACTTATGGGTGGAAATACAAATGCTTGGACGGTACTTTAGCAGGTGAATTACATCTATCTAACAACACAATTGCAGTGGCTTCTCCACTAGGGCCTGTAAACTCTTTCACCACAGGGGGTTACCATGGTCTACAATATAAGATGTGTGTTCCATCCCTAGGAGCAGGCATTAGTCCAATCAGAAATTAGCTGGTTATACATATGCTAGACCAGCCACTGTTGCACGAGCAGGAACATCTCTCTTCACACGTTGATAGCACAGTACATGGGGTCCCTTGTTGAATAGGATGATAGGGGACAATTTTCCCTTAGACATCCATCTGCATAGTGCTTTCTGGCACTATGAATGCCACCCAGGGAGTTTCCAGCTTAGTTAGTCCAAGATTGATCTCTCCCTCTCCCACACGCACATCATGCAGTGTCTTCAGCAATAGGGTCTTACTGTCGACTTCAGGTGTACAACCAGCGTTATTGGCAATCACCTTTATTGTTTTGGTGACCTCTAGGGCCCCTTTGGCCAACAGCCCAAATGAGCTTCCAAATCTGTAAGGTACTCAGAAGTTAGCATTATGTCATCTATGTAGTAGAACCTCCTTACAAAAGGAGAGCAGGGCAACAGGGCCAGGTCCTGAGCCATCATCCCATGACAAATGATGAAGCTGTGGAGATAACCTAGGGTAAGTATGTTGACAGTCCATTGCAGTCCAATTCATATGAATGCAAATTGATCTTGGGATTAAGCAGCCAGGGGAATACTAAAGAATGCGTTAGCAAGGTCCACTACAGCATGGAAGGACCACATTTCCTGCATCAGCTGTTCAGTTAGCAGTAAAATGTTGGACACAGCTTCATGAATGGGAGGCACCATCTTATTTAATTCCCTATAATCCACAGTCATCCTCCAGGAGCCATCTGGCTTCCTGGCAGGCCAAATGGGACTACTGAAAGGGCTCTGGGCTGGGTGGATAACCTCTACCCATTCTAACTCCTGGATGGTTTATGTAATTTCATCCCTACCCCCAGGCAATCAGTACTGTTTGATATTCACCACCTCCATGGGGTAGGCAATTTAAGTGGCTACCATCTTGACCATCACTGAGTAATCACTTTTACTGTTCACACCTTCAGCCCAAACTCTCCCCTGGTAGTATGTAGGGTGTGACCCAGTAAGGCGTCCACCCCTAGAATGTTCTCTTGCAGGGGAGAAATGCACACCTTGTACTCCTGGGGGGGGGGCGTGGATAATTGTCCACTCCCAGAATGAGCTTAGTCCACTTTACCTGTATGGTTTTATCCTCATACATGTCCAATGACATCCATTGGCCCTGGTGGTTTTGGGGGTTGCCATGAATTAATGTATACTCTCCAGTATCCACTAGGGCCAAGTGTTTTGTATGTTAGTGGGGTACCAATAAATATTCAATTTGACATGTGGCCAGTATGATCCTCACCTGTGGGCACCCTTGGCCACCCCTTCAAGGAAGTGACTGGGGGGTTCCCATTCCATGAGACGGCCTTCCTCTGAAGTAGGAGGTGCAGTTGGAGTCACACACACCTCCTGGTCTCCAGTTTCTCTTACTTTTGAGGTGAATTGCAGGTCTGTTTTTAAAGCTTTCCATAGACTCACCACCACAGCATTTGGTTGCCCATCAGTTTTGTCCCTAGCAACTCCTGCTCTGTGCAGATCCATCCACATCTGTGCTCTGAGACACGAGGGGCCCTTTTGCTGAGTTCCTGACCTTTTCCCTTGTGTATACTTGCTTTAGCACCTTTTGAACTTTGTTTACATGTTGGTCTAAATCATTTAAATCCACTAAGGCCTCTCAGGCCTCATACAGGTCATGCCCTACCATGGGGATAAGCACTGCTACCAAAGTGCCATACCAGTCTTGTGGGCTTGTGGAATCAGTTTCTTCCTTAAGTCTCCAGTAAACAGAGTCCTGTCTGGGCCTGTGAACTGGACATAAAACACAGCTTCCCTCATACCCAGTTCCCTCTACAGGGCCTGTCCTTCCCTGATGGTTTTTCAGTCCCTGGTGCTCATGGGAATCTCAGCTGGGGATGACCATGAGTCCCTAATGGCTCCGACAGGCCAGTCCATCATGGACTGAGTTCCCTCATAATGCCTTAAATTGTGAAGCTTTTGTCTCAGTGGTTACATTGCTTAACTTCTCTTCTTCTGTATAACTTAAAATGGTTCCTTCTGCCCCCATATCCCATAGTCTCACAAGCCAGGTGGCCAAAGGATCTTTCATTGCTTGTTTAAATGTCTTTTTTAGTTTTAACAGCTCAGGTGCTAAGTATTCTCTGATTATCATGGTCTCCTGCACCCAGCTATTGTTAAGACCTCCATCAGCATGTTGGACCATTGATTTTTCCATTCTTTGAATTAAAGGTTGGACACAAGGAGCATCTCCCATCTCTAGGTCACTTCCTTCTTCCTCACTACCTGACTCTTCCCAGGGGTTCCAGGTTTTAGGGTCCCAGGATAGGTCTTGTATTGTCATTCTGATACAGGCTTTTTCCCCTTTGACCTTCTAGATGTAAAAAACAGCACACCAAGACCTCCATCTCCTTTTCCCTTTTATCTAATTTACCAACAAGGTCAGAGGCCAGTGACCCCAATGAGGCCAGCCTCATATCCCTCTCTCTCTCTAATTCCTCTCTAACACCTTCAGTTTCCCTCTGGGCTAAGGCCTGCACTTGGGACAGATTTCTTATTATTAATAGCAGTGGCCAAGCAGCCTCTACAGCCACTTGTTAACATTTATGTCCCTGGTGTGCTACTCCCAGAGTTTGCAAAGTCTGTTCTAGACCTTCTTCTGTTTTCAAGGCATCTCTGTACTCACATGGCTGCCCCCAGTGGTCAAGCAGGCATGCCACGAGTACCATCTACAAGATGGCTGCCACCTCGGGATTTCTCCCATTGACCTGTCTGCTTAGATGGCCTCACCCTACTTACACATCTCACTGTCCACTGAATTATCCATGCCACTGTAGCCACCCCCACCAAGCCAATGGGAATGGCCCACCAGGTTAACATTTCCTCGGCCCACAATCTCCCCTCACCCCACTTTACTTCTGTTGTTGGTCTTTTTCTCCATATCAGGGACACCATCAATGCTCTTCCAAAACTCATCCTCAGTTTTGTTGTATCCTGATGGCTACACCAATTGTAAACTCAAATTCATTGCTGGAAGGTGCATGTGGCATCTAGTTCCCTCCTCCCACTGTCCTTAGGACAACCTGAGTCAAGAATTCTCCAAAAACTACCATTTGGAAAATCTTAATGAGTTTATTGGACTTGCTAACTGAGCTTCGGGTTCTGGTTTACTTACAGAAGAGTGCCCCCCAATTCATGGCTGTGCTCAAAAGTTCACACCCAAACATAAATCCTGTGGCTTCCTGAGAGCCACACAAAATGGTGAGAGACCTGCCTCTTGGTTTTCTTGGCTTATATATCCTTAGCCCCTCCCCTTCATGTAGCTAAGGTCAATCGATTGGGTAGGGGAGATAATGGGCTTGACCTCTTACACAGAGCACGGAAAGGAGGTGGGACCATAGCATGTCCTCATGGTGTTTGGAGGATCCCTCACCAGATTTCATGCATTCTGTCATAGATGTTAAAGCCTATCCAGTCAAGCTTTTGTACCCAGACTGAATGGTTTCAGGAAGGCTAGTCATGGGCTCACCAGCAGGGTGAAGGGGACTAAGCCCAAGTCCGAGTGATGCAGATTCACTGGGCCCTTTCTAGCTAGCTAAGCAGAGAACATGTGAGCCCTAGATCCATGAGACTGAGGCTGATCCCAAAGCAGGGCATGGTGACCCGGCCTGGTAGGATCTGGCTAACTCTCCCAGCCAGTCAGGCATTCTCAGGCAGCTTCAGCGTGAAGGGCTAACATAACTTCATTTTAAACACTTTGATTTCCATCTAGGCAGACTTTTCAACAATCTGATGGTTCAGCCACTTTTTTAACATTGCATTCTAAATTAATTAATAACACAAATTTGCACATTAGTACCTTAGATTCTATCTAGTCCCTATCTTGCATACAATAATGCTGATATATTAACATAATATATTATGAGACTCACAGAGTTGATGTTGATGAAATAAAATTAACTAAATTACAGTTCTCATTTGTATTTCATCGCATTTTGTATGCCTCAAATGGTTTGGTGCTATGCCCTATGGTAGATGCTAAAGTGCATGTGGAGGTAAAATCATCCCAACATAGGAAGCACTAAATCTCAGTAGGGCCAGGCTTCTCACTTTTATAACAACTTACTCTTAAGAATTCTAGGACTCATGTGAGCACACGGCCCAGTGTCTTAAAAAACTGCCACTAGACTTTACCATTTAAAAATCCCACTGTATCTTTCAAATGCATCACCATAGGGAGGAAGAAACCGTTTTATAAACCCTGAGGGTAGACACAGTTAATCCATATCCAAATCATTCTTTTCTGTGAAGATCTCAAAATTCATGAATATATCAACTTCTAACTAAAACCTCAGTTTAAAAAATGAGAAGCAGGTATTTAAGGCCATACAGTTGGTCCAGATAAACTGATTTATTTTTACTCTTAAGGTAGTTTGAGGATCTGTTCCTCAGGGGTCACATGGGCTTGGGAGGAGCCCCTGGCTCCTTTCTTTTACCAGTTCTAAGTATGTGAATAGGTTGTAGGAGTAATATGGTTCCCTCTGGTTTTCAAAACTAGCTAGGCATTATTTATCTCTCACATTGTCTTTCCCCTCCATCATGGTTTTCCCACTTAAGGTGCCCCCATTTCCCCCCCCCCTTTCTCCCTGTGGAGACTTGGGGATAAAAATAACTCAACAGTCAGGAGAAGTGAAGACCATATGGGCATGGTGATAAAAAATGGAAACCTAACAGTTCTGGGAAATAGAAACCTAGCCCTGAAGAGATAGGAACCTGACAGCTCTGGGAAATTGAAAACTAAAATGCCAATTAAGTCCTGTGGTCACGACCAATGAAACCCCAGGGTGGAGTAAAGGGAGGGACACTCAATGCTCACAAGTGTATATAAGCGCTTGCCTAAAGCTTAATAAATGAGGTCCTGCTGGACAAGACTCCCTGCCTCCTTGGTGGTTCCTCTGGAACAGAGGATTGGGGCAGCAGCGCACTCCCCCTCCTCAGACCCCATCATGTTGCATGCAGGGAAGGACCCCCGCACTCCCTTACTAATACCCTTATCCTATATTCCTACCTCTCTTGAGCTCCTTCTTTCCCTTTATCCTCTAGATTCCTTGCATACCCTTCCCTCCCCCCTCCCTTAAACTAACCCAATTTTAATCCATATCTCCTTTATTAAGGCCTGATTTCTACTGTTGTTCTCTTTCACGGTCTTTCTTTTTCTTTGCCTCCATTTCCTTTCCATTATCCTGGTTCCTGTATTTATGTCTGGTTGCATACTTATTCATCAAAGTCTGCTTCTAGGATCCACATATGAGGGAGAAAGTATAACCAAAGATTAAAGGGGCCAATATAATTTCATAAGAGTCCCTATGTATAGCTAAAGGCTACATAAGAAGCAACAATGCCAGACAGGCAATACCTTCTTTTGAGTGGGTGGACAGGGTGGCCAAAGGGATTCCCAGATTGTAAGCCATCATAGAACTGGAAAAATGAACATCAGACCCCAATCTTATCCAAAGGAATATTGACAACTGATTACTGCTAGATGAGGAACAGCTGACCCTCCTAAAACAAAGACTTCTAGATAGGCTGACTAGATTCACCAGAAGGGCAAGTAGTGAGGAATGGCTGGGGGTGCTGACAACACATCAGACAGTAGCAGGGATATCAGACTATAAGGGCTCTAGTGGGGGGAGGGAGGCTATGGGACAGTGCTACCTGGGAAGTGAGTATAAAAATAAATAAAATTTTTAAAAATTCAAAAAAAATGAGAAGTAGGGCCAGAAGATTATTCAATGTGTGAAAATGTTTGCTGCACAAACTTGATGACCTGAGTTCAATCTCTGGACCTCATATAAACATCCAGATGGGGTGACATGCATCTGTAATCTGAACTCTATTACTGGGAATTGGAAGACAGAAAAAGGAGAATTGGTTGGAAGCTCATGGACCAGCTAGGCTGGTGTACACGGTTCAGCACAAGAAACAACAGAATCTTCCTCAAAACAAGGTGGAAAGTGAGAACAACTTCCTGGAAGCAGTCTTCTGGCCTCTACATTAGCACCATGGCACATGGGTGCTCGCACACTCTCAAAATCACATAGGCTAAAACTTACAATTAAGACTATTTATACTATAAGTTCATCAACAAATACATTTCATAAAGTAGATGAATGAAAAGAATATATGACATACAGTGAAACATTTGCATTTTAGAAGGAAAGTCAATTGATCCACTTCACAATATTGCCAAATTAAAACAAAATTCTCTCCTCAAGCAAAGGTAATAACACTAAAGCCAGAAGATAGATAATTGTAGGATTTAGTAACATCTGAATAATGGGATATTCAAACTGTCATCTTGTAAACATTTCTAAATCATTTGGGGGAAAAAGCTGTATAAATGAATGCACTACCACTGTTAGCCTTGAATGAACGGCTCCATAATGTATTTGTACGTGTGTGTGTGTGTTTGTGTTTATGTGTGTGTATGTGTGTGTGTTTGTGTTTGTGTATGTGTGTGTGTTTGTGTGTGTATGTGTGTGTATGTGTGTTTGTGTGTGTGTGTATGTGTTTGTGCATGTGTGTGTATGTGTGTGTTTGTGTGTGTATGTGTGTGTGTCTGTGTGTGTTTGTGTGTGTGTATGTATCTATATGTGGTATGTGTGGGTATATGTGTGTGTATGTGTGTTTGTATATATGCTTGTGTGTATGTGTGTGTATGTGTGTGTAT
>NW_008328488.1:2062176-2075715 GCF_000622305.1 Nannospalax galili
TTAGCCTTGAATGAACGGCTCCATAATGTATTTGTACGTGTGTGTGTGTGTTTGTGTTTATGTGTGTGTATGTGTGTGTGTTTGTGTTTGTGTATGTGTGTGTGTTTGTGTGTGTATGTGTGTGTATGTGTGTTTGTGTGTGTGTGTATGTGTTTGTGCATGTGTGTGTCTGTGTGTGTTTGTGTGTGTATGTGTGTGTATGTTTGTGTGTGTGTGTATGTGTGTGTTTGTGTGTGTGTGTGTGCACGTACCTGTGTCTGCAGGCACACTTTCTTATGGGTGAGAATGTAGAGGACAGAGGTTGATCTCTTCCTCTCTTTACAAACTTTTTGAAACAGAGCCTCTCTCTCAACTTGTGCATGTGTGTGTCTGTGTGTGTTTGTGTGTGTATGTGTGTGTATGTTTGTGTGTGTGTGTATGTGTGTGTTTGTGTGTGTGTGTGTGCACGTACCTGTGTCTGCAGGCACACTTTCTTATGGGTGAGAATGTAGAGGACAGAGGTTGATCTCTTCCTCTCTTTACAAACTTTTTGAAACAGAGCCTCTCTCTCAACATTGAAACTACCCTGTTGACTAGAACTGCTCTCCACCAAAGCCCTAGATGCTTCCTGTGACAACTCCCACTACCTCTACTGCACTCAACTCTTATGTGGGTGCTGGGGACCCAAATTCCTGTCCTAATGGTTGTACATCAAGCACCTAACTCACTGATCCGTCTTTCTAACTCCACACTTATCCTTTAGTCTTTACAGTCCTGTAGTGCAAGTTTACATTGTTTGATGCTGCAATTAAAAGGGAAAACAGAAATTTCACACAGGAAGTAAGGCTGTCTAAATGAGAAGAGAAGGGAGAGGCTGATGTGTAAGCATCAGCTATGAAGCAACTTCGAGAGTTGTCCCAGGTCTGTGATTTGCTCCCAGTACATGTTCAGGAACTCACAAAACTAGCCACAGTTTTTATAAGCCTTTCTGGGGAACAAAATTTTATTCAGCTTCTATAGGTAGTTCCTAGATTAGAGAAGAGCTGAGAAGTGGACTCTGGAACCTCACGATCTGAGAAAGGCTCTTCTACAGCCCTGTACAGAAGAATGGAAGAAAGGTGTGTACATATTCTAAGAACACTGAAATCGACCCTGTTATGGTATTTTCTCTTAATTTACATTCATCTGTTTTTACAGCAGTTTCCCTCTTACAGGGATCTGGAATTCTCTTTCCTGTCATGAATAGATAACTGCCTCTTACATTTATTAATAAGGAAGGTGACACGTACATTGCTTCCCAAAGCTAAGACCCTCTTAAAAGATTTCATTATATCACGTTTCTCAAAAATACTCTTTTCAAATTGGAACAACTGAGGAGAATCTCTGGAAAGGACTTTTTACAAAGACTGGAATGTTTACTGGTAAGGAAATGCCTGGTGAATCTTCAGAAGGTAAGAGAGTGAAAGAATTTCTGTCCTAGGCTTTAAGCCACAGACTAAGAGGTAATATCAGAGAAAGAACACAGCTAAGCTGTAACTTAGTAATAGCAAGTAACTAGAGGAGTGGAGAGGCACAGCTATTGCCAACACAGAGTAACAGGATGAGAGAAAAGGAAATAAAAATCTTACATCCCTGTCCTCCTGCTTTCCAGTATCCCAAGTGTGTGACCCACTGAGGCAGTTCAGGCAGAAATAGAAGGGTTGGGACCCCACAAATATGATTCAATGATGCCACCTTCTTGGTAACAGATGGTAAAAAGAAGGACCAAAGGAAAATTTTCATGATACATGAAACTTTCATCAATCCCATGTGTCTTCTTCATTTATGGAGTTTTCAAGACTTTGGTATTGAAATTTTTCATATTTCATCTTTATCAAAGTTATTTTGTCTTGTTTACATTTTATTTTCCAATGCTTTTGTAGAGGAATCACACATTGATGAACAATCCTTTGAGAATAGAGTGAAGTTGTTCAAAGGAATATAGGCTTCGATGGTTAGAATATAAGAGGGGCTAATCAAATAAAAATGATGGACTGGTACATTAAGTTTATTAGACCTAGTTTGGAAGCTGCAAATCATCAGAAGAAAGAACTTTTAAATTGCTGTTCCCAGACCTAAAGAGTCTCCATCATCCTGTAGTAAACACGGCCCTCAGTCACCTCAACATGACAGTCTAGAGAAAATAAATATGGAAATAAAAATGTATCCTCCCTCTATTAACCTCAGGACCCAGGAGTCAGTCATATCTCTCTACTCATCCCAATGCTCGGCATCTAGTCACATCAAGTAACAAGAGGAAAACGTGAAATGGAATCTATTCTGTTTTAAATATCAAAGAGTCTTTATGTTTCAGAGGAGAAGGATGGTTTTGGAGGTATCTAGCAGTCTATAAAGTTGCTCATGGACTCTAAAGCCTGTGATTATATGGAGAATTTTGGGAGCTCCTCAGAAATACGGAATGATGGGAAGAGAACAGAGGGGGATTCTCAGAAAAAAAGAGACGAAAGCTCAAGGAGCTGATACAGGACCTGCTCTTGTGATTTCAGGAAAACCTTTTTGCATGTTTACCCTACGTGTTCTCACCATGTTAACTGAGAACATTGCAATTGATTTTATTTCACGCCAAATACTGAGGCATAGTATTAAATATGCAAGACTTAGTTCTTATAGAGCTTCATGTTTGACGAGGAAGATAAATACCTCACACCTAGAAACACAGTCCAACAGTAAAGTCCTTGTGCAGAGACAACAGAACTTCTGCTTTCCTCCTGCTTCATTGAGACCAATCAAAGTGTGGGATCTGGTCTCTCTGGGGATTCACACACTGCATGTCTCTGTACCATGGAAGGACTGTCTGTCTTTCCACTGACATCCTCCCACCTTCATCAGTGCCCTGGATTCTGAAGATATGTCTGCTTTTAAGAGCAGCAAAGGAAACCTTAATTCTACTATTCATTCTTAACTGATACCCCCCTACCTCTATTCCGACCACTATTTGATTAAATTCCTTATCTTTGTTTCCTTGCACTAGACCTTATTCATCATATAATATTTAGATTTCCATAAGTTGGAACATTCTCCTTTAGTCTCCTAAACCTGTCTCTGGTTCACATATAGTGATGTTATGTCCAAAATGTTAGTCAATGTGAGGTCCTGAGCTAAGGAGATTTCTCAGGCAGTAAGAATTTGCCATACATGAGTTCAGATTTCTGTCACTAACACAAACATTTGGATGCAAATGTAGGTACCTGTAGTCATACCATTGGGCAGCAAAGACAGGATGATCCCAGGGCCTCACTGGCCAAACCATCTAGAAGAATCACTGAGCTCCAAGTTCAGTGAAAGGTCTTGTCTCAAAAATAAGATGGAGAGAGATCAAAGAAGACATCTGATGTTGACCTTGGTCTCCACGTGCACACAGGGTATATATCCACATGCATATATGTTTGTTTTCTTAGGATCACCACTGTGAGTTTGCTGAGCAAGTATCCAACCACATTAACCTTGAGTTCAGATGTCAACAAAACAATTGACGATTTCTACATTACAATCTTTCCAGTGATGACTACCCTGTTCTGGCTAATCATCATTGTGGCTTTGGTTGGGGTTGCAGGAAATGAAGTTGTGATCTGGCTTCTGGGGCTCCGAATACACAGAAATGCTATCTCAGTCTCCATCCTCAACCTGCCTGCAGCTGACATCATCGTCCTCTTCAACTACATTGTTGTCCTACTGATGGCAAGGATCCTTCACCATTTCTTCAACCTCTTTCTCTTCAGTGTTTCCATGATTATAACTGTCTCTTCCTACACCACTGGCCCGAGCATACTCAGTAGCATTAGCATGGAATGTTGCCTTTCAGTCCTGTGTCCCATCTGGTACTGCTGCCACAGACCAATATATATGTCAGCTATCATCTGTGGAATCCTTTGGACTCTGTCCCTGTTGTTCAGCACCCTGCAGAGGTTCAAGTGTGTCAGAATGAAAACAAAAATTATCTACGACAGGTGCGTGCCACTTGGTTTCTCCACTACCATATACCTGATTATTTTATGTGTGATTCTCTCTGAATCCAGCCTGGATTCCACTGACCAGATTGTATGTGACCACCTTTCTCACACTGATGATCTTTCCCTTCTGTGGCCTACCCTTAGGTATCCACCAGTTCCTAATAATTAAGTTTTAAATTGAGTTATCTGGTCTCCCTTATTATAATGTGCTATGTATCTTCCCAACCTGTGTTAACTCTGCCAACACATCATTTACTTCTTCACTGGTTCCTTTAAGCAGAAGAAACACCAGACCCCCAAGTTAGTTCTCCAGAGAGCTCTGGAGGATGCTCCTGAGGAGGATGGACATGGAGGCAGCCTTGATCAGGAGAACCTGGAGACATCAGGCAGCAGAGGGGAGCAGGGACGAAGAGCCTGTGCCTGGGCATCAGATGTGGCTTTGCAGTGAGTGCTGTTCTGCCCCCTCTGACTGCTGTCTGTTCTTCTCTCAGCCTCATGCCTTCAAACTTCCACAGGGATCCTCAATGTCATCACATGGGTTGTTTTTACTCTTGCTCTTCTATGTTTTCTCTGAGAAAGTGTTAATCTGAAACTGCTAATAGAATGCCTGCATCTCTCTGTACAAATAAACTTCTTCATACAATTCTTAATCAAATTTAGACCCCCTCCTCCATCCATGGCCCCATCTTCCCATCGGATCTCATGTGTTCTGCCATACATGTTAAGTCCTATCCAGTCAAGCATTTGTACCCAGATGTCCCTCACCCAGTAGCAATCAGTCTCCAATAGTTCTCAGTCTAGGGCCACCTGCCACCCATTTCTTTCCTCCCCGTTGGGCCCTGTTTAATTGAGCTGGCATGGGTCCTGTGCTCAATGCCATCAACTCCACAAATTCACATGTGCAAGCTTCCATTGGCCTGAAAACCTCTGATTCCCTGTGTTCATGAACCAGACTGGCCTTTACAATCTTTCTGCCCCCTATTCCACGATGGTCCCTGAGTCATGGGTGGGTGAGGTTCAATATAGGAGTCTTATCCAAGGACACACACTGCACTCTCTTATTCATTTAAACTTGGCCATTTGTGGTCTTCGGTGTACATTACACTCCGTGATATTAGGAAGCTTTAATGGTGAGAGTTGAGAAATGTATTAGTTTTCTCTCTACCCCTTGTTATACTATGCTCCATGAGCCTCATTGTAGAGGCTCAAATGTAGATGTGTCCCCTAGGACTAGGCATCTCCCAGGTGTATATTCTCTGTGTCTTACCAGTTGTAGAATTCTGCAATAGCCTCTACCCGTTGCAAAAACAAGCTTCTTTAATGAGAGGTGTATGATATGCTTGTCTGTAAATAGAAGGATCCATATTTAGGATATGGTAAGAAATTCCATTTGTCCAGAGACATGAATAAGATAGGGTTTTCTCTAGGACTTATGTCCTCTCCTGTCATGTGTATTTGACTGAGTTTACACTGCCAGAGTTCTCCACACTGATTACAAGGTGGGTGCACCAGCTTGTAATCCCACCAGCAGTGAATAAGGGTACACCCAGCTTTTTTTATATGACTGTTGGATCCAAACTCAGGTCTTCTTGCTTATACAGCAAACACAATCACCCAACGAACCATCTCCTCAGCTCCTAATTCTGACAGTTTTGGGTTTGTTAATTAGTTTCTTCACAAATGTTTTCCTACATCCAGTTCCTTCTACAGACCTGCACATATGGAGACTTCTTTGCCCCTCTCCTTTCAATTACTGCTCGCTTTGTCAGAGACCTTAAACAACTCTTTGAGAATCATTTATAAAAGTTACAATCTAATTTTTTCACAATGAAAGTAAAATGTGTGAAATAATATCAGCTGCATAACAGTTATCTATTGGTTTACTAAGGGGACCATAACAAAGGCCCACACACTGGGCCGCTTAAACAGCCTATATTTATTTTTTCAATTACACAGCTACTAGAATTTTGAGATCATGTTGTCTCCAGGTGTATTAGTCAGGGTTCTCCAAAGAAACAGAACCAGTAGAATGAATATGTATAAAGATTTATCAGCTTAGCTCACAGGATAGAGTCCGAGTAGTCCAACAATGGCTGCACCACACTGGAGAGGCTGAGAATCTGTAGTCGCTCAGTCCACAAGGCTGGATGTCTCAGTAGTCCCAATCCGGTGCTGGAGGTCTGACAAATTCCAAAATATCAGCTAGTCTTCAGTCTACAGCAGCAAGATGAACCCACCAGCGAGAGAGAAGGCAAGCCGCAAAAAGCCCTGTGTTCTCCTCTGCCTTGGTCTTTTATACCGGCTGCCATCAGAAGGTAACACCCACATTTAGGGTGTGTTTTCCGGCTTTAGATGATCCAATCAAGAAGTTCTCTTTCATTTCAGTTAATCTCAGATCAAATCAAGTTGACACCCAGGATTAGCCATCACACCAGGGTTCTTTCTTTCTGAAGTATCTCTCCTATACATGATTCTCTCCCAGTGTGCTGTTCACCTAATTGCTACTTCTAATGAAGATAAACTCCTATTGGTTAAGAACCAGCCACAACTATATTATCTTCATGAAAATTTCTTTGGGGAGCCCCTCTCCAAATACCACTCTAATCTGAGGTCCTGGATTTTAGGAAAATACAGTTCCACTCATAACAGTATCCTTGCAAAATATCTGCAGAAGGAATACAGCCTTTCCAGAACTTTCCTGAATACAGAAGATGAATTACAATTTAAATGACATTTTAAAAATGAGAAGTAGCTTAGGCCAGGTATGGTGGCACACACCTGTAATTTCATCACTTGGGAGGCAGAGACAGGAGACTCTCTGTGAGACTGAGGTCAGTCTGGTGGTCTACATGGTGAGTTCTAGGCCTTGTCTCAAAAAATAGAGCCAGACAATGAAATAAAAAATAAGAAGTAGCTTAATCTATGTATGCATGAGGCATGATAATGGACATTGAAGTAAATGAGATTTGAAAATGTTTAATATTTCCACCAAACAAAAGTAATTAGAAAATTTCTTTGAATTGGCAGAGGAAAAATTGCATGTTTTGGGAGCTTAACTCTTTTTTATAAAGGAAGTCATTTGATCCACCTGTTAATAGAAATATATTCTTATTATTCAGAGATAATTAAAAGAGAAATAAAAATGGAAAGGATAGCATTGTGTTTCTGTTTACAGTGGGATTCAGGGACATTTTCACCTTGAATTTTTCTCTCCTCTATCATTTGAAACTAAAGGTACATATGAATTAATTGCTGCTAGACATATAAATCATGACAGATAAGCAGGGAAGTCAGGCCATATTGAACCTTGAATCGCCCTATGATACACTCATTATTTAGAGGAAGGTCTCATGAGCAAGCTCACTTTTCTCAACATTGCCACAATCTCAGCTTAATGTTGGCGGCCATTAAAGCCTTGAGAACAGCAAGTGCTTAAAGGGGAGTTGTCAGATGAGGTGAGATGGGATAGTGAAAATGGAAAGAGAATAGAAAAGATTCCCAGAGTCATCTGTGTGAAGGATACATTGCATACTGCTCTGGTCTCATATTTTCTCCAGATCTTTGCACAGGGAATCACAAAGATTTTCCTGCATCTTGATAAGCCTCACATGGTCACCAGCTCTTAATCTGCATCTTCTGATTTAGAAGACAGAGAAAGGTTCTCTCATATCACTCAATCACAGAATGACGTGCCCTTTTGAGAATGTGTTCTCTTCACCTCTAGGTGAAGAGTGGAGTAGAGGTGAGGGTATAACAAAAATTTTTGTTAATCCTTAATATATATTTTTTATTGAATTTTTGTACATTTCATATAATAAATCTTAATCATATTTAGACCCCATCCACACACCCCAATACCCAACACCACCACCAGATTTCATGCATTCTGTCATATATGTTAAGGCCTATTCAATCAAGCTTTTGCACCCAAAATCAAGATGTCCCCAGTGAAAGTTCATCCACTGGAGTCTAGTCAACCTATCTAAAGTCAGTCCCTTCAAGAATATCAACTCTCCCTCACCCAGCAGTAATCAATTGCCAGTAGTTCCTTGGCTATGGTTAGGGTCTGCTGCAAGTTTTTTTATTTCCCAAGTTTGCTAGATTACTTTTCTAAGTTCGAATCTTTATGTTATCCATGCTATTCTTGCTTCTGCTACATCACCCCAGAGTCTCCTCTTCAATCCGGAACTGCTGTCACTAATTCAACACTGCTGTCGTGGGAAGAATATTGCCTCCTACATTGATTTAAAGAGCAAGGTGGAACAGTCACAACATCCCTGAGATGAGCTATTGTAAACTCAGTCTTTATTTTTCTGCATCTTTTCAAAGTTATTCTCCTGTGAGTATTTCAGATGGTGTCAGAAGGAAATGATAACTCTATCGTGAAATCCTTGAAAGGTATTCCATCAGTTAATTATTTGCAGAGAGAAGCTTATCGACTTTATATTGGAAAGAAATCTAGCTGGACAGATAGTAACCAGAGTTGCAGTTCAAGCAGTAGGAGAGGATGACAGGCAGGTGGAGAAGCACTGCCAAGGCCAACTTACAATCTCACAGGCACAGTGCCAGTTGTTCAAAATCCCAAAGCCCTCTTTCCATGGTCTCCAGGCCTCGGGTGGTGTCTCTAATCACACATGTGCAGACTGAGGGCATGGAATAGAGAGAATAGAAGTAATACATTTCCTCTACAACCTCTTCTGGTCAACCAAAGCAGTAGGAGCTTGTCTCCAGAGCTCAGGGTGGAAACATTTGTGTCTGTGTGCCTCTCTGCACCTATGAAAAAGGTGTTTCCTCTTCTCACTTAGAAGTTTCTGGTTCAGTTGAGTTATCCGAACTACAAATCTATATATGCCTTTGTGTGGTAGGAGAGGGCTTCTGGATTCTCATGTTTAATTCTTAATTTCCTTCTACCTACTTCACACCCCCCCCACACATTTCATTGTCCTCTTTTTCTCCCATTTCCAGAATTTGTTTATGCTAAATTCTATTTCATCTAAAATTTTGAGAGCCAAATTAGATTTAACTTGGGGATTATTATTCCACTATTCCCCCAACCTGTATACAATTAACAGTTATATGGTGCAAGTTCTGCAGGACTCATCCAAAGACTGAAGCTAGAAAAGGCTCCACTAGATTCAGTCCACACTGGTATGACCAGGAAACATCATTCCTCATGTGTAAGGAGGAAATCACAGCATGTTACAGGTCCTTCAGAAGATTCAAACAGATCACGCATTTTAAACTCTCAATGACCTGCTAATGCCACTCATGAGTGGTTCACTTTCCCTACTGAAATCTGCCTGAGTATCTCTGTTTACATTTTGACCACTTCACTTTCTTTATTTCTCTTCAAAGACTCTTCTCACATCAGTGTTTTAACAGACAAACCAAACTTAACTAAACAACTCTTGAAAGGAGGTTTCATAATTCAAATTCAAATTTGAATTCATAATTCAAATTCCTCTTTCCTGAATATTGTCAGACAATTCAAATCCTAGCTCCATGCTGTTACAAAATCCTTCAACATGCTCAGCAAAGCCATTCTGATGCTTTCCTTAAAAGGCACATCACGTAAATTCCTGCTCCATTGCTCCAATTCCTGTATCTGAATTATGGCCTGTCTTCAACAATCGGGTCTTACCTTCAAGTTCTAGAAGACAAATACCAAGGGCTCCAGCAATAGCCTCTGTTATTTTGGGGTCTCTTAGACTACTCTGACCAACTACCTGGAAGCCTTTTCCCCGAAGACTTATAGTTCTGATAGTTCTAGAGGATACTATGCAAGCTGCTACGGGAGAAAATAAATCAAGGGTCCAACCTAGTCCTGAAGCCAAATAAACATAATGACTGGCACAGAAACCTACCACTATTGGTGCAGTAGTGGCACTGTTATCTGGGGGATGATCAACAGCTATCTAATTAGACTTAAAGTTCTCTCAATGGGCATGAACTCATAGGTGGCACTGTAAACTCAGCCAACTACACATGGGTTGAAAGGACATAGATCCTAGAGAAAACCCCATCTCTGTCATCTATCTAGAAAAATGAAATTACTTACCATATGCTAAATATGGGTTCTTATATTTGAAGACAAGCATACAGTATGCCACTCATCAAAGAAGCTTCTTTTTGCAATAGATAGAGGCTACTGCAGATTTTCACAATTGGTCACATACAGAGAACATGCGAGAGAGGCCCAGCCCTAGATGACATATGTTCAGTGAAACCTTTACACTTAACACTCATAGAACATAGTTTTGAACAGGGGGTGGAGAGAATACTGGTGTATTTCTCAACTACGGCAAAGCTTCTTATACAACAGAGTTTGATGTACACAGAACTGGCTGTTTTAGACAGTAAGAGATTGCAGAGCCCTTGGATGGGGCTCCTTTATTCAGCCTCACCCACCCATGGCTCAAGGACCATTGCAGAAGAGTGGGTGGAAAGATTTTAAGAGCTGTGATGGTTCATGAACGGAGGCTTTCAGAACACTGGAAGCTTTTACATATGAACGTGCTGCAGTGGTAGTAGCATCAAGCACAGGACCATGACAACTCAATCAGACCAGGTCCCAGAGTGGAGCATGGGAAATGGGTGTCAGGCCAGCCCTAATGTGAGAATAATTGGAGACTGTTAACTACTGGGTGAGGGAGAGTAGGTCTTACATATGATCTCTGGTTAGGCTGAATAGACTCCCGTGGGTGAATTTGCACCAAAGGACATCAGCGTACAAATGCTTGACTGGATAGGGCTTAACATGTACGGTGGAATACATGAGGTCTGGTGGGAGGTGGGAGTCATGGATGGGGGATGAGGTCTAAATTTGGTTAATAACTGTAGATGAAATGTACAAAAGTTCATTAAAATACTTTTTTAAAAAGGCAAATCAGTAGTCAACTTCTGTTATTTGGGTATATGTCACCCAAGTTCTCTTAGGGTCCCTGGCTCCTGGCACTATTAGACAAACCACTGAACACATCTTTATCTGAATTTTTCATAGATTATATCCTGGGTAGGGGAAACAGAATAACTTACAAAGGCAAACACCCAGCACTCCACAAAAAGGCAAACACCTGGCACCCTGTTCCACTCAGTGGCTCAGCGGCCCATGGTTCCAGGTCGTCTGTGCAACCCACCCAGTCTGTGTTAGCTTTCACGCACACCTCCTGTAAAATGTAGACCAAAATGCTTCATGTTGCTCAGGAGATCTTTCTTGAGGACTCACTTTAAGGCCCTATAATGGTCCAATTATGCTATTTGTGCACACATTAGTAACTCTTGTAAACACACAGAAAGATGTTCCAAAGAGAATTATGATGCGTACAGTTTCCTCCCTCTCATTATACAACTAAGTTTCAGAGCTTTGACAGTATTTTTCCACTGAGCCTGAGTCATCCACAATGATATGGTTCCACATCCAAGAAATTTTACTGAACAAACTGAATGCCACATGCAGCAGTTGGACTCTAGAGAAGACAAAAGTGCTTTTGTCTTTGATGACTGGCATACTGAGCCATTTGTATCCCACCAATCTCAGTCATCTTCACACCTGTCCTAGTGAGAAGAAAAACTTCATTCATGTCCCTAAAATGTGATAGATATTCCTGGTCATGTTGAATGAGCTACACTCAGTAGGCAAAGAAGATAACAATATTGTCTTTTTCTTTTTAAACATATTTTTAAATATTTCATTTATTTGTATTTTGTGTATGAGTGTATTTTCTGCATGTATGAAAGTGCACCCATGTCATGCAATACCTTCAGAGGTCAGAAGATGGCATCAGATCCCCTAGAAGTGGAGTTATTAGCAGCCATATGTGTGCTGGGAACCAAAACCAGATCCTCTCCTTTTATTCCTCTTAACCACTGAGCCATCTTTCCAACTCTTCTCTTTATTTCTGGTACTTGAGGGAAAATTTCTAGTCCAGTACAAAATAAATCTGTGATTTTACCCCAAGATGGTCTCACATCAATATACCACCTCTGTTGTGATATGAAGAGTACAGATTTATCCTCAACATGGAGTGGGTTTCAACTCATATTAGGGGTTTACCAGGGTTTTATTGGTTATTTGTTATCTGTAAGCTTCAGATTTCCTCCGTCTTAACTCAGGGACAATAATTTCTAAATACCTTTCATGAGAATGATCAAAGATCACACATTCAAGACTTTTCAGATATAAGGCAGGGACATGATGGTAAATTCATACAAGTCTAGCACTTGAGTGTGTGAAAGTAGAAGGATTCTGCACTTGAGGCCAAACTGAGCTGCGTATCCAGAACATGTCTCAACAGAAAGATAAGAAAAGAATATTCCCCAGGACATTAGTCGAAATGTGAATGTTACCACCATCAGAGCAAGAAAGATAAAATTCACACCAGTTAATGGGGGGGTCAAGTTTTCTTGCCTTTATGTATTGAGACACACATCAAAAATTTACTTTTGTTCATTCTTGCTAAGCTATTCTGACAGGAAATATAATTGTGCCCTTTTCCTGGACTTCTGAGTGTGCAAGAATGCCTTCTCCATCTGCATCTTCCATCTGCCTTAAGTCAATGTCCTCTTCCATCACTGCCACATTGCAAGTTCCCTGCTAAAGCTCATCAGCAAATTCCAATTTCCCCTGTATCTATGCTCTGATTTTTAACCAATATGTTGACCTTTCTGCAGGTCAGGATGGAGCATGTTCTGTTCAGTCAGTAGTAAGTGGTGACTATTATCACTACTAAACCCACAAATACACATGCCAGCTGTCATGTGTGCCAGACCTGAGTCCTGCTCTGGCTGTTGAACATCCACAAAGTCAGTTACTGTGGCATTCATTGTAACCAACTGAAGAGTGAAAGGGTGAGGCTAGCCGTCCTAGTTTACCAACGCAGTCTGTCTGACTTTCAGCTCACGGTTCTACTTAGATCCACACTGACACTCTGACCTCTCTGCTCAGGATCATCTGTAGCTTCCTGTAGATGCTGCTGACCAGGCTCTATAGGTGGTGACTATCCCACTTACAATGTTTCTCTTTCCTCCTCTGGGTATATGTCCATGTAGAATATAGTAGTTTCTCTTCATCTGTATTCAGAATGAGTCTGATGGTTTTTACTTTCATCTTTATCTAATTCAGTTGTTTTATCCTGTGTTACGGCTCAATCTCTTCCTTCGGTTTTTTCTTCCTCATACCTTTCAGGTGGTGGCAGGAACAGACTCTGCAGCTGATCTTCCTGAACGCTTAGGAGGAAGCTCCTAAAGTAGATGGGTATGAACCTAGCCACTGTCGGGGAATTTGGAATCAGGTTGGAGCAACGAATGCAGCCTCTGTCCTGGTCACTCAGGTGACGTTGGGAGTGGACATTACCCTGCAATATTTTGCAGTTACCCTCTCCTTTATGCCTCTGAGGTAATTCACTGATCATCCAATATGTTCAAACTGAGTTTTCAACCCAATTTCTCCTGGGTATGTCAGAGGAAGCTTTAGTTTGAAAGTACAGCGCCCATATTCTTCTTCGTACTTTTGTTAACTTTCCCCTGTTTCTTTTCCATTTTTAAGGAGTAT
>NW_008328488.1:2077528-2078799 GCF_000622305.1 Nannospalax galili
CTCTCTGGGGATGCTTTCACTGCATGCCTCTGTGCCATGGAAGGACCGTCTTTCCATTGAAGTTCTCTCACCTTCATCAGTGCTCTGGATTCTTGTCCATCTTTTAAAGGCAGCAAAGGAAACCTGAATTCTACTCTCTGTTCTTAAGTGATATTCTCCTACCTCTGATCTAACCACTATTTGATCAAATTCTTTGACTTACTGTTTCCAAAATTTCCTCACACTAGATTTTCTTCATCATATAATATTTAGATTGCCATAGTTGGGAAATTCTCCTTTGCTTTACTTAAACCTGTCTCTAGTTTGCAAAGTGATGGTGTGTCCAAAATGCCGTTCAAAAGTATGACCTTTGGCTGAGGAAATTTATGAGTCAGTAAATATCTTGCCATACGTGAGCTCAGATTTCTGCCATTAACATAAAAACCTGGATGCAAAATCCTGTGCCTGCAGTATACCACAGGGAGACAGAGACAGGATGATTCCAGGGCCTCACTGTTCAAACCATCTAGAAGACTCACGAGACGCTTGTTCAGTGAAAAGTCCTGTCTCAAAAAAAAAATAAATGAGAGGGAGAGAACAAGGAAGACACCTGATATTGACCTTGGTGTCCACACGCACACATGGTGTGTATCCACATATATATGTGTAACCACATTTCACACATACTCATCCACCACACAGAACAAAAATGAAAGGAAGTGTTGGTAATAAGGTTGTTCCTACTGAACCCCAATCAACACTATCTGAGACTCAGAGTTAATCACTCATCCTGTGATTCACTCTCAAATGACAAAATGGTCATTCTTATCTCTTTATATTCTTGGGAGTGTTATGAAAGTCAATACAGGACAAACTCTGATGATCTATTTCATTTAAGCCAGGTATCAGCTCATCATTTTCCTCGTCGAAGTCTGCAGACACTTATCTCTACATCACAGGCTTGCAACTTTTTTCCCATAGACTGCTTACAAAGAAAACCCTTCGTCATTAGAGAAAGCTATGAATGATCTTCTACATTAGTATGTGGAGGAGGTTCATGTGATGGCCATTGCTCACTTCATAGCAGTCCTCCATTAGACATACAGATACCTCTTTTCATTTTCTCTCTGCAGTGGCACTCAGACCCCATCATTTTTACTTCCTCTTTTAATCTACTGAGCAATTTATCTTAGATGCAGTAATGATGCTGAGGCCATGTACCCAAATACTTTGATTTCTTTAACAAAGCTATATAAGCTCCTGCTTCAATGCTTGCCAATGATTGGATGCAC
>NW_008328488.1:2078852-2081877 GCF_000622305.1 Nannospalax galili
GGAGGACAATTATATGGGTCTGTGTGTGGATGTCTGTTCATGTATGTGAATATTAGTGGGGGATACACGTGCACATGTGTACCTACCTGTGCATGTGGAGGTAAAGGACAACTTCAGGTGTCTCTCTTCCAAGTAATGTCTACATTTTTGTTTGAGAAAGGGTCATCATTGACCTGAATCTAGCCAAGGAGTTTGGACTGCACGGTCATTGAGCCACAGGATCACCTGTCCTGCCTTCTCAGCAGCAGAATTACAATCACTGCCACCACATCAAATTTATTTCCACGTGAGGTCTGGGGCATTAAATTCAGGAGGTAACAGTTGCAAAGCAAACATTTTATTGATTGAGCCATCTTCCCAGTCCAAATAATTCTTAATATGTTCAGCATTGCTCACAGAAGGATTTGGAAAAATGGAATTCTCATTACATGTTATATGTCTGTTCTGACACCTTTAACTGAGTTTTCGTTTTTATTTTCCACTCAAACCATTCATATAATATGTCTATTGTGCACAATGTCTTTCACTGCATCAATACTGAGATTATTAATACTTCACAAAAACTAAACAAGGGTGTATAAATTCTTTCTGTCTTCAAAGCCTGATACACAGAGATATTCCTAAGCCCAGTTAGCATCAGCTCTCTCTGAGAAAGAGCTCACATGATACACATGGCAATGAAGCAAGTCTTCCTTCTCTTGGGTGGAGCCCTGTTAGTTATGACAGTATGATCATCACCTCTGAATTTGTGCGTCTGACAGGAAATTTCAGGTGCAGAGAATTAGTGCAGTGTTTGTAGCACAAGGCCACTGATTAGGGTGATGGGAGCATAGTATATTTCCATATCATTTAAAGGACCTGAAGTGCAGGACAGACGGTTCCAGCTATATAGTAAAGGTAGGATTGAATCTGAATCCACATTCAAGAATTCCAGGTCTTGATAGGCTACTAAATAATTCCCACAATACGGGGTGATGCTGAGAATCAGAGACATACAACAGGTGCTCAAGGCTTGTTTGTGTTCCCAGGACCACCAGCGTGAGCTTCTTGGGCAAGAACACAGCCACAGCAACTTTGAGTTCAGATGTCAACAGAACAAATGGAAATTCCTACGACTTCTTTGAAACCTGTCCAGTGGCAATGATCCTGTCCTGGCTGATTCTCATCATGGCTGGGGTTGGGGCAACAGGAAATGCAGTTGTGGTCTGGCTTCTTGGATTCCGCATGTGCAGAAATGCCATCTCAGTCTACGTCCTCAACTTGGCTGTAGCTGACTTCATCATCCTCAACAGCTACTTTATTCTCCTAGTCTTGGAAATGAGCTTACGTTTCTTCAATGTCATTATCTTGCATGTTTCCGTCTATATAATATTGTGCTCCTATATCACTGGCCTGAGCATGCTCAGTGGCATCAGCATGGAGCGCTGCTTGTCAGTCCTGTGTCCAATTTGGTACCGCTGTCATAGACCAAGATACATGTCAGCCGTCATCTGTGGGATTCTCTGGATCCTGTCTTTGCTCATCACCACTTTTAATGTGTACATTTGTTTTATACAGTATGACGAAACTGTTAATGACATATGTATGTCAGCTGGTATTTCACTTCTCACATACCTGATAATTTTATGTGTGATTCTCTCTGGATCTAACATTATCCTAATTGTCAGGATGTTCTGTGGTTCACATCGGATCCCACTGACCAGACTCTATGTGACCATCTTTCTTACAATGGTGGTCTTCCTCTTCTGTGGTTTGCCGTTAGGCATCTTGAGTCTCCCCCAGTTTCTACTTCAAATTAATTTGTTGGGAGTCCCTTGTTATTATAATGTGCTGTGTGTTTTCCTTTCCTGTGTTAACAGCTCTGCCAACCCCATCATTTACTTCCTCATTGGCTCCTTCAGGCAGCGGAGACACAACACCCTCAAACTGGTTCTCCAGAGGGCTCTGCAGGACACTGCTGAGGATGGATATGGAGACAGCCTCCCTCGGGAGACCCTGGAGGTGTCAGGAAGCACAATGGAGCAGGGGTGAAGAGCCTGCCCTGGGCAGCAGACATGACTTTGCAGTGAGCACTGCCGTCAACACTTGGCAACTTCTGCTCTTTCAGCCTCTGGGCTGCAAAACTCTACAGGGATCCTCAGTATCTTCACACGAGTTATTTTTTACCCTTTATCTTCTATGTTTTCTCTGAGAATATTCAGTCTGAATGTACTAACTGAATGTCTGTGTCTCTCTGCACAAATAACCTTCATAGGTGGCCATCACCTCTTATGCTCTTCATATTCGGTGCTTTTATTTTAATTACATTGCAATGAAAGGATCCTCTAAAGCTGTAAATCTCTGTTCTTATTTACCTTGTGCTTTTAATAGTCCTTATTTTTCTTTCACTATACATTTGCATGGAAATCATATTTGCTCTATAACACAGGCGGTGCTGTAGGTAGACACACTTGTTCTGAGTGCATGAGTCCATGAGGCATATTTAGATCTGCTTTTTGGAAAATAGTGTTCAGATAACCATGATGCTTTTGTATAGCAGTTCACGGTGGTATAAGAAAACCTATGTAAAATTTGTCATTAAGACATTTTTCCTTTGTTTCTCAAAACATATTTACCTTCAAAACAGGTTTGTGTATACCTTGCACAGAGAGTAATGTGAAGTCTAGAAATATGTGGGACCAAACACAATTGGATACTGGAAAGTCAATATTTATTTTACTTTGGAAAACACTTTAGAAACCCCTATTAATAGTTTATGGATTTTTAACATTTACAAAACCACATAGGACTCACGATATTACACAATTTTTCTGTCTCTTATTTTACCCCAGTGTAATGGTCAGTCCTCATGGGCAGCAGAATTAAACACAACTGATTGCTGGAGCAAAACCACTACAAGTCTTTGTTTGCAAGCCAATAACTTGATTTTGATCTCTGGACACCCTCATTGTGGAACTAGAGAAAAGACTCCCGAAAGTTGTCATCTGACCTGTAAATGAGTGTCACTGAATCTGTGCATCCATAC
>NW_008328488.1:2082174-2086147 GCF_000622305.1 Nannospalax galili
TGTGGGTGTGTGTGCGTGTGTGTGTGTGTGTGTGTGTGTGTGTGTGTGTTTATGTTGGCCTACAGAGCCTGATTCGTATCCCCAAATGAAAGATCCATTCACAGGGTCCACCAAGAGTCGCATGCCTGTAAGACACTATCTTTACCCTCCCAGCAGACATCAATTTCCAAATTTTCCTTAGGTTGGATTGGATTTTTTACCCAGTTCTCCCTGTCTATGCTGCAATGTGGTCTTGTTTGAACTTACATAGGACTTGTGCATACTGCCATCATTGCTGTAAGTTCCTGTGTGTAACTGATCAGGGGTCTGAAAGACTGTGTTTCCTTGTGTCACCCACACCTTTGGCTCCTACAATCTTCCTGCCTCCTCTTCTGCAGCTCTGCCTGAGCCTTGGAAGGGAGGTCTTTGAAACAGCTGTCCTAATCAGGGATAAGCACTCTGGGGCCTCTTGTTCTCTGCACGTTGGACAATTGTGGGTTTCTGTGTTCATCATCATCTGCTGTACGTGGAAACATCTCTGGTGAGATTTGTTAGATGCATTCACCCTATGTGTCGAGGTTGCATTGAAGATGTATCAGTTAGGTTTAAGAATCTCACAGACATTTATTCTCTACATTTGGCCAGTTCTGGAACTCTGTAATAGTCACCATTTGTTGAAAAAAGAAACTTCTTTGATGAAGGGTGAAAGGTACACTTCTCTGTGAATATGAGGATTCATGTTTAGAATAAAGAAAGAAGTTACATTGTTCCAGGAATGTAGCAAAAGTAGGTTTTTCTCTAGGATCTGTGACCATTCCAGCAAGGTATATTTTGTTATGCTTACAATACCAAATAGGAGTTCCCTCCTACTGAGCAGGCCTTAGACAGCTATTGATTACCTCCAAGATAAAAGTTTCACTAGTGCACCAAAAGTAATAATTTTCTAGGCCAGTCGTTGTTTATTGGGCTTTACAACCAATAGAACAATTGATTGGTTTTCTCCATTGGCAGGTTCCTCAGGATCCTCTGAAACCATGAGAGCCAGTCTTCAGGGAGGAGGCTTCCAGGTCAGTTCCTGCTCGATTTCTCCCAATCCCGTGTACAATTTACAGCCTATATTCAGAAATAAGAACTTACCTTCAAGTCCTGCGAAGCAATCAAGGGCTGTGGCAATGACCTGTGTTATTTTAGAGTCTTTTGTACTGCTCTAACAAATAACTTAAAGGGAGAATCACCCTCCCTGGCAGTGTGTGTTTTGTTATGTAGCCTTCACTAATGTGCATGCACTCCCATACTATGTATGTACTGTATGTTTATTTTTCAGTAGCACTTTAAACTAATACACTTCTTCTCACTGACTTTTCAGAACACTTTAAGTATAACATCTCTCCTCCCACTCACCCTATGGAATTCTTCTTACTTCCTCCCCAGTTAAAGTATCCTACCTTTTTCCCCATCCTCCTTAATAACACCTGTCTCCTACTCTCCCCAATATATGCTCACATCTAGGGATTTGAAGCTAAGATCCACAAATGAGAGAGAACATATACTGCTTGTTTTTCTGAGTCTCTGTTAGTTCACTTAGTATAACATTTTCTATTTCCATTCATTTACCCTCAAATTTTATGATTTAGTTTTTCTTTACTGCTAAGTAGCACTCTACTGTGTAAATGCAACACATTTTCATTATCCATTCACCAGCTGAGGGACATTAAGGTTGCTTCTATTTCTTGGGTATTGTGAAAAGGGCAGCAAGAATCTCTGTAGCAGGACGAATCTATTGAGCATATGCCGAAGAGTGGTATGACCGGATTTTATGGTAGATTTGGTTTTAGTTTTTTAAGGCTTTTCCGTACTGATTTACACAGTGGTTGTACCAATTTGCCATATCAGCAACAGTGCGTGAGGGTTCCCATTTCCCAGCATCCATGTCAGCATTTGGTGTCATTGATTCTCTTATTCTTGGCCATTTTGACAGGGGTCAGGACAAATCTTAAAATGGCTTAGATTTGCATTTCCCCCATTTACTAACAATATTGACCACATTAAGATCTTCCTTAGCAGTTTTTATTCATTCTTTGGAGAGCTCTGTTCAGAGTCATGGCCCATTTTTTATATTGGGTCATTTCTTTTCTTGCTTCTTTTTTCAAGTCCTTTTTGTAGTCTGTATATTAATTCTGTGTCAGTTGAATAACTAGTGAAGATTTTCTCCAGCTCTATAGATTTTCTGTTCATTTGATTGGCTGTTTCCTTTGTTATAAAGAAGCATTTTAGTTTAATGAGGTCCCATTTGTCAGCTGTTTATCTTAATTCCTGTTCAAGTAATGTCTGATTAAAAAGTTCTTTCCCTTACCCATATCTTATAGGGTACTGACTATGTTTCCTTATAACATTTTCAGAGTTTCAAGTTTCACATTCAGGTCTTTGATCAATTTGGAGTTGGCTTTTGTGCAGGGTGAAAGATAAAAGTCCAGTTTCATTCTTCAACAGGTGGAGATTCATTTTTGCCAGCACCATTTGAGGAAGATGCTGATTTTCCTCCAGTGTGTGTTCTTGGCACCTTTGTTAAATGTCAGGTGGCTGTAAGAGCATGATCTCATATTTGGGTCATCTGTTTTGTTCCACTGAGCTACAAATATGATTTTGTGCCAATACCATGTTGTTTGCATGACTATAGCTCTGTGATATAGATTGACTTCTGGTATGGGTAAGCTCCTGTAATTCCTTTTTGTGCTGAAGATTGCTTTGGCTATCCAGGGTGTTCTGTGATTCCATATGAATTTAGGATAAATTTTTCTGTTCCTGTGAACAATGCCACAGGGTTTTTCATGAAGATTGCATTGAATCTGTACTTGTTTAAGTAAGATGATCATTTTCAGTATATTGATTCTACGAATATATGAGCCCGGGAAGACTTTTCACTCCTTCTGTCTTTCTCTAAAGAAGTGTCCACTGAATAGATCTTTGACATCTTTGTTTAGATATCCCTAGATTTTTTTGAGGCTTTTGTTAATGGAACTTATTCCCTGCTTGCTTATTTGTGGATAGGAAGGCTACTTATTTTTGTTGATTGATTTTTTAGAAGTTTTCTGGTACTATTTTTAGAATGTCTTATATAATATTGTCATATTCAAATAGAGATGTTTTAACCTCTTTTTTCCAACTAATACCTCTTTTATTTCCTTCCTTGTCTTACTGCTCTATTTAGAGTTTCAAGTACCATATTAGAAAAAGGGGGGGCGGATAATAGACAGCCTTGTCTGGTTCTAATTTTAATGAGAATGCTCCACGTTTTCCTCTATTCAGAATGATGTTGACCGGGGGTTCGTTGTACACAGACTTAACAGTGTTGAGGTATGTTCCCTCTACTTCAGTTTGCTCTATAACGTTAGTCATGAATGCATGTAAGATTTTGTCAAAAAAGTTTTCTGCATCTATAGAGATGACAATGTGATTTTTGTCTTGAAGTCCATTCCTGTGGATTATTACATTTATTGTCTTCCATATGTTAAAGCATCATTGCATCTCTGGAATAAACATGACTTGATCATGGTGGATAAACTTTTTGATGTGTGTCTGTTGCGGTTTGGGAGTATTTCATTGAGATTTTGAGTTTATGTTTATTATGGTGTGAGACTACACATTTCCCTTGTGTTGTGTCTTTTCTTAGTTTCTGTATTAGAGCAATACTGACATCATAGAAGGAGTTTTGTAGTCATCCTTCTGTTTAGGTATTCTTTAATAATTTAAGGAATATGGTTTGTAGATCTTCATTGAAGATCTATTAAAATTCTACTGAGAATCCGAGTCTGGGATTTTTGTCAACCAGAAGGCTTGGTATTATTGTTTCAATTTCTTTATTTGTTACGGTCTTTTTCTTTTTAAAAATCTATTGAGTTTATCATGTGCTGTCTTGAGTGTAGGTCATCCAATGGAGTGTGTACGACATACCAGGGGCTCACACTTAAAAGTGACTGTCCCATTCATAGATTCT
>NW_008328488.1:2086519-2088352 GCF_000622305.1 Nannospalax galili
TTGCCAGGCAGAACATCATTGGAGCTCATATGGTTCACAGCTGGACAATGTTGATCCATACTTTGCTGTTCTGCTGGCATGCATAACATAACATCTTTCAGCAGCATGAAAACTAGCAAGTGAGAATCAAGCTTTAAGGTCAATACCAGGTTCATTTCTCCGAGTTATATCATTCAATTGTGACGGGTCCTCAGAAATAGGTTCTTACCATTAAGTCATGTGGAAAAAGAGCATTGGCAATAGCCTGTAATGTTTAGTTGTCTATGTGACCTCACTGGCCAACAACTCCAAAAGAGTAACCCATACCTAGAACTAGGCGTTTTAATTATAGGCTTTCGTGCCTCATAGTGCCATTGTTGCACTCTTTCAGGATAACTCTCTGTTCTAGTTTGTTTCTCCATTGTTTAATTTTGAATCTCTAGGCCTCTCCTTTAATCACTTTAATCTTTTTATCAAAGGGATCTTCTCCAGTACATGCCAGGGCTCCAACTTTTATCTTCTAGTGCTTTTTTCAATCCAAACTCTATTTATTTCTGACCCATTTGCTCTCTTTCACTGTAGATATGCATAAAATTCACCATTAATAGCCATACCAACATTTCTACATTAGGCTGTATTAAATTTCTTCTGCCAGAGAAATGAGTCCATTGCTTTTCAACTTAGCCTCAGGAAAGCTTTTGGTCGAGGGCAGACTCCAGCCAGACTCTTTGCCAACATATCCCAAATGCTGCTTACATCCCTATTTCCCTCTAGAACTAGATTGTTCTCAGCACAACTTTATTCCAGGTGGTTATTAGAATAGCCTGTTAAGCTCTGCTCACAGCAATCAACTGCTTTTCTAGCCTTAACATCCGGTGTCTACCACATTCATCCAAAACCCCACATGGTGAGGTTCCTCACAGCCAGCAGCCCACTCCCAGGTACCAGTTACTATATTAGTTAGTTTTCTGTTGCTGTGATTGAAACACTGACTAAAGCAATTAGAAGAAGGAGGAATTATTTGACCTTAATGTTCCAGGGGACTTGCAGTCCATGTTGGTGGAAGGCATAGACACAGAGGTGGCTGGAGGAGGAGCAGAAGCTAAGTTCTCACATCCTCAATGGGCACATGAAGCAAGAGTGAGACTTGAGATATCTGGCAAGGCTTAAGAGCTCTCTATCCACCCCCAGTGATGTGTTTACTCCAGGATAGCCACACCTTCTAGGACCTCCCAAAACAGTGCTACCATCTGGGGATAAAATGGCCAAATACTTGGAGCATATGATGACATTTTGTATTAGTCACTTTTCTCTTGCTGTGATAGAAACACTGACCCAAGCAATTTATAGAAGGAAGGGTTTATTAGAGCTTATGGTTTCATGGGAATTACAGTCTGTCATGGCAGGGAGAGATGGTAGAAGGAGGTGGCTGGAGCAGGAGCAGCAGAAGCTAAGCTCTCACATTATCACACAGGCACAGGAAGCAAGAGATGTGGCAAGGCTTCAGAACTCTGTGAGCCCACCCCCAGTGACATCCTTCCTCCAGGATAGCCGCACCTTCTAAAACCTCCCAAAACAGTGCCATCATCTGGGAACAAAATATCCAAATATTTGGAGCCTACAGGGAACATTTTCATTCAAATCATCACACCCCTGGCCCCATAGGCTCATGACCATATAAAATGCGAAATGCATTTAGTCCAACTTTAAAACTTCCCATAGTCATTATCAGTCTCAATACTATTTAAAATTCCACAGTCCAACAAAGTCTCTGAGACTCAGGTAAATATCTTAACTGTAAGCCTCTATAAAATCAAAAGACAAATTACATACTCCCAACATACAGTGGAACCG
>NW_008328488.1:2090165-2090351 GCF_000622305.1 Nannospalax galili
ACTCCCAACACAGAGTGGAACTGAATACACACACACCATTCCAAAAGGGAGAGATGGATGCACAGTAAGGAAATGCCTGACCAAAAGAATACCAAAAATTAGTGGAAAACACCAAATCCAGTCACTCAGTGTCTAACTTCTGAGACTTTCCTTCCAAGGGCTTTGATGGCTCAGCCTCCACAGCTT
>NW_008328489.1:0-339 GCF_000622305.1 Nannospalax galili
ATTCTGTGTGATACTTGAAGTTTAATTCTCCTAGGAAAAAAGATTCCTCATTGAATTCATTCCACTCTCATACCAGTTCTATACTATTGTTCTTGTGCGTCAGATTCCTGGAGACTGGGGACATTGCCAGACCCAGCTGGTAAAGGACCTACCTTTAGGACCATCTCTGTTGCTTCTCCAGATTCAGTCTCCCTGAAGATTCATTAGGATAAGTGCTCAGGCCCCATGCTCAGTCTGGGACCTGGCAGTTAGAGCCTGCTGGGGATTGAGGTCTTTAATATCTCTGGTGTGGAGTACTTGCCCAAGATGTTCTTTCCTCTACTGCTCCAGGAGGACTTC
>NW_008328489.1:357-3222 GCF_000622305.1 Nannospalax galili
GGCAGCCTGGCCCTTCTCTTGCCTACAATTTGGAGACCTGATGAAGACCCCTACCAACATGGAGACCTTCCAGGTTGTGTTGGATGGAGTGGATTTGCTGATAGCTCAGAAGGTTTGACCAAGGATATGTAAACTGGAAGTGTTGGATTTGCAGAATATGTGGACTGGACTAGTGGATGAGGACTGGTCTCCAGGGTTCCTGCATAAGACAGAAACAGTGGAGGCTCATGCAGATTGTGGGGTGAGCTGACCTTTGAAGGTGTTGTTAGACTATTACCTCCAGAAAAAGAAAGATATGGAGAGAAAACTCTTGGCTGCATCCCTGCAGTCAGAAACAAGAGATTTCTTATGCAGTTGACTATGATTTCCTGAGTTTGAGATTATTTGAGTCAGACTGCATACAGGAAGTGGAAGTGATTGTACTGTGGAGCTTAAGAACACTGGCCAGATTTGCCCCATCCTTGGCCAAATGAAAAATCTTCACAAACTCTTTCTCAAAGGAGTTTGAAAGGCCATGGATGGGAGGGAGGAGTTTGACTACGAATATAGCTGTCTGGAGGACATGTGGCTCAACATATTCATTTCTCTGTTCCCCAAACTGCAGTCTGTCCAGCACTTCTATATGTGTAATTTGTATTTTCTTGAGGACCACCTGTACCACGTGCTTAGGTACTCGAAAAAGCCTTTGGAGACCTCTCGCTTTCTCGGTGCAGTCTTTCAGAGTCAGACCGGCATTATCTGAGTGCCCAAGCATCTGTCAACTCAAATACCTAAATCTTAATGGTGTCTGACTTTCTTTATGGGTTTAGTCAGCCTTTTCAAGTTCTTCTAGAAAGACTGACCACCACTCTGCAGACCCTAGAAGTGGAAGGCAGTGTTTTAAGGACTCCTGACCTAACTGGCCCTGTCCCACTAAAATTTCTCCTTTGTGCTCTCTGTTTGACCTGCCCTCACTGTCTTTAGGGTCTCATGCTCCTGACATGGGTGCTTCTGACATGGGTAGACAAACCACATAACACATCTTTATCTGAATTTTGTAGTTTATACCTTTGGCCGGGGGCGGGGCACTCCTCAAGAGGTCCCCCGGGGTCCAGGGCAGGCTGATTCGCCTGCTCCCTGTTCCCTGCTTCCCAGAAGGGTGCCAATTCCTCGTTCTGTCCTTTCATTCCAATCTCCCACCAGGCTAGGTTCCACCCTTCTTCCCAGGGTGCCCTGCACTTGCCTGTGGCTCTTCAGAGGAAGTCTGGAGGAATAAATCATTTCCAGGTTACAGGTACAAATGCTTGACTAGATAGAACTTATCACGTACGGAGGAATACATAAGGTCAAGTGGGGGCTTGGGAGGTGTGGATGGGGGAGAGGATCTAAATTTGATTAAGAACTATGGTATGAAATGTACAAAAGCTCAGTAGAAATAGTCTTTAAGCCAGGTGTGGTGGCACATGCCTTTAATCTCAACATTTGAGAGGCAGAGGCAGGTGAATCTCTGTGACTTGAAGGCCCACCCAGTCTACATAGTGAGTTCCAGGCCAGCTAGAGCTGTAGGGAGATCCTGTGTCAAAATACAAGAAACAAGCAATATAATGTGTTAGAAAGCATTCAGATTTAAGCAAAACTGTTTTGTAGTTCTCATGGGGACTTTACTCACTTGGAATGGAAGATTTTGAGAAACATATAATAGCTAATAGCAGAGAAAGAACTGGAACAAAGAGAAGTCATTTCGTTATCTTACAAAGATATATTGTATATCAAGCAAAACTTCTGTTGTATATGTGTGTTGGGGATCTTCCAGATCCCCAGGAGTTAAGGCCAGCAGTAATATAGAGAAGAAATAGATATGGGAAAAGAGAGGTACTGTGAGAGTGTAATGACAGGCCAGGGGCGGTAGACAGACTGAGGACCACCTAGAAGAACTCTAGCAACAAGTAGTAAGTAGCTATTTATGGAAATGGAGCTGAGTCAAGAGAAAGCTTCTTAAAGGTCTAGAAGGAACAGACAAGAAGTTGGTTCCAGAAAAATCCCGATATAAGGCTTAAAGCAGGTGTCTGTTTATTGTGTAATGGACTAGAAGGTAGGGTTGAGTGCTGTAAGAGGAAGACTCCTATGATGCTAAGACCAGAAGGTTGAATAAACATGCAGGTAATGGGAAAGAGGTCAGAGTTAGGAACAGGAAGTCTACCCAGAGAACTGTCATGACCATGTCTTTTGATTTCTCTCAGATCATAAACATTTGATGTATGTAAGATAGACTAACTCAAGTATCTTATGATTATTTGAAGTTTGTTTCTTTCTCTTGCTATATGTAACCTGGACTTCTGGAGGTTATCACTTATTGGATACCAAATTCCCTGTCTTCCTTTCATTTCCTCTTAGATTTTTGTGTCAACCTGGTACAAAAGCACCACAAGATACCCAGACTTCTAGCTAAACATTAATTCTAGGTATGTCTACGATGGCATTTCTAGGAGAGCTGAGTGTTTGAACTAGTGAACTGGGCAAAGCAGGGTGGCCTCCTCTCTATGTGCTGCATCCAATGAGGTCAAAGCACAAAGACAGGGGGAGTGTGAATTTGTGTTCTTCCTGGTAACTGACAGGATATTGATCCTCTGCTTCTCAGGACTTCACACTCAAACCGGCCTTTGGTTCCCAGACCTCCTGATTACACCATCAGCTGTCCTGAGTCTTTAGCTTATAAACAGTTCATGGAACTTCTTAGTCTCCACCAGCAGGTAGGCTAAGACCTTATAATCAATATACATGTATGTATGTATATCTAATATATTCTATTATATGCAAACACAATATACATATATCATATAAGTATGGCACCTACATCCTATTCTGCTTCTCTCAAGAATTCTAGGG
>NW_008328489.1:5400-6850 GCF_000622305.1 Nannospalax galili
GTAAAAAAATATTGTTTAAAAAGGAAAGATGTTCACCTGCCAGCTTTGGATCTAGACAGGCTCTGATTCCTCTACCTGAGATCCCTAAACCAGTTTCCAAACCCACACTAGCTAAACACCCAACAGTAGAGTGCTAATTTCCTACTCACATGGTCCTCCCCACATTCTATTCCATAGTTCCCAATCATCCAGAATAATCTACCCTCCCAGGACTCTGGTAAGTCAGATCCCACCTACTGTGTCTCTATTTCATTCTTCTTGCCCATCCTCACCCTGTCCCCTACCAGTCTTGGACCCAGACATGCTCAAATATCTCTGCCTCAGATTTCTGGACTACCATCCTAACAGAGACTAGTTAAACTCCCTACCATTGACTTTTCTGGTTCCTGACCTTTCTGACACATAAAAGCACTCCTACTAACTTGCCCAACCTACCCACTACATTGTCACACTATCCACCCAGACCGGTATACTACCCTAAGAGAACCTGAACCATGCACCAATTTATTTTCCATACATGAACAAAAATAAACCAAGCTACATAAACAATATAAACAGAACCAAAATTAAATTTAAAAAAAGGAGAATAAATTCTGACTGGACACATAACCAACAAATAACATCCATATACCCGAATGGCAACACAATAACACAAGCAATATGGAAAAGCACGAGATACATGTCAAACAAAACCCACTAGTCCTACAGAAGTGTAGTACAATCAGAACCACCCTGAGGAACCCTAAGACACAGAATTTAAAAGAATGTTCATGAAGATGATGAAAAAAAGGAATGAAAACACAGAGAAGCAACTCAAAGAAATCAAATTGGAATGTGGCTTGATGAAATATAAAAAATGATTCATAACTTGAAAAATTAATTCACAAAATGGATAGAAATAGTGAAGAAATCCCAAATGGAAATGCACATTGGTTGAAAAATGCAATAAAGCAATTAGAAATAATAGTAGAAAGTCTCAAAAGTAGAATGAATGAAATGAAAAACAATATCAAGACTGGATGATAAAGTTAAAGATATTGACTTCTTAAGCAAAGAATATATGTAAAATTTTAAAAAAGAGAGAAATGGAATACTCAGAAAATATGGGGCAACATGAAAAGACCAAATCAATAATTACAGGCATACAGACATGAGAAGAATATAAGGCCAATGACATTGATCGGATCTTCAACAGTGTTATAGAAGAAAACTTCCCTAAATTAAGGAAAGACTGACCCATAGAGATTCAAGAAGTACACAGAATGCCAATTGGGCATGACCAGAACAGAAACTCTCCATGGCATTTCATAGGAAAAACAATAAATGTACAGAACAAAGATAGGGTATTGAAAGCTGCTACAGAAAAACAAGTTATATGTAAAGGAAAACTGATCAGAAATGCAGCTGCCTTTTCAATGCACATATGAAAGCCAAAAGGGCCTAGAACACT
>NW_008328489.1:8325-12131 GCF_000622305.1 Nannospalax galili
TTTACAGGCTCTTCAAACAGAATCAGAGAGCTGCTCAGGTAATGGAATCTCTGATAGTGTACTTTAAAAAAAAAAAAAAACAAGGGAGATATGTTGAGGAAGGACAAAGTGGTCAGGGGTCACTCTCACTGATGACTTACCACTGATACTGACCTTACCTCAAATGCTTTTAGAGGTTATTGAAGAGTCATCGCCAGAATGAGAAAGAGATCTTAAGATATTATAGGAAGAGCTTGAGGCTGTAAGAAGTCTAATGAGGCAGAGACCTTATCTTCTGAAGATGAGATAAAAATCTCTAAATCTCAGTATAAGGAACTCTTAAAGGTAATAAAGAAATTGGGAATACAGAAAGGGGAAGAAACTGGAGAATATTACTCTCCTCCATATAATCCAAAATATGCAAGTGTAAACAAAAAAGATCTGGCTAAATGTAATTCTAGTTTTAACCCGTGAAATTTCAAAAAACCTGTAAACAATGTTCTATAGATAATATTTCCAATTTCCCTGTAACTGTTAATCAAGTTCTTCTAAATGAGGAATTTCTGAAAGGGGCCTTTCAATTTTTCTCATACTCCTGTAACTTTTACGTCTATGGAAGAAATGAAACAACTTGAAAAAATGCCACAAACTTCATTGCATACAAGGAAGTGTGTGGAGATTTTAGCTAGCACACTCATGGATACCGCAACCTTCATGTTCAGTTTGTTATTCCAAAACCCAGAAAGTCCTTGGAGATGGTCAGTAGCCATTGCAGAAGTGAATCTAGGTAATAGCTAGGGAAAAGTAGCTGGGAAAAACATTTGTGTCCTACAAGTAACCAGGTACTGTGCTCCTGTTTCTCATGCTGTAATTGTTTTGCAAGGCCAATAAAAGAAAAAGCAAAAGGGCCCTCAGGACTCACGCCCTGGACATGCCGAACACTGTGCTATCTTTGAAATAAGCACTCCCAGTGTCCACAGAAACTTTGGGGTATAAACATCAATAGAAGAAATACAAATGGGTAGGAATCACTTTAAAAAGTGTTCACCAACCTTACTAGGTAAGGAAATGCAGATAAATGACCTTAAGCTTCCATCACGACTGAATCAGAATGGATATAATCAAGAAGACTGCTAACAAATGCTGGTGCAGACCTGAGGAAAGAGGACCCTTATACACTTGTTACTGTGGGTGTAAACTAACTAAGACACTTGTAAATCAGTCTGAAGTCATCACAAAAAAGCTAGTAAGAAAACTACCATACTGCCCAGAAACATCACTCCTGGGCATATTCCCAAAGAATTCTGTCTCAGACACAGAGATGTCTGCACATTCGTGGTCACTGCTACTCTAGTCACAATAGCTAGAATATGGGGATAACCTAAACACCCAACACTTGATGAATAATGAAGATGTATTAAATATGCACAGTGGAACATTAGTCTTAAGAACACTAGAGATTATGAAATAGCAGAGAATGGATAAAATTTCAAAAAAATTATTCTAAGTGAAGTAACCCAAGCCACAAAGGACAAATTCCTCATGCTCTCTCTCATATGACCATTTTAACTTTAATTCTTTACATGGCAACCAAGAAGGTGGGCTCACAGCTAGAGACAGAGATGGAGACTGTGCACTGCCACTCAGAGTGCCAGTGTGACCAGAGCCCTAGCTCTTCAAGCATCTGTCGACCAAACTTTTCACCAATGATGACATGACTGGATTAGTCCTCAGGGAGTCAAACTAGAGCAGAACTTGAAATAGAACACGCTGTGGCAGGAAGCCAGTCCACCACAGGGCAAGCTGACCAAAGTGTGTAAGCACTTAGCTGCTGCCATGGACCGAGGGAAGCTCAAGGTAAAATTCGTACAAGAATCCAATCTGATCATGGCCAAGTTGAAGTTCCGGATGACTGCAGAAACTTTTGCCTCCAAAGATGGAGAGTTGTCCCAGGACAGTCCTGAAGAGGACTTTGCCCCTGTGCATTTATAACATGGATCCTCAAAGATCTAACAAGTCGACAGCCATCTGGATGATAATGGTGGTGGCAGGGGTCACTACCTCTGCTGCTCATGCTGGAATGACTTGAGTGATTCAGGGGCCTTCATGGACTTCTCCAGCCCCATGGCCATGGCAGCCACACAACACTGCTCAGCACCCGAGAAATGAGAGGAGATTTGTGCAGAGGGCAGGAGAGGAACCCAGGCATCTGGCCATCTTGGACCTGTCCCCTCTATCTGCAGTATTATACCTGAAATATTTTAAGCAGAGGAGCAAAATTTTAGCCAGTCAAATGAAGTAGCTTTCTTTCAGGAGGTCTATCGCCCTCTTCTGACTGCCTCGGGCATTGCAGGACATGAGTGTACTTATATACATACAAAGAGAAACACTGAGAGCCCGAGAAGTTAAGGAAAGAAAATTAGAACTGCAGTTCCCTCCTGTGAACTGGAGTTATGATCCGTTCCCATGAGCTCAAGCTGTGGTCCTCCTCTGTGCGATGGAGTTTCCTCTCCTGAGAGCTGGAGCTGTGGTCCCTGCCTGTGAGCCAGAGCCGTGTTTCCCTCCTGTCAGATGGAGCTGTGGTTCCCCTGCTGTGGGCTGGAGTCCTGGTCCTCTCCTGTGATCTGGAACTGTGGACCCCTCCTGTCAGTTGGAGCTGTGGCCCTCTCCTGTGGGCTGGAGTCCTGGTCCTCTCCTGTGATCTGGAACTGTGGACCCCTCCTGTCAGTTGGAGCTGTGGCCCTCTCCTGTGGGCTGGAGTCCTGGTCCTCTCCTGTGATCTGGAACTGTGGACCCCTCCTGTCAGTTGGAGCTGTGGCCCTCTCCTGTGGGCTGGAGTCCTGGTCCTCTCCTGTGATCTGGAACTGTGGACCCCTCCTGTCAGTTGGAGCTGTGGCCCTCTCCTGTGGGCTGGAGTCCTGGTCCTCTCCTGTGAGCTGGAGCTGTGGTTCTTTCTAGAGGCTGGAGTTGTGATTCCCCTCTTGTGAGCTGGAGTTGTAGTTTCCCTACTGTGTTCTGGAGCTGTGGGTCCCCTCCTGTGAGCTGGAGCTGTGTTCCCCTGCTGTGACTGTAACTGTAGTACCCTCATAATAATATGGACTCCCACTCCCAAGAGGGATGATTGGAATGAACTGTGCAGGATCAAGTGCTCACCCACAGAAGATAAATGCATCTTTCAACTCTCACTGGAGAAGTTTCCATATGCAGCAGATGGTGTTTGACACAAAACAAGGCTTTCTAATGTGCGGGGAGGAAGGAGCTGCAGAGTGCTTATCTCTGGGTGGGACGCCTCTGTCAGGCTTCTAGAGCTCAAGGTCTGGGAATCATTGCAGAGGAGGAAGAGGAAAGAATGTAAGAGCCAGAGGTGGTGGATGATCATTGGGCAGAGTTTTCCAGACAGCTTGTCAGTTACCCATTTGAAGTCACAGCAATGATGACAGCATACACAAGTCCTATGCAAGCTCGAGTGGATGAACCCATGCTGGAGGTGATTATTCAGAGAGTGCATTGAATTAATTGGAGGGGTGTAGGACGATGTGGATGGCAGAGGGGATATAAATGTCATCAAAATGTCTTGTACAGAAATTGCAAAAATTCAATAAAAATGTTAAAAAAAGATGGGAAGACAATACAGAATTTCATGCTATATAAATATTCTATGTGACGCTCCACACAATCATACTTTCATTTTGGGAGAAATGCATAAATAATCCTGTAGCAATAATAAATCACAAACAATCAGAAGGGAACAAAAATTTTCAAAGCTGACACAAAATGTAAAAAACCATATTTACTAACTTCACAATAAGTTAAATTTCAGCTATTAC
>NW_008328489.1:12248-12657 GCF_000622305.1 Nannospalax galili
TTGACCTTTACTACAGGACATATATGGAGGAAATTGCAATAATTTCTACTGAAACAGACATGGCGCAAACATTTTTCCTTTATCCTTATCCTTCTTAAGACTGCTCACATGGGCCCCAAATTCATCCACTCAAATCTACCTGGTGGCTACAGTCTTTCCCCTCTTCAGATTTCAGGGCTCTATGCTTTGCTCCAGACAGGAGACCGGAAAATGTTTATACACAGCAAGAGCTCCTGGTTTCTTTAAAAGTGCGGGATTTCTATCCCAGCCCGGAGCTTCAGTGATAATATAAAGGAAAATTTATACCTCTAGATATTGTTTCCTACTTGTTATGATCTGACAGACACTTTTATATATATAGGAATCTTTTCACTTTTTATATGCTGAGAGTATAGAATTTGGAGCAGAG
>NW_008328489.1:13819-15035 GCF_000622305.1 Nannospalax galili
GGGGGGGGGGCACAAGTCAATGTTTGCCTTTTAATGACTGAAGTTCCTGAGTTTTATTATGAGTTCCAAATGTCTATTCTTGGGGCTGGAGAGATGGCTCACAGGGTAAGGCGATGGCTACACTTCCAGACAACACAGGTTTGGTGTGTAGCACCCACATGATGCCAACAACTGTACATAACACCGGTTCCAAGACTTCCAACACTGTCTTCTGGCCTCCACAGGCATTTCTCACATGGATGCACTTAACACACAAACAAGCAAAAATGCTCTTACACATAAAAAATTTTAAATTAAATAAATAAAACTTTTAATAGAAATGAAATCTTTGCTGATGATATCATCTTTTACATATGAATGAGGTATCCTTGATATATAGTTTTTTTAATAGTTTGTTTATTTTTTTACTTTATATGTACGAGTGTATTGCCTGCATGTATGTGAGTGCACCTGTGTTGTGCAACGCTGCAGAGGGCAGAAGAGGGCATTGGATTCCTTTGCAACTGGAGTTAAGGATGGTTCATAGTCGCCATGAGGGTGCTGTGACTCGAACCCAGGTCCTCTATAAGAGTATTCAGTGCTCTTAACCACTGAGCCATCTCTCCAGGCCCAATATATTGTTTCAAATGTACATTGTATGTTGACCTATTCAGTCATTAATATACCTGCATGTAAAATTTTATATTTTTGTACAGTTAGTACATCCAAGCTCATCTTTTCTAAAAGTTTTAAGATCTGAAATGCAAGTGGTAGAATTCTCTTCACCTTTTTCTTGCATAAAACAGTAAAACTTATTTAAGCCATGAATCCATGGTACAGTTTCTGTTACTTGCCCCGGTACCCTCACCATTCAATGGTAACCACTATTGTACCTTCAAGATCTAGCATCTGTCTAGTTTTCTTAATTTTCTTGTGACTGAGGTCATTTAGTGCAGATGTTTCAACTTCCTTTTCATAATAGAGTGAACATCAGCTTAATTATCTTTTCAAGCGTGAAAATATTCCTTCTTTTCTATGATGCAATTGTATTTTATTCTTTAGAAATATCCCATCCCATTAACTGTTTCATTTGTTAATGGACGTTTAAGTTCATTCCTTTTTATTCAAACAGTGCTGCCATACTTAGGGAGTGCCTATATCTCTAGCCCATATTGAATTCATTTCCTTTGAGTACATATCCAGCATTTGCTGCTAGGATCCACAAATTAGAGCGAGA
>NW_008328489.1:15452-35284 GCF_000622305.1 Nannospalax galili
GGCAATACTGTGTACAAAGTATCTACATCCTCATAAAACAGAGACACTTGCTCACTCATGCTTATTGGAGCATTATTCACAATATCCTCCCTGGCAGATGAGCGTTTATGTCCATGAGCAGAGGAATGGATGAAGAAAACGTGGTACATATACACAATGGATATTTATTCAGCTTTAAAAGAAAACAAAACTGTTATTTGAAGAAAATTGGGCTCAAGAGAAAGACACCATGTTACATAGTATAAGCCAGGCCAAAAGAGAAATGTGTTTGTCTCACATGGTGAATCTAGATATATATATTTGTGTATATGGATGTTCATACGTGTATTTAAGAATATAGGCATGGTCCAAGATGGCGGCGGGGCAGCCAGAATCTCCAGCCCGAGGGGCTTGGCTCGTCCTCCTCGTCCCAGGGGCCACAGGAACTGGGGCAGGAGGCAGAGGCGGCGGCAGCTCACAGGCCTCTGGCGACCCGCAGCACCCAGTTCCCGCCCAGGTCGTGACCAGCCCAGCGCAGAGGCGGCAGCGGTCACATCCAATGGTCGCGGGGCCGGGGACGCGAACCACCATGGGAGCCGCTCGCGCTCCTCGGGCGCCAGTGGCGGGGATGTGCCTGCAAGGCCAGGGGACCCGGCGCGGCCCCAGCCTCTCCAGTCCCGCCGCCCCCGACAGCCCCCGGGACCGAACCTGCGGGTCTCGGCTCTGCGGTCGCTAGGGACGACAAGACCCTTGTCAGCAGCAGCCCGAGCCCAGCGCTCAGCCGAGCATGGAAGGACCGGCTCTTCGATGGTTCCCGCGCTCCAGAGACATCAGACTGCGCCAGTCGTACACGCTGGAGCCGGGCGGCGGGGCTACGGGAACTTCCTGCCCCGCGGACTCTGTGGAGCCGGTTTAGGTCCCGACGAGCCCAAGCCGCCTGTGGGAACGTGAGGGCTTTTCCCGGGGGTTCAGACCGCAGGCTGAGGGCGGATTTCGCCAAAGCAGAGAACACTCCTGTCCCCAGGAGTACCAGCCCTCAGTAATCCCTGTGCATTACAGCTGCTCCTTGATGGATGTTCCCGCCATCGAAACCTGGATGCTGACCTTAGGGTGCGGAGTAGCCCCCCCCCCCTTCTGTACTCTGACCCAGACCGGACCTTTGCAAGGGGGCTGGACCAGCCTCAGTAAGAGTTTGGACCTCAGAAACAGCCTAGAGGGCTGCTGGACTGGTGAGCGCTGGACGGGAGAGGGAGACCAGGGTATGCCCAAGCCCTGGGAAGAGAGGCAAAAGCAGAGGAGCCTTTCTTTCCAGTGACCAGGGGAGGACAACCCTCTCCCCTTACAGGGAACGGAGCAGGACCAAGGGTGGGGGACAGCAGTCTGAAGGAGTCTCGAACGGCACTCCAGAGCGCAGCCACTAAAACCCCTCCACTGAAGGAGGCCAAGGAGTCAGGCCACAGCAACTCCCTCTGCAACTGCAGACATGGTGCTGAGGAGAGGGGCCTCCATCACCACCACAAGGCTCCAGACTATTCCCAGGCAAGAAGACAAGAGAGAGTGAACTCAATTATGAGACCACTGAGGCAGAGCCCAAGACCCTCGAATGGCCAAAACATGAGACCAGAAAGCTAAAGACTCTTTTGAGTATGCACACACACTGCAGCTGGCTTGGAAAGGGCTTCTAGTGTTGTAAAACAGCTGCTTCTATGCACATCCTAGAGGGGGACCAGGGTGTAATCAGTGAAGGGCCCAAGCTGTGCTGACCGGGTTCTCACAAAACTGACTTTTCCCAGTCACAAGCCCCTTGTCTTAGAAACTGTAAACTTCCCTTGCCCCAAACTGAAGGTTACCACCAAGCAAGCCGGGGTATGCCCAGGCAGGTAGTAATCTTCAGTCACCACACCCATGCTAAGAAGCTATAGATCAAACAAGCCTGGGCATATAGCAGCCTTATAAGGTAAAAACAGAAACTCCTGGCCTCACCGACAATGGTCAGCACATTCCAATGCCCTGAAGACAGCCCCTACCAATGAGAAACTTCCCCATACTGAGAGCCTGAAGCCATCCAATCATTTTGAAAGATGCTTGGCGCACAGGCTTCTGTGAAATCCCCCTATAAAGGGCATACACAACCCAGACTCCTGGCTCTCTTGGTTTCAACTGACTCTGGGAGCCTGCATTCAAACCCGACATGAGGCAGACCATTTTGGCTGGTTGGAGTCTGCACCTGACTAGTCGTGATATGAATTGGATTTTTTAAAATAAATACTACTAACTTCTAAACACCTGTGAGTGGTCTCCAATTATTCCCCAGCCCTCGGACCCCCAACATTGTGGTGGTTCGTCCAGGATTCGAAAATATTGGGGACCCCTTTTTCAGGGAAGAGCGCTCATCAGCCAGCTGGCTTTGGTAAGCTTTCCTGGTCTTTGTTTCTGGTGTCCCGACGATCTGGGGCTCACCAGGGGCCAGGCAGATGCACTATAGTCTCAGAGCCAGAGGAGTACAGGGGACGCCCCTACTCCCCTTCTGGTGGGGGATCCAGGGGATATTCTGGCCTGGCCCCCTTTGGAAAAGGAGCGGTTTTTTTGGCTGACTCCCTGCACTGTGAAATCTTTCTGCCTGTTCGCAGAGAGCTTCCTTCAGTCCTCTCTGCTTCTCTCTTGCAGTTTCGCTTTCGCTATCACCTGCTTCTTCTTCTGCTCCTGCTAGCTTTAGTACCTTCTGTTCTCCTATTCTGTTTATAGATCTAACCTTAAATGGGTCAACAGATTTCTTCTGAGCCTCTTGACTTAGTCCTTGACCATTTTTCAGATTTCAGGAAGGCGGCCTCTATGATGTCTGGACTGTGTATTAAGCCTGGCTGGCCTGAAGACTTTCTGCTCCCTCGAATGGCCTTCCTTTAAAGTTGGCTGGCCTTTGGAGGGATTCTTTGAATTGTCTCTCGTTTACAGGGTTCATGAAGTCGTCTTTGGGTCCCCTGGACACCCGGACCAAATTCCTTATATCCTAGGGTGGCACTATCTGGTCACAGACCCTCCAGAATGGCTGAAACCCCATCTTCCCCCCCCAGCCTTGAATGCACCAGCCACCATTCTCCCCCGAAGGAGAAGGGACCTAGGCACCCTTCAAGACCTCCGGTCCTTCCTCCATCAGCCCCAGAGGAAGAAGTTCTCTTTCTAAAGGGACCTAGGCACTCTTCGAGACCTCCGGTCCCTCCTCCATCAGCCCCAGAGGAAGAAGTTCTCTTTCTACCCCCCTATGACTTGGCAGCATCTGGGGAGGGCCAATGTTGGGAGGAACCTGGGGCCTCATCAACCCCCTGGGGAGGAGGAGCCAGAGGACTCTCCCCCTTCCTCCCCTCATGGCCTGAGCCCACTGCACACCCAATCTCCTAAGGGTAGTCCGAGCCTTGCTTCCTAACTCAGATGGAGTCACCCTGCTGGCTTACTTCCCCTTTTCCATGAGCAATCTTTACAATTGGAAGCTGCAAACTCCCTCCTTCACAGAGGAACCGCAAGCTCTAATCAGCCTCCTGGACACTGTCCTTTTCACCCACCAACCCATTTGGGACGATTGTCAACAACTTCTACAGGTCCTCTTTACTAGGGAGGAGAGAGACCGGATCCGACGGGTGTGCTGTCCATTGGTCCTGGGGGAAGATGGATGGCCCATCGACAATGAGGACTTGATAGCTGCATCGTTTCCCCTTTCCCAGCCCACGAGGGGTTGGGAATACAACACTGCTGAAGGTAGGGAGCGCCTGAAGGTCTATTGCCAGGTTCTACTGGAAGGCCTTGGGGCCGCTGCAAGGCGTCCCACAAATTTGTCTAAGGTCAGTCAGGTGATACAGGAGAGGGGAGAAGGCCCAGGAGCTCTCCTAAAGTGCCTCCTAGAGGCCTACTGGACCTACACTCCCTTGGATCCAGAGGCCCCAGCTAATCAAATGGCAATTAACATGGCCTTTGTCAACCAGGTGGCCCCTGATGTCGAGAAGAAGCTCCAACGTTTAGAAGGATTTGAAGTTAAAAATTTGACAGAGCTAGTAGCAGTAGCCAATAAGGTGTATAACCATAGAGACACCCCAGAAGAGAAACAGAAAAAGGGACTTGCCAAAATCCTCCTTGCTGAAAGGGGAAAGCCACCACACCCTAGTTCCAAGCCCAATTGGCTGGGAGCCACCATCTTCCCGGGGGAATAGGGTAAGACCCCCCCTTAAAAAGGATCAATGTGCATATTGCAAGGAGATGGGCCATTGGAAGAATGAATGTCCCCTCAAAAGTAAGGGAAAACCCCTAAGTTTCTAGAATTGACAGAGATGGAGGACTGGGGGAATGGGGCTTGAAGACCCTCCACCACGAGTCATGGGTAACCTTACTGGTGGAGGGACGACCAGTTGACTTCCTGAAAGACATGGAAGCACAATATTTGTGCTCAAAAATCCACTGGACTGACGGATGACTAATGCTAGGCTGACCCATTACCAGGAGCTGCTTCTCAACCCGACCAGCATAAGGTTCCTGCCTAGCACGTCGCTCAACCCAGCTACCCTGCTGCCAGAACCAAACGCGGAAGTCATACACGATTGTGTCAAGATCTTGCACCAAGTTCACGGAATCAGACCGGATTTGACAGATGTGCCATGGAAGGACCCAGATGACACCTTCACCAATGGCAGCAGTTTCACTTGAGAAGGAACCAGGTATGTGGGGGCAGCAGTAGTCACCCTGACTAAGACGATATGGGCCACAGCCCTACCCCCAGGCACTTCAGCCCAAAAGGTTGAACTGATTGCCTTAACCAAGGCCTTACAATTGGAAAAAGGCAGAACTGTTAACATCTATATGGATAGTCACTAAGCCTTTGCCACAGCTCATGTCCACAGGGCCATTTATAAGGAGAGAGGCCTACTCACAGCAGAGGAAAGACTCTCAAAAATAAGCAGGAGATCCTGTCCTTACTCTCCGCCCTCTGGCTACCCCAGAAGCTTGCTATTGTCCACTGCCCTGGACACCAGAAGGGGGATTCTCCAGAGGCTCAAGGGAACTGGAGAGCAGACCAGACAGCCAGAGAGGCAGCCTTACAAAATGTGAGTTTGATGATAGCTTTACCACCCCCTACCTTGCTGGACCAACCCACCTATTCGAAGGAGGATGATAATAATTTTGCCACCTTGCCTCATACAACAATTAAATATGGATGGAGATACACCACAGATGGCCAGATAATCCTGACTCAGGAAGTGGGAATCACTCTGATTCAAGGAATCCACCGCAGGACCCATCTAGGACAAAGAAAACTAAAAGAGCTTCTAGTCCCATACAAGATTTTCAATTTACAACCTTTAATAGAAGCCTGTCTGGCTAAATGTATTTCTTGCCAAGCCACTAATCCCCAGAAAATGGATGGCCCCACGGGGAGGAGAGAAAGAGGGACACTGCCTGGGATCCATTGGGAGGTGGACTTCACAGAGGTAAAACCAGGCAGATTTGGTTATTGGTATCTCCTAGTGTTTATAGATACCTTTTCAGGGTGGATGAAAGCTTTCCCCACAAGAGGGGAAACAGCCTCTACAGTGGTCAAAAAGATTTTGGAAGAACTGGTCCCCAGGTATGGTCTGCATTTGGTTATAGGATCAGACAACGGGCCTGCATTTGCTTCTAAGGTAACACAGGGACTTCTAAAAACATTGGGGACCAATTGTAAGCTTCATTGTGCTTATCATCCCCAGAGTTCAGGTCAGATAGAGAGAATGAATCTGACCCTTAAGGAGACCTTGACTAAATTAACCTTGGAAACTGGTGAAGACTGAGTGGGCCTCCTCCCTTTTGGCCTATATTGGACTGAGTGGGCCTCCTTCCTTTTGGCCTATATTGGGTTAGAAATACCCCCTGTATGTATGGTCTGACCCCTTATGAAATCATGTATGGGAGGCCTCCCCCATTACTCCCTAAGCTACCCTCTGATGTCATAAATGATATATCTGAATTTCAATTTCTTAAGTCCATCCAGGCACTGCAGATGACACAAAACAACATCTTTCCCTTGTTAAGACATATGTACGATCTGCCCCCAGCCGACAACATGAGTTAGAAACCAGCGACCTCATGTGGGTAAAACAGCACCACAAAAAGCCCTGGGACATTGCTGGAAGAGACCACACACTGTGATACTCGTCACCCCCACAGCAGTTAAGGCGGATGGTATCAAGACCTGGATACATCATTCTTATTTGAAGCCGGTGCCCAGAGGCCACTCAGACAACCCAGACGGGAGATGGAAAGTGACTCGTATACCAGACAATCCCCTCAAGTTAAGACTAAGTCTCTCTTAATGCTTGCTTTACTGTTTCATGCTGATATTTGCTCTGCAGATTCTGATGTTCTCCCTAACTCCCATGCCCCCCTCAACTTAACTTGGTTGATTATTAATACTGGTACTGGAGAAATAGTGAATTCTACCCACCATCCAGGCCTCCAGGGGCCAGGGATGACCTACCCTCCAATTTGACATTTGCCGTTTGGCTGTGGGGCGTTGGGATGTTGGACTTTTGGGGATGGAGTTGAAGGGAAGTCTGAAATGCAGAGAAGGCAGCAGGTGGTGCACCCTGCCCCCAGTAAAGGCCTGAGTCCCGATGTGCAGCCATGTGCTTAATCGGACTGACCTGCAACAGACGCCCTTTTACATTTGCCCAGGAGGAGGGAGGAAAAAGTTACATATAAACAACTGTGGAGGGGCAGATCAATTTTACTGTAAGTCTTGGGGATGTGAGTCTACAGGGGACATGTACTGGGAGCCCCCAATCAGGGATGACCTCATTAGGGTAAACAGAATATGTGTCCCCAGGAAGGCCAGGAAACCCCTCTATGGGGAATGCTCTAAGTTCTTATGTAATCCAGTGTCGATAGAATGGACAGACCAAGGGTAAGCCTTCACTGGATGGGAAGCAGGACACACCTGGGGGCTAAGGTTGTGTCAATCTGGATACAATCAAGGGCTATTATTCACTATAAAATGAATGGCCAGTTCACAGCAGCCTCACTCAGTAGGACCTAATCTGGTCATTGCCGAATCAGAACTGGCTAGCCCTCCCAAGATGCCCCCACAGGTTAATGATTCTGACAGAGTAACAGCTTCACCCACTCCAGGATCTGTCATTGCCACCCACCCCCCTGTTACACCAAGGCAGGAGGATCCCCTGCTCCAACTATTGGAACGGTTGTTTTGGGTGCTGAACACCTCTCAACCTGATTTGACAAATGCCTGCTGGCTTAGTTATAAGACAGCGAACCCCTACTACGAAGGAATAGCAATAGAGGGAGGATACAACCAATCCTCAGATTTGACCCAATGTCGCTGGCAACAAAAAGCTACGCTGACCCTCCAGCAGGTGTCAGGCCAGGAGCTGTGCATTGCCAGTATGCGAGGCAACCCCCCCCTGTGCAATACCACCATTGTCATCAATGCCACTACCCCCATGTACCTCATCCCTCCTGCAGACACTTGGTGGGCCTGCACCACAGGACTCACTCCCTGTGTGCACACCCTGTGTCCTGGTCCTGCTCATTCCCCGGTTGACAGACCACTCAAATGAGGAAATGCTCCAAGACTTAGATGCAAATACCATCTGAAACAGGAGGGAAGAAGCCACTGTCCTGACGTTAAGTGTGCTTTTGGCATTGGGACTAGCAGGAGCAGGGACCAAGGTGGCATCTTTAGCAACACAGAACCAGTATTATACTAACCTGAGAGCAGCCACTGACATTGAAATAGAGAGATTAGAAACCTCCATAACCCACCTACAAGAATCATTGTCCTCTTTAGCTGAAGTCGTACTCCAGAATAGAAGAGGGCTTGATTTACTATTTCTACAACAGGGAGGATTATGCGCAGCCCTTGGGGAAGAATGTTGTTTTTATGTGGATTGTTCTGGGGTAGTTAAAGAGTCTGTAGCTAAAGTAAGGGAAGGTCTGGCTAAACGTAAAAAGGAACAGGAAGAGGCCCAGTGATGGTTTGAGTCCATATTCAATAGTCCCCCCTGGCTGACCACCTTACTCTCAGCAATAGCAGGCCCACTAATGATACTTTTGCTCATACTCACTTGTGGCCTTTGTATCCTAAATACCCTGCTCAAATTTATCTGAGAAAAATTGCAGACTATCCAACTGATGGTACTTCGCACCCAATATTCCCAGTTAAACCAGAGACCAGACACACGGGAAGATAAGGAAATGGTCCCACAACACTGATTGTGCCATCTAATTTCTTTCCCTGCTTCTGTACAATTTCTTTCTTGTTTGATATGGTTTAAAGATTTAACCCTTGCTACAGTTCAAGGGGGTACTGAAGGGACCAAGTCGTGGTGACCCGGTTCTCACAAAACTGCCTTTTCCCAGTCACAAGCCCCTTGTCTTAGAAACTGTAAACTTCCCTTGCCCCAAACTGAAGGTTACCACCAAGCAAGCCGGGATATGCCCAGGCAGTTAGTAATCTTCAGTCACCACACCCATCCTAAGAAGCTAAAAATCAAACAAGCCTGGGCATATAGCAGCCTTATAAGGTAAAAACAGAAACTCCTGGCCTCACCAACAATGGTCAGCACATTCCAATGCCCTGAAGACAGCCCCTACCAATGAGAAACTTCCCCATACTGAGAGCCTGAAGCCATCCAATCATTTTGAAAGATGCTTGGCATGCGCAGGCTTTTGTGAAATCCCCTATAAAAGGCATACCCCACCCAGACTTGGGGCTCTCTTGGTATCAACTGACTCTGGGAACCTGTGCTTGAGCCCAACACAAGGCAGACTCCATTTTGGCTGGTTGGAGTTTGCACTCGGCTAGTCGCTATATGAATTGGATTTTTTTTAATAGCTTCTACTAACTTCTAAACACCGGTGAGTCATCTCCAGTTATTCCCTAGCCCTCAGACCCCAACAATCAGCAGTCCTCTGGAAGACTACACTTCTGCCAGTGAGTTGACCACCTGTAGCTTCAACCAGGAGCATGGCAATACCTATGCAGTGCTCCTAGCCACCCAGGCAACCCCCAGTGGAGCCAGGCCTACAGAGACAGGGAGGAGAGGAGAATAAAGATGAGGAAAGGGAAGAAGAAGAGGAAGAGGAAGGGGAGGAATAGGAGGAGAAAGAGGTAGAAGTAGAGGAGGAGAAAGAGGTAGAGGAGGAATGAAATGCCCATCCAAATACCAGAAGACCAAAAACACCAAAGAAGGAAGACCAGAAAACAAAACCCCAATGGCGTACCTATAATGCTAATAACAGACACTTGGAATGGTATTCAGGACCTAGACATGAGCTCACACAACTCTAGCTACCTCATCTTTCATGAAGATGCCAGAAATAAACATTGAAAAAAGGACAGCATCAACTATCGCTGAGTTCTCTCTGGGTCTCTTGCACTATCAGAAAAACCATATAACATACATTTATGTGAATTTATTATTGTTTGTACCGTGGGGAGGGGGGTTAACTCACAAAGAGACATACACTGGGTGCCCAGCTCTGTGCAGTGGCTCAGATCCCACCATTCCAAATCGCTCCCACAGCCAGCCCATAGTCACCGCTAGCATTTGCCCACACCTCATGGGCCTGCAGTCTTGCCCCAGGTCAGTAAATCCCGGGCCATTTGTTCTTGTGCCCAATCACCCCTCTCTGGTCTGCTCCTGTCCCAATGCTGCAGCAAGCCTCTCCTCTCAGTGGCTACATCTTAAGTCAATTCTCCTCAGCAGGGCCAGCCCCTTGGAGGAAACAGGCTGTTCGGGCCATCCTCTACCCCTTTCCTCCACTCTTTCAATCTTTCCACCAATCTTCCGCTAAGGTCCCTGAGCCGTGGAGGGGGTGACAGATGTAGGGTGGTCTCTCTTCTATCATGATGAGACAGTGACTTCTTAGGCCTCCTATCATTGGTCTTTAAACTGTGGCCATTGATCTATCTCAGCAGTGTTTCTACTATAAAGAAAAATGGAAGGAAGCAGACACATTTAAACAAACATTAACATAAATACAAATGTCTAGAAGATATCCCAGTAGGTGTACTATATTCATTAAACAGTATACTTGTGATGGCCTCCCCATTAGGGCCTGTAACCTTTCTTGACACAAGGCGCTGGGCTGGTCTACAGCACCAGATGTGTGCTCCACACCGTGGAGGGGGTGACAGATGTAGGGTGGTCTCTCTTCTATCATGATGAGACAGTGACTTCTTAGGCCTCCTATCATTTGTCTTTAAACTGTGGCCATTGATCTATCTCAGCAGTGTTTCTACTATAAAGAAAAATGGAAGGAAGCAGACACATTTAAACAAACATTAACATAAATACAAATGTCTAGAAGATATCCCAGTAGGTGTACTATATTCATTAAACAGTATACTTGTGATGGCCTCCCCATTAGGGCCTGTAACCTTTCTTGACACAAGGCGCTGGGCTGGTCTACAGCACCAGATGTGTGCTCCACACCGTGGAGGGGGTGACAGATGTAGGGTGGTCTCTCTTCTATCATGATGAGACAGTGACTTCTTAGGCCTCCTATCATTTGTCTTTAAACTGTGGCCATTGATCTATCTCAGCAGTGTTTCTACTATAAAGAAAAATGGAAGGAAGCAGACACATTTAAACAAACATTAACATAAATACAAATGTCTAGAAGATATCCCAGTAGGTGTACTATATTCATTAAACAGTATACTTGTGATGGCCTCCCCATTAGGGCCTGTAACCTTTCTTGACACAAGGCGCTGGGCTGGTCTACAGCACCAGATGTGTGCTCCACACCTAGGAGCGGGCCTTATCCAATTAGAAATTTGTCAGTTGTACATATCATTATTGCACTAGCAGGCATTGCTTGGCATGTCCATACTGTGCAGCATGCGGGTCCATTGTTGAGCAGAATCATAGGGTTGCTTCTTCAGGTATCCTTCAAATGGGTTTTACATCTGTAAAACACTCAAAGGAAGGTTAACATATATTAAATCAATCAGACACAAGGTCTCACAAAGCATGGAAAGGTTTTGTCCATTCGTATTAGCGTTAACTGTTTTCTCCATAGGTCCTTGTTAGGTACAATAGCAGGGGTATGAGGCATTAATTTGGTTAGCTCTTTACTATTTTTGGTTATCCCTTTGGAGTCATTTTGCATTTGGAGGATTTCACATGGAGTCTCTTTGTGTTCTTTTATTATTAATACAGTTACAGGTGTTGGCTCCAATTGCCTGACCCTGCACTGTGCTAAGAAGGCATGGGGTTTCTCCTGTCCCCACTGCACTTGCTGGTTCCCTGAGTCAGGCAGGCCCTGGGACTGCCTCCTGACTGTAGCCATATCTTTCATCTCCCCATTGACCCCATCTCCCTGGTTGCTGGGGGAAAACTTGGTGGGGAAAACTACTTCCACCCCTCGTATAGCCTTTATCAGAAGAAAAATGCATTTTATTTAATCCTTGGGGATTCTAAACCATCCCTGGGACAGTTTTTATCATTTGAATGCTTTTGTAAACTGTTCTTCTGGTTTTAAATCTTTCCAGAAACATCTTAGTACTGAATTCGGTTTTCTATGAATGTTTTCTCTGGGAATTTGGGCTTGACATACGTCTTGCCACATTTGTCTTCAAGTAACCCAAGTTAACAATTTCTTCAATCTTGTCTTTTTTATATCTCTTATAGGGTGTTCTGTTATTTTACAGACACGTTTTACATGCTGGTCATAATCATTTAGATTTGCCAAAGCCTGTCTCTCTTTACAAAGATCCTGTCCTATTAAAGGGCTTACTTAGTAAAACCATTAAAGCCCCATACCATTCTCAAGGTCTGGACATCATATATTGTTTTTCTCATACCTAGTTCTCTCAGTAATGCCTGCTCCTCATATATAGTCCTCCAGCCTCTGCTAATCATGTTAGTCTCCATTGGTGATAACCATGCCTTCAACCAGCCATCTCATTAAGGACTGGTTCCCCCTGCATTGGCCTAGGTTGAACAGCCAGGTGGGTGGTTATATAACTCAGCTGTGAAACTTCTGAAGGACTTAGACTGATGTCATTTGCTCCCATGTCCCATAGTCTCACAAGCCATGTGAGAACGGGCTCTCTTATTGCTTGCTTGTAAATTTTTCCAAGTTTTAACAGTTCCAGCATGTAGTATTTCCTAGCTATAGCACTGTTAGCTTTTATTTTTCCTTTTGTATCAATGGCTGAATCTGAGGGGCAGCTTTAGCTCCTTTTATTTTTTGTTCATCTTCTTTTTTACTATTATCTGTCTATTCCTCTGAGTCCTTTGACCTTACACAAGTTAAACTGTCCCGCTTTTTTTCCTCTCTCAAACTCTGTACCTGGATCTGCCAGGACCTCACTAGCCTTTTCAGCTTCCCCTGCCTGAGGGCACAACTTTTATTATGCAAAGTGGCCACGCCCCCTCTCTGGGTGCTGCATTTGTGTTCAGAGCCAGTAAAAGATTCTGTAGCCTCTGGACAACCTTTAACAAATTTTCACATACCTGCAACATACCCCCACATGCACAACACAGCTGTGGCCCACACTTCTGCATGGCCAGCCCCTTTTCAGCTATATATTTTATAATCCATTGTAAGAACCATATCAGCACCACCATCAGCTCTCTAGCTTTTTTCAAACTTCCATGGTTTGTCATTTTTAGCAACTTCATCCAGCCAACTTGTGCCAATTTTGTCACCTCAGTTCTCTTGGGGTCTCTTGCACTATCAGACAAACCATGTAACATATTTTTATGTGAATTTATTATAGTTTGTACCATGGAGGGGTTACTCACAAAGAGACATATACCGGGTGCCCAGCTCTGCACTGCAGCTCAGAGCCCACCATTCCAGATCGCTCCTGTGTCCCGCCCATTGTCACCTTTAGCTTTCACCCATGCCTCGTGGGCCCACAGTTTCACCCCAGGTCAATAAATGACGGGACATTTGTTCTCCTATTGTCAATTCTCCTCAGCAGGCCCCACCCCTTGGAGGAAACAGGCTGTTCGGGGGAAATTGACAAATGGCACTGGGAAAAAAAATTAGCATGCAAAACAATGAAAATAAATTCATATGTCTCAACTTCTACAAAATTCAATGCCAAATGGATCAAAGACCTCATCATGACACTGGACACTCTGAAACTGCTGGAGCAAAAGTTCAATAGCATGTGTCAACATCCAGATATAAGCAATCACTTTCTTAAAAGGATTCAGTAGAGCAGGAAATAAAACAACCAAGCAAATGGAATGTCGTAAAACTACAAAGCTTCTGCAAATCAAACTTTGTGTATGACCACTTGTGAAACTTTATGATTATCACTCTCTCTTGAAAAAGAAGCCTCTTTGCACAATACAGAACCTCTAAGGAAAAGACAAAGAATCTCAGGGAAGTTGCCCAGGCACCCTACAAGACAAAGAAATGTATTAAAATTCACGGAGCTTGAAGACCTTCTCTCCAGGACAATCAGGACTGCCAGGCTTAGTGGCTCATGCCTTTCATCCCAGCACTCAGGAGGCAGATCTCTGTGAGATAGAGGTCAGTCTGGACTACACAGTGAGTTCCAAGCTGCTGGTGTTACGGGAGGCCCTGTCTAAAATATAATAATGAAAATAAAACACAGTCAAGACAGTGCACGTTGTTTGATGAGAAAGCACAGATAGCAAAGGAAATTTGAAATGATCTCAACAAATCAACAGAACCCACAGATTAGGAATTTCTATACTTTAGGTTTCCATATGGCTTGTGCCTGTATGAAAGTCCAAAAAATGTAGGGATGACATTTTCTTCTCTCATATTTCATCTTTTTTTTAACACATTGTTTTTTATTATTCCTCCAAGTTTAAAGATGAATAGTAGGGACATTTAACTGAGTTTAATCTTATTATACTTGGATGACATTCATGAGGGCACAGTCCCACCATGGTTCTGGAATATGAATAGATCTTTCCATGTGCTTATAAATGTCTGGTGAGAGGACAAATTATTGCTTATGGGTATCTGGCTGAAAATACCTGAGTGCCCTAGCATGAGAATGGATTTTAAGGGCATGACACATAGTCAATCCAGGAATGACAGAGAGGGAGAAGGTTGCAGAGTTAAAGCGTAGTGTCCTTCATTTTCTCACAATGTAAAGGGCTTAAGGCCATTACGGATTTATCACACAATGACTCATGTTTTAAATTGAAGATTATGGATAATATTTCAGGTTTTTTGGATCTTTTAACTGGAAAATGGCATGGCCCCGACCCTGTATTGATATGGGGAAGAGGGCATGTTTGTGTTTTTCTGCAGGATGCGGAGGGAGCCAGGTGGCTGCCGGAAAGGCTGGTGAGGTTCACTGGACGAGTGCCAGAGAAAGAAGTGGAAAAGAATGATGAGGCTACAAACGTGGCTGATGATGATGTTCCCGCAGGTGATCTTGGCTGAGTTATACTGGACTTATGTTCCTGATCCACGATATTGCACCCCATGATATGGGAGGAAAAAGAGATAGTAGTGACTGTGAATGACTCTCAGTTAATTGCTCAGCCTGCTTCAAAACGCCTGATGATGGAAGTGGTGATGAATTTTTATTATTTGGTATTGGGAAGCGGGTTGCCTATTTGTTTTGTTAAAAATGATAATAAGTCCGGGTGTGTACAAGTAGATGACTGTGTGCTTGTGGGATGAAGTGGATACTGTACCAATGTCAAAGTGTTATTGCCAAGAGAATAGAGAAAAAAAATTTTCTCCGCATTTCCACCCAGTAAGCAATGACAGATATTCTAAAAAGGTTGAGAGCCACCTTACCATCGTGGTCCTCTATCACTTCCACTGTGAGTGGTTTAGGAGGACTTGGCATGCTTTTCCTCCTATGTCTTTGTTTTCATCTGGTGGCAGTAAAGTTATTTATGAAACCTTGTGGCAAGTCAAAGCTGCTGCGCATGATAGGAGATTGCACTCCCTCCCCTAACAGAGGCTGGTAGTCAAAGACAGGTAAGATCTTCTGGGAGAAAATCAACCTAAGACAGAGAGTAGCTGATGGAAGCTACGTGCTGATGATGGGTAAGGCTTTGCTGTAGCAGAAGACAACCTAAGACAGACATGGTCCTTCTGTCCTGGATATAGCATAATCTGGGGTTATAAAAAATAAAAAAGGGAGAGATGTTGGGAGCTATTAATCCATTATTACATTGAGCTGTGGCAGGCTTGCTTGTTTACTTAGAGTTTGTGTTTTGACCCAATCTTCCAAGTCAGGAAGAATGTGTTTATATGGTGGAGTTCACAACAAGTATTTGACCACCCCTTGACCTTCAGATACAGGTGAAAAAAACAGCTGTTGAAACTAATTGAGTTCTTCTGTATAAAAAGGCGGAGCTAAAATAAACCAGGGCTGCAGTCTCCACTGCCAGTCCTCCCAAGTATCTTTTCTCTGTCTCTTGTTTTCTCTTTCAATCCTCACTCCCCCTTTCAGGTACTGTCTGTCTTGGCCAGCTGGCACCAGCATGAAGGAAAGACAGCATGTTCAGCAAATGGTCCTGGAAAAACTGGATCTCCACCTGTAGAAGAATGAAACAAAACCCCTATCTTTCACCCTGCACAAAAGTCAATTCAAAATGGATCAAAGACCTCCATGTAAAGCCTGAAATTCTGAAACTGTTACAAGAAAACATTGGGAAAAATCTACAAGATATAGGTGTAGGAAAGGATTTTCTAAACAGGACATCAATTGTTCAGGAAACAAGGGCAAGAATTAACAAATGGGACCTCATTAAACTAAAAACCTTCTGTACATCAAAGGAGGCAACCAGCAAAGTGAACAAAAACCCCACATAATTGGAGAAAATCTTCCCCAGCGACACATCTGACAGAGGTTTAATATCCAGAATATATAACAAACTCAAAAAATAAAGAATCAAGAAAGGAAGTAACCCAAATAAAAGATGGGCTAAGGAGCTGAACAGAGAGTTCTCAGAAGAAGAAATAAAGACAGCTAAGAAGCATCTTAAAAGATGTTCAACATCACTAGTAATAAGGGAAATGCAAATTAAAACCACTTTAAGATTCCATCTTACCCCAGTCAGATTGGCTAAGATCAAGAGAACAAACCATACCAAATGTTGGAGAGGATGTGGGGAAAGGGGAACACTCATCCACTGCTGGTGGCACTGAAAACTTGTTCAAACCCTATGGAAAGCAGTGTGGAGAACTGTTGGGACAAGTTAGGGTGCCTGGAATGTAGAGCATGGCTGCCAGGACACATACCTCCAAGTGATGATAGCAGGAAACTGGCCCACTCCATTCCAGATACACTGTCTCTTACCCAACAACCCCCACGCTATTAGGCCTCTAATCCTTTAATCCTAACCGGGTGTCTTGTAGATCATGTGACTGGAGGACAGAACAAAGGGCATGTAGCCTTAGAAGCCTCCTCCTTCCCCCTACCTGCCCACCTGCCAGAAAACTAACCCCACCTCTTTGCCCACACCTCTGCTTCTGTCATAATAAATGAGCTGTCAACTGACACAGCCTTGTGGGTAGTTTCTTCCCACAGTGTTCACCGCTGCCCGAGGCCCCTCACTCCCGGTTGGTATCTCCCCTCACCCCAACCTTCTGTGATGGGGACCAGGGCACAATGGTTTCCCGGTAGCAGCTGAGTTCAAGCAAAAGGGAGGCTTACAAAGTACTCCTAAAAACTACAAATGAACCTACCATTTGACCCAGTTATTCCACACCTTGGCATATAACCAGAGAACTCATCCTATTGCAGACACTTGTTCATCCACGTTTGTTTCTGCTCTTTCACAATAGCTAAGAGATGGAAGCAACCTAAATATCCCTCAATTGATGATTGGATAATGAAAATGTGGTTCATTTATACGATGGAGTTTTACTCAGCAGTAAAAAAAGATGAAATGATGAAATTTGCAGGTAAATGGATGGAACTAGAAACTGCTATACTAAGTGAAGTAACACTGACTCAGAAAACAAAGAAATGACGTGTGTTCTCCCTCATATGTGGATCCCAGCACCAAATACTGATAAGTGAGTATGCATCCAGACATAACTACAGGAACCAGGACAATGGAAAGGAACCAGGGAAGTAAAGGAAAAGAAAGAATCTGAAAGAGAAGAACAGTAGGAAACAGGTATTAATAAGGGAGATATGGCTAAAAATTGGGTTAGTTAAGGGAGGGGAGAGGGAAGGGTATAAAAGGAACCTAGTGGATAAAGGGAAAGAAGGAGCTCAAGAGAGGTAGGACCATAGGAGAAGGGTATTATTTATGGAGAAATGGGGAAAATGGGGGCACCTTAATTGGGGAAAGCATGATGGAAGCGTTAGACAATGCAAGAGATAAATAATGCATAGCTAGTTTAAACACCAGAGGGGACCATATTGGTCCGACAACCCATTGAAAAATTATACTTACCAGATCATGAAATATATGTCTAGGCAAGGTTTATCTGAGAACAATTGGTCTTCGCCCAAGTGTTATCTACACAGCACATGGTGATTAAAAGTACCAGACTAGTGGAACTAACAAGAGGGTACCATCTGGGAAGTGGGTGTATAGGTGAATAAGATGGTTTGGGATGTTCTGTGTGATATATACACACACAAAACAACAAATTAAAAAATGAATTATATTTGAGGAGGAAGCATAAAGATTTACATCATGTAGGCTGGGCATGGTGGTGCACACCTTTAATCCCAGCACTTGGGATGTAGAGGCAGGCAGATCTCTGTGAGTTAAAGGCAAGCCTGATCTACATAGTGAGTTCCAGGACATCTGGGGCTACAGGGAGACCCTGTCTCAAAAAGACCAAAAAAAAAATTACATCATGCTAATTAGTAGAGGTGATGAACATTACCATTGAAATCTACCTGATAACTTGATATCCATACACAGGTGCCAAGAATCCGAGTGCAACCAACTATGACTAGTAATAATCAGATACATAGAGATTAGAGATGACTGCACCAATACCTAAGTGTTATTAGCAAAAACAATGAGTCTTTCTGTAAGAAACAGCATATTTAAAATGAAATGGAGATCTTTTTTAAAGGTTTAAAAACTCATTCAATATTATGTCTTACAGGGTTTATGCTGAGTTCAGTATTGTATAACTGTATTAATTCAACTGTGAACCTAAAAATTATATGACAACTTTTGAAAGAGATGTATCTTTGCACTGGAAGTTGTTATTGAGTATGTTAAAGCTGTAATGAAATGATTCTTCTGAAAAATAAAGAAAAAATAAAGGATAGCTCTAATTTTTCCATTATGAAGATCATGTGATGTATGTTTATGTAGATATGTAAAAAAAAGAAATATCATATTTTAGTAAATCTTTCATTTGTCAATGAACATTTCAGTAGGTTCCCTATTCTTCACATAGGGCTGCCATAATTAGGGAGCACACATATCTCTAGCCCATACTGAATTGACTTCCTTTGAGTGCCCATTCAGGATTTGGAGGTAGGAGCCACACTTGAGAGAGAACACCTGTGGCTTGTTTTTCAGCATGTTTTACCTCACTTAGTACAGCCATTTCTAGTTCCATCCATTTACCTGCAAATTCCTTGATTTCCTTTTCCTTTACCACTGAGTAGAATTGCACTGTGTAAATGTAGCATTTTACAGGATCCACTCATAGACTGAGGGACATTTAGGTTGTGCAACTGCATTGCAGAGAGAATACAACAGAAACTTTTTTTAAATTCCTGTTTGTGACGTACTTAACTGAGGCATTAAATGTGTCTCTTTTGATGAGTTGGGAGGACTTTGGTTGAAATTAAGACTCTCACATTTCTGAAATTTCCCGGGCAATATTGAAGGAGGAGTGACTTTATAAAAATGTGTCTATAAGGCAGTTCTCAATCTTGAAACTACCTTGTCACATTACTTCACTTAGTAAATACATTTTAATAGGAGAATTCTTGAAGTGGTAATTCTGTTAATTTAATAGACAATTTTAAAATGTAGAGAACAAAATATCACACTGCCCTTCCTAAATACATATAGTCCTTCTCAAAAACTATCGTTATGGGGCTGGAACGATGGCTCATAGGTTAAGAGCACTGGCTGCTCATGCGGTGGATCTGGGTTTGATTCCCAGCACCCACGTGGCAGCTAACAGTCATCTGTAATTCCAGTTCTACTGGATCCAATTCCCTCTTCCCACTTCAGTGGGCACTGCAGACACAGATGCACTTACATGAATGCAGACAATACACTTATACACATAAAATAAAAATGAAAATAAAACATTTCTGAAAAATTAATATTAAAAGAAGAATCAGGTAATATTGCATTTTAATTTATGGATGTCTGACTCCATGTCTTACAAATGTAATTTATAATAATTGATGATAATTTGTTTCCACACTAACAAAGTGTGCAGCAGCGTGTCCTTCAGGACCACCTGCCCCTTGAGTATGTTTCAGGACATCACCATCACCCCCAGGATCCCAGGTGGTCAAAGGCTTAATGCACAAGAACCAAATGTTCTAGCACCTCTGTATGCCTGTGTTGGTTTGCTCATGACTTGAGTCTTCAAAACGTATCTGGATTTCTAATACAGCAGTGCGCTCAACAGAAAAATAGAGAACATAACAGGAAATTCTACCAATGTCTTTTCAATTTTAATATTCTGTCAGAACACTGATATTTACAGAGTTCTCAGATTGCATAACTAGTGTTCCACCTCTAATTACAGCTCAGCTCAAATTACAGGTTGGAAATGGAACTTTATGATTGGGTGACATATTATATGCTATAAAGTTTCTGAATTTATCATGGAACAAAATGAAATAAGCATAACCTCTCCCAGAAGACAAATAGGAGCACAGACAAAATAATATTGCAGTGCTC
>NW_008328489.1:36048-38791 GCF_000622305.1 Nannospalax galili
CATGAATTGAAAGTTTATTTTTTAACAGTTAATGCCTGCAACTATAACTTTGAATGTCCTCTAAAATATATGCTCTGATTCAATACACTCTAGAATCATTCCTTGTGTGACTAATTCTAGCAAGCTCTCTAGGGATGGCATGTCCCCATGTCCATACTCCACTCATTTAGACACAGAAAAGTAAAACTTGCCAGTCAGAATGCACGATGAATTCGCACTGGCAGAGCTTTGTTTTTTCCGCAGCAGTACAGGGAGGAACCACCGACTTGAAGTAATTCCTGCACACTCGAGATCGCTCTGCCATATGTGTGCATTGATTTAAATAAAACTGTGCCTGCTTTTTTTTATGAGACTATTTTGGAAACCATAAAATTGCTGATAAAAATCAGGATTCATCTTAGTTCATACAGTTTTTAACTTACCTTTAACAATCTAAATCTAAGAGGATGCACAGGCCAAGGCACCCACATATCTGCAACCCAATTTTGAAACCTCGATCCTTGCTGTAGAGCAAGCATAAACAGTGTTTAAATCCCGGCTGAGTTTCGGGGACCAGCCTCTGCTCCAAGACCCCAACTCTGACTGCTATGTGTCCTAGGCCACTCTGATCATGTGACCAGAAGTCTTTCCAGCTGTCTAGCATTCTGCCCATACTCTCCTACACCCTGAAGGCCCCATCCAGACCCGCCCCACATTCACTCTGCTCAACCACTGTGAAATCTTCCTGAGGCCAAGACCCTATCGGGTTCCACACCAACCTGCTCCCCTAGTGGAGTGCTCCCTAGGTCTCCATGGAGTTTTCCAAGCCCCAAAGACCCCAGGTTCCAGCCAGACTTTGGTGGGTCTCCACCTCTATTCTGGCCCAACCACTCTGCCAGAGGTTCCTGTGGTGGCACACTTCCGACTCCGCTCATGCCATGCCCCTTCTCAAATCATGTTAAATTTGCTCTGCCTCAGTTTCTTGGGTCACTCCTCTGACCCAGGTGACTGTCTCTGACCCACTCAGACCCGGCCCCTCCCACTCATCTCTATATCCCAACCATGTGGCTCCAGCAGTCTTTTTAGCCCTGGGCCCAGCACACAGCTTCTTTACAGGGTTGCTGTGGGCTTAGACAACACCTGGACCTAGTAAGACAGACTACCCCCCTACCTAGCACCTCAGCCTGGGTTCTGTCCTCTTGAGATACCCCAAAAGACATCTTTCCTGAAACCTCACCCTAGTATTCCATCCTCCTGAGCTAAAAAAAACTAAGGAAAAGACAACACACATACTAAATACAGATGCCTTGAGCACATCCCAAAATAGTAAAAATATGATAAATGAAGAAAATATGCCTCCCCCCAAGAAAAAGCACCAATTCCAAAGCAATGTTCCCTAAGAGAGTACATTGCTTTCTATGATACAGTTCTCAGAAAGAACACATAAGTATGTACAAAGAGTGCAAAGCATATTGCTATGAGAATTACCACAAGATGGACCTGGACAGGGGAGAAGAATCAAACCATGCTCAGCATGTAGAGGAAGTTTACCCTTGGCTACACCCTGGCTAACCTGCTCCAGAAGTACTGAGGCACTGACCAGAAATACAAACAGGCTTTTATAGGATTTCTCCTGTCAGCCTTGGCAGTAATCTTTAGGTGGATTTCAGACTGTCAGCACCAAAGTATAGGTGCCCCTTTGGTTATTATAGGAAATTTAAACAGTCAGATTTTTACAAAAAAAAGGTATTTCAGGCAACTGTGACTGCTGGGATTCGAACCCATGCCTTCTGCAAGTACAGCCAGTGCTCTTTAACATTGGGCCACCTATCCAGCCACTATTGTTACTGGTTTTTGGAGGCCTTTAGAGTCTAAATCATGTTCCTGAAATGTTCTTGGGTGCAGGTCTACCGACAGCCTTGCCAACTTTCACATCATTACGTGTCATATAGAACTGCTTGCTATATTTTGAGTAAAAGGTACATAAAATTCTCTCATAGTTTTATCTTTATAAAATGAATGTTCCACAACAGAAATACTGATATCAAAATAATCAAATGTCCTCAAATTATTTTGCTAAGATATGAATATTTGTGGCCAAATAACCTTAATTCTTTTGTTGAAAATTCATCCCTAACATGTCACCAGTAGGTGTGGCTTTATGTGATATGAGTAAGTCAGGAGGTTCCACAATCAAGCATGTAGTTAGCCATTTTTAAGGGAATTGGAAAGCATGTCCTTGCCATTTCAGCCATGTGTGAATGGAAAATATATGTACCAGGAAACTCAAAAGACAGGGAATTTATTGCTGACTTTAGTAACTTCCAGCATCTAGGCCTGAGAACAGAACCCAGTCTACTGTTATATCAGCCTCAGCAGATTCTTGTGTTCATTGATCTTTTTCAGGAATTTTAGCTCCATTAACCTGTCAGTTTTGATTTTTTTCTTTTCACATATCAGCTTCTGTCACTGATAAGACATCTTCATTTCTTTGGTTTACTTTGGCAAATCTCATCTGTGTACGGATTTCTGAAATTTGTTCAACACTCACACAATTCAAATTCCTCACATGTGTATAAGAAAAGGTGATATTAATAAGTTACATCAATATTAAACACTCTAAAATCAATGCATGGTCTCACTTTTGCAGAGATTATATTTAACAACGGATGCATATACATGAACATATATATGTCATTAGCAAAAATGTGGACAATGGTAGTATCTGGAGTAATGTGAGGCAAAGGAGTGTGATGGCGCAAAT
>NW_008328489.1:39231-44759 GCF_000622305.1 Nannospalax galili
TATAAGAATTATGAAATTGTATGAAATTATAAAATGTGTGAAATTATGAGTGGTGAAATGAACTTAGGAATAGAAACAGGCAAGTTAGCTAGCAATAAGCTCCTGGGGGGACCGGGGTCTCCGAACTCTCCCCATCATGGAGGCCTAAGAGACATCGCACTGCTGAACTTGCATTGACCAAGAGCTACACTCACAGCTGGACCTTGTGACTGCTGAGGTGCCCGGGAGAGAGAGCAATAGACAGAGTAGAGCTCATGATTTAACTAAATTGTTAAATTGATGATTACCCAAATTGGCTTGTTTGTGACATTATATATTGTGCTCATTATTCTTGTGCTATTAAGTATTAAAACCTATTTGGCCATGGATGCTCATACTCTGTTGCTATAGGGGACAGCAAGGAGTAAAATAATCTTAACTCATATATCCTCTAGTCCTGCTCGTGACAGTTGGCAGAGTAGGCAGGATATCCCAGTTAAATGAGAGGACTAATTGGAAATATACTAACATGCCCAAATGTGTTGCTCTGCCACCAAAATCCAAACAGGTGCACTCAGTGCTCTGTCTTTTATTTGGTAGTAGGAGAATATAGGTGCAAGGGTTTATCCTAGACAGCAAAAGGAGTATCTCTGCATGCCCAGACCCCTACATTCCTAGAAATGTCACTGAGCTAGTGGGCCCTTAAATTTGAAAAAGATTTATTTCCTGTCCTATGATCTGCATATGCTTTAGTGAGTCTAGTGTGGTTTGTTAACTTCTCCCATCACACAATGAGCATAATTATTTCAACATGAAGGAACAATGTGGTACCTTGTGAAAGACACAAACAATCAAAGTCCCTTTAAGCCATGTTAAGACATTGGAATACAGAGTTAACATATTGTTGATGTGGAACAAGAAAGAAATAATGCTGGCCTTGACGCTTGAAAGAAAATTTATTCTGGTGGTCCTTATGAACACGTAAGGTGATAAAGCATTTGCAATACTTTTAACTTTACACTCGTTCCTGCTGGTATGTTAATTAGCTCAAGTAAGAATACCAGACCTGGCACAACAGCTGCAATTAGACTTATGGATTTATGATGCACAAATCAAATACATGTCTACACTATCCACCAATATTCTGCACAGGCCAACTAGGACTGCTAAAGTGAGATGTTGGATCTCTCCCACCCCCTGCATCTTCTGAATTCTGAATCATGGCAATGTTCTTTACAATCCCTCCAGGAATGCAGGGTGATTTGGGTTCATATTTTGTCTGCTTTGATCATTTCCATCCTCATTTTCCAACCACAATAACCCTCAGTTCACAAGCCAAGGAACCAATGTGAGGATTATGCCAAATCTAACACTATTTATATAAATTATGGACTCTGAAATAGCTACAGCGTGACATAGGCACATTGTTAACCTGAGTCAGACTTTTGGTGCAGCTCCTTTGGTTACTTTAACTCCATTATGCATTCGCATTAACTGGAGGGAAACAAGTCTGCCTGGATTCTTACAGAAACCACTGCTATTTCAAGACAGTATGACAAAAGTGACAAAAGCCCAAGTGTCTAATTTTCCCCAATGTACACTTTTCCAACTTAAAGGCTGTAGTTATATTTGGGGAAGATAAATGGGAAAATGCTTGATGTTGTAGCATGGTACATAAAAAAACACTGTGGGCAGAAAATCAGGCTGGGACTGGGATGGGTGGCACTGTAGGGGTGCTCAGAATGACAATGGTCAGGGATGAAGATGGCTATGGTGACAGTGATGTGAGGGCAGACGGCTCAGCTGCTCTGGGTCTTCCGGCCACAGTCACTTGGCCACGTCTCATGGGTGCCATGGCAACAGCTGGGCCTGTGGTGCTGGGTGCAACTGCAGCTCGCTTTTGAACCACCATATCAGAGTGACAGAAGAAGCATTTACATAGCCAATAGAAATCCTCAGAATGGCCTTTAATCACCTCAAAAATTTGTAGATAACTGGATCATTTCATCTAGGTATACAGTATGGAACTTTGTCCCATAAAATCTATTTGATCAAGTCAGAAGAGTGGCAAACTTTTATTTTCTTATGATATTTTTGGTTCAGCTTATGATTGATACACCTACCAATCCAATTACCAGTGAACTTCCATCATTCTCTGTGATACAGTAATCTCCATAAAACAGAGATATGAAGATAGTTATGACATAACTCAGATAATGAAGTAAATGGAGCTCCTGATTATGCTGTTCAAATTGGCAGCCTTGAGAAATCTAGATCAAAAAACATTCGAGTGTGTGGTATTGTTTGAATAGCCGAAGATGAGATTGTCCCTGCAGATTTGGTGCTTCTGTCCTCAGACTGGCTTGATGGTTCATGTCATGTTACAGCTGCTTGGTTCATGTCATGTTACAGCTGGAAAAACCAGAATTCATGTAGATGAATTTGGTTCAAAAGGACTGCAGACTCTGTGTAGCCTACTGATAGTTTACATCTAAAGAGTGTGAAGAAACAGACAGACTCCTCTTTGAAGCCAGGACTGCCTTGCAGCAACAGGAAGAGAACTTAGCTGATGTCTTTCAGTTCATCAAGAAGGACCTGCTTTTGCTGGGAGCTACAGCATTGGAAGACAGACTACAAGACAGAGTTTGAGAAACTATTGAAGCATTGACAATGGCTGGCATCAAAGTGTGGGTACTTATGGCGATAAGCATGGAACAGCTGTTAGTGTGAGTTTATCATGTGGACATTTTCATAGAACCATGAACATCCTGGAGCTTGGCAAGAAATCAGACAATGAATGTCCTGAACAGTTGAGGCAGCTCACTAGAAGAATCACAGAGGATCATGTGATTCAGCATGGGCTGGTAGGGGAAGGGGCCAGCTTATCTCTTGCACTCACGGAGTATGACAAGCTGTTTATGGAAGTTTGCAGAAATTGTTCAGCTGTATTTTGCTGTCATATGACATCACTACATAAAGCAAAAGTCATAAGACCGATAAAAATCTCACCTGAGAAACCAATAACTTTGGCTGTTAGTGATGGTGCTAATGACGTGAGCATGATACAAGAGGCACACGTTGTCATAGGAACCTTGGGTAAAGAAGGAAAACAAGCTGCAAGAAACCGTGACTATGCAATAGCAAGATTTGAATTTCTCTCTAAATTACTTTTTGTTCATAGTTATTTTTACTATATTACAATAGCTACCCTTGTACAGTATTTTTATAAGAATGTGTGCTTTATCATACCCCAGTTCTTATATCAGTTCTACTGCTTGTTTTCTCAACAAACACTCTATGACAGCGTGTACCTGACTTTATACAACATCTGTTTCACTTTTCTACCGGTTCTTATATATAGTCTTTTGTAACAACATATAAATCCTCATGTATTACAGAACAAGCCCACCCTCTATCGGGATATTAGTAAAAATCACCTCTTAAGCATTAAAACGTTTCTTTTTTGGACCATTCTTGGTTTCAACCATGCATTTATTTTCTCTCTTGGATCCTATTTTCTAATGGGGAAAGATATATCTGTGCTTGGAAATGGCCAGATGATTGGAAACTGATAGTTTGGTACTTAATCTTCACAGTCATGGTTATTACAATCACTGTAAAGATGGCTTTAGAAACCTAATTTCTGGACTTGGATCAACGATCTTGTTACCTAGGTATCTAGTATATTTTATTTTATATTTTCTTTGTTTTATGGTGGGATTCTCTGGCTTTTGGGGGCTCCCAGAATTTGTACTTTGTATTTATTCAGCTCTTGTTAAGTGGGTCAGTCATCTGGGTTTGCCATAATCCTTGTGGTTGTTACTTATCTGCTTCTTGATGTCGTGAAAAAAGTATTTGACCGATAGTTCCATCTTACAAGTACTGAAAAGACACAGCTTACTGAAAAAAATCCAAGTCTCAAGTGCTTGGACTCCATGTGCTGCTTCCCAGAAGGAGAGACGCCATGCACAGATGTTGGAAGAATGCTGGAACGAGTTAAAGGAAGGTGCAGTCCCATCCACATCAGTAGATCGTGGAGTGAATCTGATACCTTCTATACCAATGGCAAAAACACCTTGACTCTCTCCACAAACTCAGGGCCCTGTATCTTAGGCATCTAACAGTACCTAAAATTAGAGCACAATGTATGGAACATTTGAGACGGTGTTCCATGTATAGCAGAGCACATAGCTTATCTTTCATGATTTCCACTGTTTTGTTGGCTAGTAAGTCATGAACATTTTATTATGATTACAAAATCAACTCCCAGAGTCTCAGGTGTTGAATTTTTGGGCTCTGGACATCAGGATTCAGAAAAAGATTTATGGAAAGGTGATTGGGTCATGACCATGACTTCATAGCTGTTCCTCCATTCAGCCGTGATTGGAAGAGAGTAGGCCACTGATGTACAGCATGGAAGCACATATTTTGCCTCAGCCCTCAGAAAGAACTTCTCTATCTCTATCTCAATCTTTGTCTCTCCCTCTCTCCTTCCTTCAGGATGAGAATTGTCCTTTCTGACACATGGTTACCAGACTCCTACATATTCTTTCTCAGTAAGCCATATCAATAAAAACAATTAAATATATGTAACACTGATTTTTAAAAATCCTCTTCACTTTACTTCATATTTCAGATATTTTGTCTCAGCAGAGCAATTTCAACCCAAACATAACCATTGTGAATTTCTGTCTGCAATCCTCTGTTTCATTACATAGTATAGAAGGTGCCCATACATGTAAGCAATCCTTTATGTTGTCTTAGTCTTAAACTTTACCCAGAGTCTCACAGTTTATACCTTTCTTTCAATGTAAATAAAAATCCAAATCCATGTGTTCAGTTGTCCCACAAAGAGGTGTACATGCAAAGAAAGATAATCACAATTTTTAAATACATCGATATTCATAAATTAGATCTAAAATGCCAAAGCCAGGTAATCTTCATTATATTTATCATAATGTCTGTAATACATCATATACTCTCTAACAAGTAGATCATGCAAATTATTTGAGAGTAAGTCCCTATGGGACAGAACCCTGGGGAAAACCAATCCACCGATTTACCCAATTTTGAAAGATTATCCTTGTATTATCCTCTGCTTATCATCCACTGAAACAAGATGTGAGAGTTTCTATTTGGAAGAAAGATAATATTTTTTCATAGAATTTCCATCTTACATCATTAAACACATACTTGATTTATTAAAACATCAACTTCTGTGCAGGTTTAAAATGGTTTCAAAATGAATTAAATGCATTTTATTCAAAGTGTATATAAAAGAACTAAAGAAACAGGATTTCTTTAAATTAATAGACAACTTTGATGTCATTACACACCATTTTCAAAAGAACAATACTAAAATTTTAATATAGCCATGGATAAACATGTAAATATACTTATAATATTCTATGATTATTTTCTCTTTTCAATTGAGCTTTACACAAAAAATTCATTTCAAACATTCAACATAATTCCAGCACTCAGGAGGCAGAGGCAGGCAGATATCTGTGAGTTCAAGGCCAGCCTGGTCTACATAGTGAGTTCCAGGA
>NW_008328489.1:45318-47625 GCF_000622305.1 Nannospalax galili
TTGACACACCTGAGTTAAGTAGCCTCAACTGGGGAATTGTCTCCACTGGACTGGCCTGTGGCTGTGTCTATGGGGCATCGCCTTGATTATTGTGTGATATGGGAGGGCCCAACCCACTGTTGGTGGTGCCACCCCTGGACATGTGGGTCTGTGTTGCATAAGAAAGCAGGCTGAGCAGGGGCCAGGGGAGCAAGCCAGTGAGCAGCATTCCTCCATGGCCTGTGCTCCAGCTCCTGCCTCCAGGTTCCTGACCTGAGTTCCTACCTTGAGCTCCCTGACAAACTGTAACCTGGGAGATATAAGCCAAATCAACCTTTTCTTCCCCAAGTTAGTATTGGTCAGAGTGTTTTTCACAGCAATGAAGATACAGACTAGGACAATATAATAATTTACATAATAGCTTTATTTTCCTTCCATCAATAGTATTCTGGCTTGGCCAACACAATGTCTCTCTGTAGCCCCAGCTGGCCTGGAACTGACCATGTAGACCAGGCCGGCCTTGAACTCACAGAGATCCGCCTGTCTCTGCCTCTTGAGTACTGGAAATTTAGGCGACAATATCTTCAATTTTTATCATCTGCCATTTTCAAAGACCTAGGTTAAAATGTAATAGGGCAATAAAATGCTAAAATCACAAATCTTGTAAGCTAAGAGTTTTCAGTTTTTTGTGGTTTATTGTTTTTAATCATATCATGTAATAATGAAAACATCTAACCATTCTTTCTATTGTGTTATTCAGCACTAAGTTAATATACTTTATAGATTATTCTTACCATGAGTCACTGGAAATGACTGCTTTCTTATACTCAGGATTCTATTTTTTTACCCCTATGGTAAAAATAGGCCAAACATACACCACAGTAAAATGCATTCTCATTCATCAAAAAAAGAAAAAAATACTTCTACTGTGAGGAATTTTCCTTGTGTCGGATCGCTCTCCGACAGGCAAGCCACAGGGAGAGAGGCCAGGACCAGCCTGTGTTCCTCTCTTAGGGGCTGAGTGGGATGGTGAGTGTCGGCGACTCAAAAACCACACTGAGTAGGGAGTCATCTGGGGCAATGGCTGCGAGCCACTGGGAATTGGCCACGCCAGCTGTGACTGGGGAGGGGCAGTCCAAGGTCGGGCCCTGCTGAGTCACCTCCACAAGGAAGTGACCAGCCAGAGACAGGTTGCCGAACTTTAGTCAGGTTCAGGAAGTGACAATGGACCTCGTCATAAGTTATGCCACAATTATGAGGGTCCCGGACACCCAACACCTTGTCCGTGAATTATTCATGGTACAATTGGCACTAATGAAGAAATGTTATTGCACTGAAGGAAAACACATCCCTCAACTGAGTCAACCATTGCTATGTTTTCATTATATCCTTTATAAATTAGAAAATATGAATTTTGGGGGTCTTTTTCTTTTAGAGAGGGTCTCCTTGTAGTCGCAGGTGACCTCAAACTCACAATGTAGACCAGGCTGGCTTTGAGCTCACAGAGATGTGCCTCCTCCTGTCTCCTGAGTACTGGGATGATGGGAATGAGCCACCACGCCCAGCGAATATATGAATTTAGTTGAAGTCAAACTTTCCTATGGTTTCAAAATCAGCAATTTTGGGAAGACAAATGTTTCAAAATAAAACAGGTATGTCTATCAAAATAATATACATCATTTGATGAAAATATAGAAATTGACATAAATTTTGAAAAGTTTTTCTATGTACTGTACCTTGTCAAATTATAGGGACTGTACTGTGTCCTGGCCTTTTTATTATAGAGTTTCCACTCTTAAAAATATATTTGGATATTTTCCCCCTTTCATATGCAAATTAAGATACTACTACTGCATATACATTAGGATTTTCAAATTACATATATGTATTCACATTTTCACATATTCACACGCTATTTGGAGAATATGTGGCAACTCATTGATACTTAGGTGCCTTATTCACACAGTGTATTCTTTGACAGAAAATAATGAGGTATAAATCTTTCAATTTTGTGAAGTTCTTGTTCACTATGAAACCTCTGATGTTTCCTAAGATGAAAGCCATTTGTAAATGGTGGCTCTCTTTTTTCTTTTTCTTTTTTCAATCTGTAGGTTTTCTCTACAATAAGGATTCTGTGATTGTCAACAGATTGGATAGAAAAGTAAAGGCCTTCTCACATTCTTTATGTTTCTTCTTTCTCCCACCCACATTTTTTATCGACTTAAAAATTTAACTTACACATTCTACGATTTTCTATTTAATTGTAAATTTTTTTAGTATACTGTGAAGTCTTGTAATTCGTAAATATAAATGTTTCAACAATGTCCT
>NW_008328489.1:47899-54306 GCF_000622305.1 Nannospalax galili
ATGTCTTCTAAGTGCTTAGCTCTCAGTTTGTCACATTCTTTTTTACCAGAATGATTATATTCCATTTTGAATTCTCTGATGAATCATTAAATCTGACATACAACTAAAGGAATTGCCACATTCTTTACATCTGTAGGGCTTCTCTCTAGTAAGTATTCGCTGATGGACTCTAAGAGTTGACATTTGATTAAAGGACTTACCATATTCTTCAAATTCTTAAGCTTTTATCTTCAGTATGTATTGGCTGATGCAATTTGAAACTTGACATCCAAGTAAAGGACCTGTCACATTCTCCACATCTGTGTGGTTTCTCTCCAGTATGTGTTCAGTAATGTATGCTAAGAGTTGACATATGACTAAAGGACTTGACATATTCTTCACATTTGTAGGGTTTTGCTCCAGTATATATTTGTTGATGTCTCCTAAGACTTAACCATTCACTAAAGGACTTGCCACATTCTTCACTTCTGTAGGGTTTCTCTCCAGTATGTATTGGTTGAGGTACTTTAAGGTGTGACATCCAAGCAAAGGATTTGTCACTTTCTTCACATCTATAGGGTTTCACTTCAGTATGAATTCCCAGATGCAATCTAAGATCTGACTTTGAGTAAAGGACCTCTCACATTTTTCACATTTATACGGTTTCTCTCCAGTATGGATTCTGTAATGTGCCCTAAGATTTTTGCTATTAGTAAAGAACTTGTCACATTCTTCACATTTGTAGGGTTTCTCTCCACTATGTATTCGCTGATGTACTCTAAGATTAGACATTGGATTAAAGGACTTGCCACTTTCTCCACATGCGTAGGGTTTCTCTATGTTACACACCCTCTGATGACTTCTAAGAATTGACTTCTCCAGGCAAAGCAAAACAGAAGACAACATTTCAGTCTGGAGAATAAGGCTGAGACAACCACACATTCACAGATACGTAAAGAACTTGTAATACACATGAATAAAATTTCCAACACTGTGAAACATTCAAATGAACAAAAATTAAAATCCTATGGAGTAAAGGAGGGAGATGAAATCAAAACTACAGTGAGAAAATTTACTCAATAAAAATAAAATAAAACAGAAAATGTATGAAAAATACAAAAATACATGGATATACAATCACAAGAGAGTCTCTTAGAAAGGTGAAATAAGTATTACCAGAGCTCTACATAACAAGCCGTAGGCAACATGAGACAAATAGTAAGCCAAAAAATCATTACTTAACTCTGTTAGGCAAAAATACTAACTCATTACAAAGGCTGGACATTTGTAACAATATCAGATCCCTGGTCAAGAAAGACCAGAGGCAAAACAGCATGAAATAATGTAAAAATACATTCATTGTACTGAAAGTGAGCATAGTAAATAAAATTGACTTGAAGAAAAGAAATCTCTTAAAGTTGGTGGAGGAGGCAGGTGTTTGAAGAAATGTAACGATTTATGGCAAGGAAGCCATCAGTTCAGCATTTATGGAAGCAAACAGGATACACAGAGCAGAAAGACACTCTCATTCATGGGAACAGATGTTGGAATATAATTATAAAGAGTCATTGATGAACACACCATGTCCCAGAAACAATCCCCCATTAGCAACACAGGAAAAAAGTAAGGCCAATATTAGTACTAATAAAGATTAATACTAATCAATGATTCTAAAAGTTAGAATACCAGCAGAGTCATATTGAATAAAAAAAATTCTCTTGCAATAATGTTAAATGAAAGTAGTCTCAGGTCATCAATTAAAAGATAAGAGTCAAGAACAGATTCAAGTATTCAGTGTCAGATTCAAGTATCTCTTGTGTCTAAGAGATACACACTTTCTTGATAATGACATGCAGAAGCCTAGAATAAATTATGGCAAACAAATGAACAGCTTAAAGAATATATAAAAAAGTGGAATATCAATTCCCATACATCATAAAGAAATCTGTAAGGAAATGTAGGCAGAAGAGATAAAATGAACAGTACATATTAGTAGCAAGAAATTTTTAAAGAGAACAATTGTACATATTTCTGCACTTAATTTTATGGTTTCTAATTTAATAACACAAAAACCAAGTAGAGAAAAATCTTAAAATTGATTCTGATATAATAACGGTGAGCAATGTCAGTCCACCACTTTAAACTCTCAGTGGATTTTCCCAGAATTTGGAGGACAAACCCTCAAGATCCGAATTATTTCGCAGATGAACAAGATTTCAATGCTATCCCAGATGGTTACTTAGAGGAAGTAAGAATGATAAGTTTTCAGGTTTCCATAAAAAAATTTTCTAGAAAAGTTCACAGCATGGGCTGCAAAGCCAGCATCATCTAAAAGAAATGTTTTTAAAAATTGATTGAACTGCTTGCTTGCCCACTTACAAGAACAAACATGTGGCTGCTTGTCTTTGAGTAAATCTTGTACCAAGGACTTTACCTTTTGGATTTAGCCTTTAAAATCTCCCATCCCCACCCAGTTAATGCAGCATTCTCTAAATTGGCTCAGAGAGTGCAGTCACTGGCAAGCTAAATGAGTTTGGCTGATTCCAGAAAATAAAAAATAAAAAATGATCATGTATTTTTAAGTAATAGTGGAAGAAAACTACCAATAAACTAGAAAACAAATGGGAAAGCTTGTTTATTGAGAAACTTTTATTTGAATGAATTTTGGGTCATTGTTAGAACCAAGTTGGGAATTTTCAAATTCCTACAAATTTTACCTTTTAAGTAAAAACTTTATGGATTAAAAATCATGACCTCAAATATAGGTGTGAAACAAAATAAATAACATAGAAATGGAATTCAATTTTCTCCTTAATGAAGAAGCAAACACAGTGCATTCAATGGTGAGAAATGATCCACGGCGGGGGCAGGGGGCAACACAGAATATAAGACATTACATGAAATCCATCACTGAATCCATTGAAAAAAAACTGACCAAAGACTGAACAAGGTAACCAAAAAAGTGCTGGTAAAAAGAAATTAATAAAAATACAAGTGAGAATGAGTTGTTATAAGAGACTTCAATCAAACACAAACTGTCATTAAAGAATAAATGATACATGTTCAAAAAACTAAAGTAAATGGATCTAGAAGAAATGCATGAATTCCTAGACATTCGACCTGTTGATATTAAATGCAAAAGAAAGACACTGAAGAACAACTTTGATATCTGCAAGGAATGACAGCCCAAGTCTAGATGGGATCATTAATCATATCTCACAATTTTTTTCAGTCACTTAACAGTATATTTAGAAACAAACAAAAAATACAGTTACATACGAAGTCAGGCATTAACCATGTATCAACATTTAGGTTTGAATTTGTGTATTATATTTGTGAGCATTTACATAGAGGAGGACTGATAAGGGTATGTGACTTTTTAAAAAAATTTCCCACTTTTCATTAGTTTTATGGAACTTTCAGAAAACATGTTTTTATCATATTCTCCTTCACTCTTAGAAGTCATTACAAATCCATCCCTTCCTGACCTACCCAATATTTTGTTCTTTGATTTTTTTTTCATTCATTTTTATCCAAATATAGAATTTGAACTGAACTGAACATAAACACTAGAGTATGGGGCCATCCGTGCAGAGAAGTTGACATACTTGGGGCTCCAACCTTGAAGAACACTGACTCCTTTCCAGCGCCTATCAATTACCAAAAGCTCCTGACGAAGCTGTGGAATTTCTGCCCAGCTTGGACTCTCCATTCTGGGATTAAAGGTGTGCACCACCGCACCCGGCTTATTCTTTGGTTTTTGAATGTTAGCCATGGTGAGTGAGTTAACAAATATCAAAATGCTTTTCAATTAGATTTCCCTTATGGCTACTGATGCACAACATTTTTAAAGATCTTAGACATTTATATTTCATCCTTGGAGAACTGCCTGTCCAGTTCCTTGCTCCATATTAAATGGGTTGTATACTTTTTGATTTTTAGTATTTTGAGTTCCTCATACATTCTAGATACTAATCCTCTCTTACCACCAGAAATTGATGACAAGATGCTGCTGCTAAATACACTACACTCATGAGCTACAGAAGGAAAAAGGAGAAATCGAGCTGGTACTGACTTCAAAGCTTCCTCTCTACTGACTAGTCTTCACAGTGTTGGAAGGTGATTTGTATGTTACCATAGAGAAAATTGGTCAACTTTACCCAGATGTGAATCCTGTGAGCTACAACAACAACTGACCTGGCGAGGTATGTGCAAAGTGACACAAATATTTTGGAAGTAACAATTACTATCTAATTGGACTTAAGGTCTCCTTCTTAAGGTAGAACCTGTATCTGACAAGGTTATCAGGCTTCAGGGTCATAGGAGAGGGCCTAATACTATTATTCTGCTAAATATATATAGTACTGAACTGACTCCAAATGACTTGTTATACCAGTAGATTAACACATCTTTCAATTGTCACTAGTGAACCTTCTGTACATGGCACATGGTGAATCATACAAAGACTCTCAAATGATTATTGTGCAAATAATTAGACTGAATAGTACCTATCCCCAAGTAGGACACCTACATCAAAGTTCTGCCTCTGAAGCCACATGGATCATTGCAGAGTAGCCAACAGAAATAGTTTAAGAGTCACAGATGGTGGAATAACACCAGGAAATACAGGTTTACATATAGTTGGGAAGTAACTCATGAAATCACAGTGTTCAGCACAGCATGAACAAGTCCCACATAAGCTCAAGACAGGCAAAATCCCAGCACAGACATGGTGAAATTAGTAAATCTACTATAGCCACTGAGAAGTGCCACATGAGATAAAATACGGTGTGTAAAAGTATTTTAGTGGTAACCTTAAAAAATATACCTATAATAAGCCACTTGTGGTGGAGCATGCCTTTAATCCCAGCCCTCAGAAGGCAGAGGCAGGTGGATCTCTGTGAGTTCAAGGCCAGCCTGGTATATACAGTGAGTTCCAGGTCAGCTGATGCTCCAGGGGAGATCATGTCCCAATTGGGCTACAGGGAGACCCTTTCTGAAAAAAATCAATCCAAAAATCCTTATAGGAACAATACATGAAATAATGTGGAGTCACAATTTTCCTAAAGTATGCTGAGTGGTGGAAAATTGAGAGATGGGTCAAGTATTGAATGTGAAGAGTCATGCAGTACATTCACAGTGCCCTATGCATTCCTACTCTTTATTCTCTCTGGTCTTTTTGAGATAGGGTCTCTGTAGCCCCAGCTGGCCTGCAACTATCTACCTCAGTAAGCCAGGGTCTCATCAATATCAAAGAGATCTGCCTGCCTCTGTCTGCCCAGCGCTGAAAATAAAAACCTGGGCCAACACAGCTGTCAATTTCTAGACTTAACAGTGACTCGCATTGAATAATTGCACAGCCTTTTAAAACTCAGTGGTTGGTAAAAATTAGCATCAGTGTAATCAGATATATGGAAATTTTTCTAAAAGAGAATTATAAAAAAATAACTTTCTAAGTTAAAAGGAAAAAGAACTCTTTAATTAAAATAAAATCCTGTGACTTATCATTCCACTTGAGTGTTTGGAATGATTGAATACATTTGAACAAAGAATTTCTTTCCCTTCTTCAAACTCTATTTCATTTATATGGTGAATATGAGGAGAAAAGATACTATTCTTAATGGTATCATTAGAAATTTCATTACTGAGTCACTGACAGGACTGATTGATTCAGCAACATAAAAGAAGAAAAGAGGGGCCTGCAGAGTGGTTAAGAGCAATGACTGCTTTGCACAGTACCCAGGTTCGGTTCCCAGTGCCCATGTGTTGGGTAACAATTGTCCTTAACTACAGTTCCAGTGGATTTGATATTCTTTTGTGATCTCCATGGGCATTGCAGGCCATGGGTGCACTTACATATTATGGGCGTGCGTGCTCTCTCTTGGCACACGGGGTCCCTGTGCCCCCTCCCAGGATGGCACGGCGGGTCCACAGGCTGTTCCCGGCAGCTCGGGTCCCGTGTCTCTGGAGCTTCTCTGCTGCAGAAGCATTGGGTAACAATTGTCCTTAACTACAGTTCCAGTGGATTTGATATGCTCTTGTGATCTCCATGGGCATTGCAGGCCATGGGTGCACTTACATATATGCAAGCAATATACTCATACACTGTTCTAGTTTGTTTCTCCATTACTGTGATAAAACGGTTTGACCAATACCAAGTTGGGGAGGAAAGGGCTCATTTAGCTTACCTCTCCCAGGTCACAGCTCATCAGGGAGACCAAGGTAGGCACTCAGGATAGAAACCTGGAGGTAGGAGCTGGCACATAGGCCATAGAGGAACACTGTTTACTGGATTGCTCCACTGGCCCTTGATCAATCTGCATTCTTATACAACGCAGGCCCATCTGCCCAGGTGTGGCACCACCCACAGTGGGCTTGACCCTTCCATTTCACTCAATAATCAAGCAGGTTCTCCTGGGACATTGCCA
>NW_008328489.1:57526-58766 GCF_000622305.1 Nannospalax galili
GCAGAGAGGGCAGGTGACATCACCATCTGTTCAGCAGACAGGGCAGGTGACATCACCATCTGTACATCAGAGAGGTCAGGGGACACAACCAACTGTACAGCAGAAAAGGTAGGTGACACGACCTTCTGTACAGGAGAGAGAGTGGGTGCCATGACTGTCTGTACATCAGAGAGGGCATGTGACACGACCATCTGTACAACAGAGAGGGCAGGTGACACGACCATCTGCACATCAGAGGGGGCAGGTGACACGAACCACTGCACATCCGAGTGTGCTGGTGACACGAGCATGTGCACGTCAGAGAGGTCAGGTGACACAACCGTCTGCATGTCAGAGGGGGCCGGTGACACGACCATGTGCACGTCAGTGGGTGCAGGTGAAAAGATCATCTGCAGGTCAAACTGGCAGGTGACATGACCTTCTGCACCTCAGAGGGGGCAGGTGACACGACCATCTTTATGGCAGAGAGGGCAGGTGACATGAACATGTGCACGTCAAAGAGGGCAGGTGACACAACCATGTGCCCGACTAAGAGGGAAGGTGACACGACCATGTGCACGTCAGAGAGGGCAGGTGACACCACCATGTGCACGTCAGAGCGGTAAGGTTATTCGACCATGTGCACGTTAGAGGGGGCAGGTGGCACGACCATCTTTATGGCAGAGATTGGAGGTGACACGACCATGTTCATGTCAAAGAGGGCAGGTTACACAACCATGTGCACGTGAGAGGGGGCATGTGACACTACCATCACCACGTCAGAGGGGGCAGGTCACACGACTGTTTTTATGTCAGAGAGGGCAGGTGACATGACCATGTGCACGTCAGAGAGGGCATGGGACACGACCATCTGCACATCAGAGGGGGCAGGTGACATGACCATGCGTAAGTCTGAGCGAGCAGGTGACACGACCATGTACACTTCAGAGGGGGCAGGTTACACAACCATCTGCACGTTAGAGGGGCACGTGACACAACCATCTGCACGTCAGAGGCGTAAGGTGACACGACCATCTGCATGTCAGAGGGGGCAGTTGACTTGACCGTCTGCACGTCAGAGGGCCAAGTGACACGACCAACTGCCCGTGAGATGGAGAGGTCTCTCCCTGCCCAGTGGACAAAGGTGGTAAGCGGTCCCAGGCCTGCAGAGCACATAAGTAAATCTGCTCTGTACAACCAGCTGGAATTGTAGCTTGCTGAATTCCTGTGGAGAAATTACCCTGGCCAAAAAGCTGGTCAT
>NW_008328490.1:0-256 GCF_000622305.1 Nannospalax galili
TCCCTTGGCTTAGTGTTGATGAAGGGATTGTTTAAGGCTCAGGCAAATTGGTATGATTGAGTGGATTTGCAGTGCAACACCAAATCCTCCACAATGGGAGAGCCCAGAGGACATGCCTTTTACTGATTTTATGAGATGGAAGGTACTGAGAGAGACACCAGAACACTTGAATGCTTTGTTTTTACTCTTTTCCTTATGCCGAATTTTACAGTTGGAGATGCTGCTGCTCAACATAAATTAAATGTAAATATAATAG
>NW_008328491.1:0-1737 GCF_000622305.1 Nannospalax galili
GAGATCCAATTGCTTTGGTCCCTCAGCAAGTTCTTTCCTTTCATTATGCTGTAGTTGGAAGTTGTCGGGCGCTGGCATGTTCAGCCCAAACCACTGCTTTGCAAAGGCTTCTCCCCTTCCTTTCCAATGATTATTCCCTGGCCCTCCCTTCCACCAGATTCAAAGAATGTCTTCCATGTGTCAGTCTAGGCAAAGTCTGTTTATTTACTGTCTCTCTGAGCTTAGGGACCATTTTCTCTTTTGCTTACCACCATAGCCCCAGGGCCTGGAATACAGTAAAAAACATTCAACTGTGGGAGGAATGAGGACTGCTTGTTTTGGGTGTGACTCGAGGAGAGTCTTTCTCTGGTAGAAAGCCCCAACTTTCTACAGTCTATGAAGATGGAAGGACAGAAGAAATTTGATCACAAAGTCTTTTGATTCTATGAACTATCAGCAACTCTTCTTTTCAAGACTTCAAATTAAATGAAAGCATCGTGAGCTGATCAGTAAGATATTGGTCCATACACTCTACCCATCTATCAAATGCATTTGATGTCCTAAAATCAATGAAGATGTACCATTTAAAAACTTTTATTATATAGTATTTTGTTTCTAGTAAGTGGTTTGACCCATGATCAGAATGACAATTATGACCTTTTGTTGAGTATGCTGAGAACTTGCCCTGTCTTATTTCATTTACATTCTCAGTAATCATTCTAGAGAGAGGATATCATTGAATGCTCACTTTAAGGATGATGAAAATGAGGCTCAGAAAGGTTAGGAGCTATCTTAAAGATCACACAGCTAGTAAGAGGATGCTGGAATTGAACCCAGAAACTGCTCTGTTTAGTTCATTTGGCCTTGTTTTCTCATGGAGGAAAATTATACTTCTGTCTCTGTTCTATAATATATTTTATTTACTGGGTGTGGTAGCACGTGCCCTTAAATCCAGCACTCGGGAGGCACAGGCAGGTGGATCTCTGTGAGACTAAGGCCAGCCTGGGCTACGGGGAGACCCTGTCTCAGACAACGGAAATTTTGATTCATTTTTATTGCCCATGGAGGGCAGAAGAGGGCATCTGATCCCCTGGAACTGAAGTTAGGGACTGTTGTTGGTGGCCACGTGGGTACTGGAGACTAAAACTGGGTCCTCTACAAGAGCAGTTAATCCTCTTCATTGCTGAGCCATCTCTCCAGCTCCAATACTTGTCTCTTAAGGTAGTGTTGCAGAGTAGTTTGGATAAAGTTTGAAGTTTACTGTGACAGTGTTTCAAGTTTGGCCCTGTCAGAATCATAGTGGGAACTTCATAGGTCCTGGGCATCTCTGTACCCCATTAGCTTCACAGGTGATTCGATGCCCATCAAGGTGTGAGAACCAAATGCATCCTGTATACACTAAATCGTGGCAGAGATAGAAATTAAACAAGCAAATGCCACACTGTCATAAGGCTCAGAGCACGAATGAGATCCAGGACAGATGGAGTGTCTGTCTTGCCTGCTCACACAGGGCTCCTCTTTGCAGGTGCTGCTGCCTCCACTTGGGAGATCCAGGCCTCAGAAACAGGCCTAAGAGATGGCCACAGCTGTAGCTGCCCTCCTGTCTGCACAGCAGCTTCGGAGAAGCCAGAGCAAGTCCCTGTTTGGACAAGACTGGGCTGTTGTGAGGAGCACCTCTGCAGCCCTGGGCTCACTGGATTAGTTACTTTTCCTGTTTGCTGTGACAAACCCCTACAGAAACAGCTTAGAAAGAATTTA
>NW_008328491.1:1827-5870 GCF_000622305.1 Nannospalax galili
GATCCTGTCAAGTTAACAATCAGTATTAACCATCACACCCACCCTAGCCGTAGATATCAGTTTCCCATACCTATAATACCCTTCTGAGGCTGCTGGAGCCAGGAAAGTCTGCTCTCCTTGTTGATACAGGTGGATCACCGGACACAGGACTTCTGAGGGTCCCTGAACACTTCAGCGCTCATAAGGCTGGGTGTGAGTCAGCTTTGTGTTCACCCGCAGGCTTGGGGTAGGGGGTGGTCAACAGCAACCTAAGGCCATGGAGTTCCTTCAGGCCACATTCCTGTACCAGGAGCTTTTCTTAGTTTTGCACCTAATTGTGCCCCTCCTCTACCTCTGCTCCCAGATGGCAGGGAAGGGGAGTAGGAAGGCCATATGCCCTCAGGACGATTTGTTTAGTGTAGAAGGGCCCTTCGCATCTTCTGTTCTTTCCTTCCCTGCACCTCTTACTAGAGGAGGAGGTAGTGAGCCCGCGGGGGTCAGTCCTATCACCTCCTCCCAAGGAGGTTTTCCCTGCTTCCCCAGCCAGGACCCCCAGAATGCTGGTAACAGTTGCAGTCCTTGGGATTTACTTCCCATGGTCCTCACCTGACCTAAAGAACATCTGACATTTTCACCTGACCTATCCTGTAAATATTTCCAAACCATCCCATAGGATCTCTTCCTTCTGATTTATGTATCATGTTTGACTGCATTTGAATAGTAACATATTTACATAGTTCAAAGAAATACAAGGAAAAGTTGGTTTCGCCTGCGTTCATTTCCAAGCACTGCTGCTGTGAGAGGAAACCACTTACACTATTTCTGGTATGTATTTCCAGTGTTTACTTCTACACATAAAATTGAACACAAAATCATCTTCTCCTTTTTGCCCTTTAACCCAAAAAGTAAAATACAGCTATCTTAGCTCATTAAATTTTTTTTATTTATTTATTTATTTTTTATGTGTACGAGTGTTGGACCTGCATATATGTAAGTGCACTAGTGTAGTACGATGCCCGCAGAGGTCAGGAGAAGCCATTGCATTCCCTGGAACTGGAGTTGTGAATGGCTGTTGACTGCTATGTGGGTGCTGGGAACCAAGCTGGGGTTCTCTGCAAGAGCAGACAGTGCTCTTAACCGCTGAGTTCTCTCTCCAGTAGCTGTCTTAGCTCATTTTGTGCTGCTATCCCAGAACACTGAACTGGGTGATTTATAAGACTTTATTCTCTTAGTTTTGGAAGTCTGGAAATCCAAGACCAAGGCACTGGTATCTGGTGAGGGCCTCCTTGCTGTCTTCTTATCTGACAGGTGCTGGAAGGGCAAGAGAAGACAAGCCCACTCCCGCAAGTACTTTGTAGGGAATGGATTCATTCATGTGGACGGAGTCCTCAAGAGCTGGACACCTTTTACAACACCCACCTCTCAACACCGCTGCACTAAATATGAAGTTTTGACTATGTCGATATGGGGGAACATGTTCAGATCACAGCCATAACAAATTTGGTATTAGAGCTTGAATGAAATGTCTTCTGTAGCCTCATATATTGGTAGTTTGGTGGTCAGCTAGTGGGCTTTTAGTATGTGATTGGTTCCTGAGAGCTCTGATCTAATCAACTAATTCTTTGATGCAGTCATAATAGGGTGGTATTGTTGGGAGGAGGGGAAAAGGGAGAAGTGGGGTCTATATCTTGTCCTGGGTACCTGCTTGCACTGCTCTGCATGAGGCAAAGTCCCTCCTCCCTTATATGATCCATTGTCCTGCTGTTCTTCCATATCCATGAGGCCAGGAGTCCATGGACCCAACTCTCTAGATCTGTGTGATAAAGCTTTCCTCCCCTCATTGCTCTCAGTATCTTGCCATAGTCTCTCACATACTCGCAACCATGTTTTTCTTTTCACGTCACGTATCTTGGCAAATTTTCCTTATCACTGCAGAAAGAACATCCTTGTTGTTTGGAGTTACTGTCCGAATCCCACTGTTGACAAGTACCGTAATGAATTTAACCTGTTCTGAGTTGACAGTCATTTGGATTGTCTTCTTCATTGTGTCTAATTACAAACAGTGCTACTCTGATATATATTTATCATATATTTTGGGTACATCAGAGAGAAAGTCAAATAGTTTCATGTCAGTTTGCCTGATGTATGATTTTTTTTATTTGATCACACACTTGGCAACCCTGTGTATTATCAAAATGACTTAAATCACTTTGCCAACTAGATACATTTCTAAAAATGTGTTTTGCTGTTTTGATGTGAATTTCTTTGACTCTAAGTACTGGGTCTATTTTCAAATAGTTGTGAACCTTTTCCCGTTTCCTGTCGGTAGCTTCTTTGTGTCCTTTGTCCACCTGAATTGGATTGTTAGCCTTTTATTGCTTTAAAGAGTGTTTTATATATTAGGAAAAGTAATCCTAATGTATTACTTAGAAATATTTTCCCAGTGTCTTTTTTGCCTATAAGCTTTAAAAAACTATATTTTTTCTCAAAAAATGCATGCAGTTATTATAGAAAAGTCAAAGTACTACAGGACTTGTGGTAATTGTGTGGCTGCTTTGTTCCATCCCTGTTCCCCAAGTTTCTGCCCCTCAGAAGCATCTGTCTCCATCTCTTTTAGCGGTTCCTCTGGAGCATAACGTCCACATGTTTAAACAACAAGCTTCTACCATTTTCTTTATTTCACCAATTTTAGACATTTTTTAATCAGTTCTGTCAATGAATGTCAAGATTCAAACGCTTTTATGCCAACTCCTCCTCTCCACATATGTATGCACATATATTTATATATATCATAATTTTCATACAGTTTTGGTGAAGTCAGTAGTCAGTGTTTATTGTTTTGATAATTTAAATGTTTGTATTTGAGTTGAACAATGAACTGTGATTAGCCGTCCATTCTTCTCAACTCTCAAGTCTCAGACTTTTTGTTGTTGTTGTATTTTATATATTTTTTTATTTTATGTGCATGAGTGTTTTGCCTGTATTTATGTAAATGCATCATGTGCATGTGCTGCCCACAGAAGCCTGAAGAGGGCACTAGATCCCCTGGACTGGATTGGAGTTACGGTTTTTAGCCACCACGTGGGTGCTGGAAACCAACTCCAGGCCTCTGCAAGAGCAGCTAGTGCTCTTAACCACCTCTCTAGCCCCTAACAATAGCCTTGGATTTTTGTCGGTAGTAAAAGTTGAATATTTTAAATTCCATGATTCAACCTAATACATATCTTTATTTCTTCCTAAACTCTCAAGAGAGCACATTATGAACTCATTCCCCCTAGAACCACGCAGATTGAATTAGATATTTTCCCCATCACCGTCCTTGCAACCCTCCTGCTTAGTTTGTACCTCAATTCAAGACATCTGTACTGTCTGGTGTCCTTGAATACAGAAGTCCTTTGAACAAGTTCCTAAAGTTGTAATTTTTGAAGGGAGTTAGTAGGCACAGTCTATTTTCAGCTTGAGAGAGTAAAAAGCTATGATTCTTGCTGTTGCCTTTATAGATACTTAGTGAATCCTTACACGTTCGGTCACCGTGTTACTTTCTGGGGCATCTGGCTTTAGGCTACTGACCTCCTCAGTAAGATGCTTGCTTTCTCGTACCAGTTTCCTTTGCAACACTTGGGCTTCCACTTTCTTACTCTGTTATGTCAGTTACGGGTCATCCAAAGCACATTCCCATTTCCCCATCATCTACTTGCTGCTGTCCTCTCTTCTCCTTCCTTTACTTTTGCAGATTAATGTCATTTGTATTCTGTTATGAAAACGTGAAACTTTTGGAAGTATGTAAAATGTTATGAATGACTGGTCTAACTCACTCATTCAAGTTATCTTTGCCTTGGCTGTCTATGAATGGGACCATTTTTCAAGTCTGTTGTGTGGCTTTGTTGGGAGAGTAGTAAATAACTGTATGTTTGCCCCACACAGGCACCAGACCAAAGGGATGATTCTACCGAAGTCTGTGATAGAGACCCCATGAATTCATTGGAGTCATTTATGGGAGCACAGGTGAGGGGCTATTTACAGGAGCATGAATGACGAAGGCAGAGATACTATTAGAGAGCTCC
>NW_008328492.1:0-775 GCF_000622305.1 Nannospalax galili
CAGCAGAAACTTCCATGCTTTGCTGTAACCTGCCCACCTGATGTTCCCACCGATGTACCTGTGCACACGTGTGTGTGTGTGTGTGTGTGTGTGTGTGTGTGTGTGTGTGTGTATCCATTTTATTCTTTTGAGACAGGGTCTCTCACTGGGACCCAGGGCTCACCAACTAGGGAACCCCAAGGATCTTCTTGCCTCTGCCTCTCCAGCACTGAAATTACAAGTGCAGGCCACTACGCCCAGTTTTTAACACAGGTGCTAGAGATCAAACTTAAGCCCTCATGCTAGCCCAGCAAGCGTTTTACTGGTAAAACAGAGCTATTTCCCTAGTCCCCCACCAATGTGTTTAAAAATATCTCAGTTTATGACTTTCTTTGTTCCGTTACTATGAATGCCTCATGCCACTGTTACCATTTGGAACATGGTATGTGCCTGAAACAAGTCACTCATTTGGCTGAGGCACAGACCATCTCTTACTCCTTTGTAGTGGGAGTTGTGTGTTTGCACTGATAACCTTTACTCTGGCAGTGAACATTAACAGACGTGTGGGCGCTTGGCAAAGGGCACAGGGAACACACTGATGTTTAGTTAAGAAGAAGAGTCAAGGGCGGGGGGAGGTAAGTACTTGTCACCTTTTGTGGGACTCAGCACAGAGAAGAGGCATGGCAGCTCCCAGAACATAGGAAATGGAAGAGAAACTTCCTAAAACAGGTGTGATGAATGGGCTACATGGCACAGATGGTGAGATTTCTGCCCCTCAACTGGAACAGACAAAGGT
>NW_008328493.1:0-796 GCF_000622305.1 Nannospalax galili
CATATTTTTCTAAAGCAAAGAGACCTACACTCATGGCAATCTCTTTTTCATTCACTTCATACAAAACGGGTTTTAACAGAAAGTACTCTTCATTCGTTTTCAGTATTATAAACAGATTGTTAGAACTACTGTTCTTTCTACAGAAAGCAAGCACTTAGACACAAAACCGACACATATTTTTCTAAAGTGAAGAAACTGACACTCTTGGGAATACTCTTTTTCATACAATTCGTAGGAAACGTGTTATTACACAAAATGCTTCTGTACATTCGACTATTTGAACACATTGATAGATGTACTGATCTTTCTGCAGAAAGCAAGCACTTAGGTGCACAACGGAGACATGTTTTTCTAAAGCATGTCAATTCATGACTATATTCTTTTGAATACAATTCGTAGGAAACGGGTTTTAACACAAACGGCTTCTGTTCATTCATTTTCACTACTAAAAACACATTGTTAGAAGTACTCTTCTTTCCACAAAAAGAAAGCGCTTAGATACACAACTAAGACATATTTTTCCAATGCAAAATGTCTGACACTCATGGCAACACTCTTTTTAATAAAATTCGGAGGAAACAGGTTTTAACACAATATGCTTCTCTTCATTCGTTTTCACTATTATAAACACATTGTTAGTACTACTGTTCTTTCCTCAGGAAAAAAGCACTTAGATAAACAATGGACACATTTTTTTTAAAGCAAAGAGACTGACACTCATGGCAATACTCATTGAATACAATTCGTAGGAAAACGGATTTTAACACAAACGGCTTCTGTTCATTCATTTTCACTA
>NW_008328493.1:2183-2828 GCF_000622305.1 Nannospalax galili
CCACTTTGATACACAACAGAGAAACGTTTTTCTAAAGCAAAGAGACTGACACTCATGGCAATACTCTTTTTCATACAATTCGTAGGAAATGGGTTTTAACACAAAATGCTTCTGTTCATTTGTTTTTCACTATTATAAACACATTGTTAGAACTCCTGTTCTATCTACAGAAAGCAAGCCCTTAGATACACAACCGATACCTATTTTTCGAAAGCGAAGAGACTGACACTCTTGGGAATACTCTTTCATACAATTCCTAGGAAACGTGTTATAATACAAAATGCTTCTGTTCATTAGACTATTTGAACACATTGTTAAACTTACTGTTCTTTCTGAAGAAAGCAAGCACTTAGATACACAATGGAGACATGTTTTTCTAAAGCAAAGAGACTGAAAGTCACGATAATACTCTTTTGAATACAATTCATAGGAAAAGGGTTTTAACACAAACTGCTTCTTTTCATTCGTTTTCACTAGTAAAAACACATTGTTAGAAGTACTGTACTTTCTACAAAAAGAAAGCGCTTAGAAACACAACCGAGACATATTTTTCTAGTGAAAAGAGACTGACATTCATGGCAATACTCTTTTGAAACAATTCTTAGGAAACGGGTTTTAACACAAAATGCTTCTGTTCAATCATTT
>NW_008328494.1:0-1885 GCF_000622305.1 Nannospalax galili
TTCTTTCTAATGTTGGAAATTTTCTCTGTTCTTTCTCAGCTCTCAGTTTACATGAAAATGGCAAATGTCGTTTCCATAAACATTAAAACTCTGGGGAAATGACACACTCTACTAAACTCCCAGCTCCTGAATAAAATATCCCAGGCCCCGCATTTTATTAGAATTTAGAAGGTAAACCTCAGAATGCACTCTGTGTCCTCAGCTTTGGCAAACCCTGGTATTTCTAAGGCCGTAAACAGGAGCTCCGGTTTCCATCTGCTCCCGTTGTAAGATTTTAAGGTGCTGCTTTTCTTCCCTTACTGCACACACGTGGTATTTCATCTCCACGGCCATTTTTCTCTGCACGTTTATCTATATCTATGACCCACAATGCCACTGAAGATTATATTTTGGTGCTAAGAAAAACAACACTCAATCTCTTCTCAGAGCTTTGTCATGCTGTGTATCTTTCTACTGACTGCTGTCCACTGTGAAAAGAAGCTTCTCTCCCCAAGGATTGAAAGCAGCGCAGGTTTATGAATAGAAGCAAAAATATTCAGAAGATACATTGACATGACCATTAATCAAAATGACAATAGCAGTTTCTACAATAGGGCCTGTGACATCCCCAGCTATGGACTGGTTAGCAAGATTACAGTAGCAGGCATAAAATCTCTCCTATGGAACAGGCCTAAATCTCTCCAGAAAGAACTTAGCTACCCCATAACAGTGCTGTCAGTGATATTCCAGTGTGAACATCTTACTTTGAAGGACAGTATTGCACCATTAAGCATCCAGTGCTGAGTAAGACCATCGATGCCTTTTCCCTCCCAACAGCCTGTATAGCACCTTCCAGCACTATGAAAGCTAGCCACCAGGGAGAAGTTTCCTGGTTGGTTTGAGAGCAGTTTCTCTGTCCTGAAACCAAAGCATGTGGGGTTTCCAGCAGTAGGTGTTACCATGTAGCTGTAGTGGATAATCAAGGGTTGTTTTTGAGACCTCTGGAGCCTCCCAAACCAATAACTTGAAGTGAGGTATCCCATGCCCTGGAGATGTTTTTCATTTCATAACCCATGTCTTCTGAGAGTGACATTGTCCATCCATGAAGTGTAATTCTGTCCAAAACTTTTTTTTACAGTATTTTGGAATTAACTTACTAACTAGTGGCTTTCCATAAAGGTTTCTGATAGGTCCTTATTTTGGTTTATTCCCCCACTATCCCTTCTTATCCCACATTCTCCTGCCTCCATCACCATAATCCATAATAAGAAATCTAGCTTTACCCCACCACCATCCCGAACATCTCGAAAGAGGAAATGGAAAGAACTGGAGAATGGAGAGCAGTGCTGTGGGGTGCCATCTCCTGGACATTACAAGGTCACTGCAACCTTGAGCTCCCAGCAGCTGGGGTTATCTGCAAAAAACCTGCAAAAGATCACACCAGACAAAATCCCAGCGTTGATGCGGTAGGGGCCCTGCAGGCCCAAATGTTTCTGAGGAGCTATTGGCACATGGACAGCTGCTGGGGGAGGGGGAATGATTCTTTTTTGAGGATATTCCCACTGGTGTGTTTCTCACACTCTGGTAGATATCCCCACACCCATGCGAATATGGGAAGAACTAATTGGACTTTGTTATTTATCAAAAGCAGACATGAATTTGGGAAGGAGGCATATTGGAAGGGACATGGGGGAGGAGATAGAGGACCAAAATGGGGGTAAACGTGGTTGTATTTTAATGTACATGTATATGAAATTCTCAAAAATTAAGCAAAAATATTATAAATAACAAAAGCCTTCATTTTTTTCAAAGATAATTTTAGGAAACATTCCATGGGTCGGCCAAGACAATTGTGTCATGAACACCAGGTCTCCTGGAGCCTCTCTTTTTGCTGGGTTATGACTCT
>NW_008328494.1:5155-6585 GCF_000622305.1 Nannospalax galili
AGGCTTTACATTGAGGTCTTTGAGCCATTTGGAATTGACTTTTGTGCAGGGCGAAATTATCTCTTTTGTTCCTAGTATCAGAGTGATACCAGGCCTACTGCTGGTGAAACCAGTGGACAGATGTGCATTATATTATGGCTCCCCTTGCTGGAGACAGTCAAATAGAAGACAGAATCAGTTTGCTGTCCAAGCTTTCCTAAAAGTTGGGTCCTTAGTTTTACTTTCTCTTTTTATTTGTCCTAATCTTCATTTAGTCTCCATCTTCCTTGAAATCTCCTGTGATGGTGTGAATGGGAAACAGTCCTCACAGGCACATGTGTTTGAACTCTTGGTGCTCAGTCATTCATATTGTTGGGAAGGCTGTGGAGCTGAGTGCCACTTTCTGTCCACTGTCTTCTATTTGATATCTGATTCCACGTGACCAGCTGCCCTCCCTTCACTGTCATGAAGTAATGCATCCCTGCTTAAAATGTGAGCAAAAATGAATTGTTCCAATCTGAAGTTGTTTCTTGTCACATGTTGGCCAAACTATCAGAAAAATAATGAATGTAGGGAATGGTACCAGAGTGGGGACATAGCTGTGATAAATACGACCATGCAGTCTGTAGCCCTTTGGAACTAGTTTGAAGGGTGACTGTGAAAGACTTTGCAAAACAGGCAAGAGAAGCCTTGTAATCCTTTAGGAAGGGCTTAATGGGGCATTCTATTGGGAGTTTGGAAGCCAGGATGCCCAGAGAATTGCAAAGAGCAGAGGCATGGCTTATAAAGTTTCAGATAGGGATACGGGATTTGCCATCAGACTAGAAGTCATTCATGCTGCACTCTGACCGTGTCCTGAGAACCTGAGTGAGGCTGAATTATAAGATAATGCACTCGCTTGATGAAGAAAATTTCAAGATGGAAACTGTTCAGAATGTGTGGTGTTTTGCTGCTCACGGCTCTTATCCTAGACTACAGTGAAAGAGAGAAAGGGAAGGAGAAAGATGTGGAGAAATGTGGCATTTGGCAAGGAAAGGTGTAAGTTTCAAGTTGCAGACAAATGGGTGAAGAGAAAGCAGATGTAATTGTTAGAGAGATTGGCACCATTAAAAGGAAAGCTCAACCTCAACCTCTGCATTAAAAAGACAGAAACGATGTCCTGAAACTCACTGTGTAGACCAGGCTGGCCTTGAACTCACAGAGATCCACCTGCCTGTGCCTCCCAAGTGCTGGGATTAAAGGCATGTGCTACCATGCCCGGCCTCATTTATTTAATTTTAATTGCATTTTTTAAACTACTGCAATCTCAAAAATTTGAAACTCTGCAATTTTTGCTGATTCTCTGTATTTATCAATTTTTAAAAGGTTTATTATTTTTAAAAATATTTTATTTATTTTTATTTTATGCATATATGTCTATTGCCTGCATATATGTAAGTGCACCTGTGTCC
>NW_008328494.1:6647-9734 GCF_000622305.1 Nannospalax galili
GGGGTGTGGGGATTCGAACCGAGGTCTTCTGCAAGAACAGTCATCCCATCTCCATCTGATTGGATTTAGGCGTGTTCAATAAAATGGACATACCTGGCACCATTTTCAAGGCCAAGAACTGGGGTACCAGGGGAGAATATGCTACTAATATCCTATTAAATTGGATATAGTATTGAAATGACTCCTAATAACTCTTGTTTTACCCACTGAGTTGTGAATCTCTCAGCCCTCATCACAGAAGATTGATCTTGCAGTAAAAGGCAGGTAACACAGTTTGCACGTATTAACTTATGGCATTGTGACAAGAGGCACAAATCCTACTCAAGTTCCAGCCAGACAAAATCCTATGACAGCAAGCATGAACTCCCACTCCAGCTGAGAAGCTATTGGCACTGATAGATACTAGGAGAGGAAGAGTCAGGTTTCTTTACAGGTGTGACCCCTGGTAGGTTGACCAAACTCCATGGTGGGTTCCACACCTAAGTGCATTAGGGCAATACGTATTGTACTTGATTGCAGTGTTTACTAACAGCCACATTATGGACATGCCTCAACAAATAAAAGCCTGATTCTTAGCATCCATTTTAACCCTGAGCAAACTCAAATTGCAAAAAACCTGTTTCTTCAGAATTCTCTCAGAAATGTGTTCCCAAATCATGGCTTGTGCATTCTTTTATTGAAATCTTAAATGAAGTGACGAACTAAAAAGGAGAGAGATTTGTCTTATCAGATGATATCCCTTCTGACCCCTTTTGTCACAGAACAGGGCACGCAAGCAAATGCAACCCCCACACACACAAAACCATAAAATTTATCAACTTCCCTCTTTGCTTATAATGAGATGAGCAGGGCTACTTGCAGCTCTTCTATGTATAGAAACACACATACATTCACGCATTATTTTAAGTTGAAGGCAAGGAAAGATTATGATGAATTAAGGCCGTAATCCCAGGTCACAGGAGGAGCACATGGCTTAGTGAGCTTGTCTACACTGCAAACAAGCTATGATTAACTTTCTGATTGCAAGTCACTTTTCTAGAGCACGTCTGTACTATAAAAGTCATTCTTACACTCAGTGGGGAAAAACAACAATACATACGATGTTGGATGGGTAGGGAAGTGAGAGTGGATCTGGGAGAAGTTGAGGGAGGGTCATTATAGTCAAAATACACTGAAGTCTACAAAGAATTAATAAAAATATTTTAAAATAAGTAAATCATTTTCAAGGAGAGAGAGAGAGAGAGAGAGAGAGAGAGAGAGAGAGAGAGAGAGAGAGAGAGAATAGAGATATAAGTCTATAATTCCAGCACTGGGAGGTGGAAGATCAAGAACTGAAGGTCATCCTCAACTACGCGGTTGATGGAGACCACCCTGGAATGTACAGCACCTTGTCTCAAAAACAAAACAACGGCCTTCCCTCCTTCACCTAGCCAGAAAGGACCTGTCGTTGGTGAACTGGCTAGGTAAACCTAAGACTCAAAAAATCTCTGAAAAGAAAAAAATTCTTTCAGAAGTAGAATGAAGACCAAAGTCATGTCACCTGAGAAATTGCTTTGAGTTTCAGAGAAGAGACCAGGCCAGATCTTAGTAAGTGAAGATGAGGAATGAATGTCCTTTGTATCAACAAACACCATAAAGAAACCACATGAAAACTGACAATGTCCTGCTTGGGGCCTCCAGTCCTCTACTTCAATTGCACTTGCAGATGTGTTGGCAGCAGAACTTCCATTAGAACCTGACTGACCCCAAGGAGAGGGGAATCCTGTGCTTCCTCAGAAGGTAGGTGTCCCCTTGGCACTCGTCTAGTCTTTCTGCTGACTGTGCTAATTCAGAGCTCATTTTCTTTCATAACTACAGCCTCAGGAGGCTGCATGTCTCCCAGGCTATGGCCCCGTATTTGGTTCACGTGGACGCCTTCTCAGGTGTAAGGTGTGGCACCTTTCTCTGTCTCCTATGAGAAACATTTATGCTAACCTTCGGGGCACAGTGGATAATTCAGAGCACTGGCACCTTGACTCCCATAATTTACATCAGCAAATGTTCCTCTACATTATTTATTACTCTTCACAGCTGGAACAGAATAGGACCTGATATATTCAGGTCTAAGCACAATCATGCTAAAAAACCTGCAGTATCCATGTTCACTAAACACTCCTCTTTTACTGGGTCACTTCCTTGTCTTGTAAGATAAATAACTTTACTTCTCTAAGTATGTACAGTGCAAATTGTGGAAAGGTTCAGGCAGATCCCATAGAATGCCCTTGCTGGAGATTTGCATAAGACCTGCTCTGTCATCTTTATCACACAGAAGGAAATACAAAGTCAAAGACAGCCCTTGACCATCTATGGAGAAGTTGTTGCTACAGAGAAGTATCATAAGTTACTATTTTCAAGCAATATGGGTTCCATAAGAGCCAGGGCCCGGCAGATCTCCTCAACTGTATGGATGATCTCTGGTTCAAGCTGTCACTGCCTCTTATTTCTATTTGACACAGACAATCCATTTCTTTACAAACCAAATACAGGCAAATGTTAAAAAGATTATCCATCGCAATCAAATTGGCTTGATCTAAGAGATGCAGGGATGGTTCAACGTGCACATCAACAGATTAAATAAATCATAAAAATGGACTTAACGACAATAAACACATGATCATCTCAATAGATGCACAAAAGCTCTTATACAAAATTCCAAAATGCCTTCATGATAAAAGTCCTACAGTCTATATTATTTTAAATGGAGGAAAACATGAAACAATCCCTTTAAAATCAAAGAGTGTAGGCTGGCCACCTTCATAAATCATAAAAATGGACTTAACGACAATAAACACATGATCATCTCAATAGATGCACAAAAGCTCTTATACAAAATTCCAAAATGCCTTCATGATAAAAGTCCTACAGTCTATATTATTTTAAATGGAGGAAAACATGAAACAATCCCTTTAAAATCAAAGAGTGTAGGCTGGCCACCTTCAGCATAATGGTTGTAGCTCCAGCTAGTGAGTGATTCTAGAGAAGGAAATTAAAGGGATATGAATAAGAAACCAAGAAGACATATTTTCCCTATTTTCAGATGATGTGTTT
>NW_008328494.1:11247-12095 GCF_000622305.1 Nannospalax galili
TCTGCATCAAGGCCAGCAACCTGTGGCTAGAAAGGACCCAGGTCATAGATGAGAAACTACTACTATTATTCTGGTGAATGCACATAGCATTAAGGTGGTGCTTGATGACATTTTTATACTCATAGAGCAGTGTACCTCTCAACACTCACCAGAGAAACTCTTTCTTTCAGAACATGATGATTAACATTGAGACTCACAACTGGTCAACATGTAAATAATGAGACTTGGGAATGCTAAGCCCTAAATGGGACACATATACATTCTTCTGCCAAGGCACAGGGATCATCATGGAAGAGTGGGTGGAGAGATGGGAAGAACTAGAGATGCTAGGTGAATACAAAGAAATCATGGAACCAACAGGACACATGAACCCATAGCACCTGCACAGCGTGCACAAGACCTGTTCAAGCCCAAGCCAGACAGACACCCAGTATGGAGTTGGGCAAGAATTCCCCAGCCCTCGCTGAGACAGTTGCTTGGAGAGGAGAGTTAATTTTCTTTAAGGTTGGGACACCTGGTAAACAGACCAAGCTGCAAGGGATGGACACACATGCAACAGTATTTGGGGAACACAATTTAGACTCAAGCCTTTTAAAAAGAAAATAATAGAGGTCTTAAAATTCGGGCAAGAGTAGTAACGTAGTGGTTTCAATATGGGACAGGGACTGAAAATGATCTAAATACATTGTATGAAATTCTCAAAGAATCACTAAAATATTTTAATAGCATCTATACACCAAACAATAATCATCTGATGAAGAAGTGTCACGAGCCGGGACTCTGTCCAGGAGAGTCCCGGAAAGACGACACAGACATCAAGGTGAGGTTCAAGCTTCTGTTTCTCTTTC
>NW_008328495.1:0-792 GCF_000622305.1 Nannospalax galili
ATCTATAAGTAAAACTTGTTTCACATGAAGTTTTCATTCTTTGTATATAGGTTTCAGAATTAAAACTCTCAGAATATCATTGTCATCTAAGACCTTAATCTAACAGTGCTGTCCTCCTGCTCTATGCCAATCAAAAGGCTGAGGCCCATGGTGCAGGTGGTAGGAAGCAGCTGTAACAGCTGGGTGTGATTGCACACACCTTTAATCCCAGCACTCGCAAGGCAGAGGCATGTCGTCTCTGTGACTTTGAGGCTAACCTGATCTACATAGAGAGTTCCATGTCAGCTGCAGCTACCTGGAGACCCTGTCTCAACGATACTAAAAAAAGAAGAATGAGGGAGAGAGAGACAGAGAGAAAGAGAGAGACAGAGAAAGAGAAAGCAAGGGAGGAAGAGAAAGCAAGAAAGAGAAAAGAAAGAGAGAGAGAAAGAAAGAAAGAAGATAGACAAGGAGAAAGAAGAGAGAGAGAAAGCTGTTGTAACAAACAGGTTTCCCCTTGTGACATCTCTGCTGCTGAGATTGACTCAGAAAACTCAGGAGAACTCAAATTCTGACTTTTCCAGGAGCTCTTTCCTTTTAGAATTCTGTTGTATTCAGCACCTCAAGGTCATGCTACTTGGGATGATGGCTTCACTCCTGTGGAGATGACAGGATAAGAATGCTTTTCTCAGGTTCTTTCAATTGGAGACTTATTTATTCTATAATTTTGTAGTGACTTTTGTTTCCTGAAGAAGGGTCTCCCTGTAACCACAGCTAGTCTGGAACTTGCTATGTAGACCAGGCTGCCCTTGA
>NW_008328495.1:2317-3816 GCF_000622305.1 Nannospalax galili
GCTGCAATCCTCTTCTGTGATCTTTAGCTGTGGTTCCCCTCCAGTGAGCTGAAGCCATGGTCCTCTCCTGTGAGCTAGAGTCATGGTCTTCTCCTGTGACCTGGAACTGTGGTCTCCCCTAGTGAGCTGGAGCTGTGGCACCCTCCTGTGGGCTGAAGCTGTGGTCCCCTCCTGTGAGCTTTGGCTGTGGTCCCCTCCTGTGTGTTGCTGTCATGGTCCTCTCCTGTGAGCTGGAGCTGTGGTTCTCTCCTGTGAGCTAGAGCTGTGATTCCCCTCCAGTGAGCTGGATCTGTGGTCCCCTCCCTAGCTGGAGCTGTGGTTCCACTCTGGTGAGCTGGAGTTGTAGTCCTCTACAGTGAGCTGAAGTCATGGGCCTCTCCTGTGAGCTGGAGCTGTGTTCCCATCCAGTGAACTGGAGCTGTGATCCTCTCTGCTGAGCTGGAGTTATGATACCGCCTGTGAACTTAAACTGTGATCCTCTCCAGTGGGCTGAAGCTGTGGTCTTCCCCTGTGAACTGGAGCTGTGGTTCCACTCCTGTAAGTTGGACGTATGGTTCCCCAACTGTGATCAGGAGGAATGCCCCCTTCTGTGAAATGTAACTGTGGTACCCCCATAATAATATGGACTCCCAGTCCCAGGAGGGATGATCAGAATGAACTGTGCTTTGTCTCAGTGCTCATTGAAGATTAATCCATCTTCCAACTCTCACCAGAGAAGTTTCCTAAAGAAGCAGCTGGTGGTTGACCTGGAAACTTATACCTTTCTAATGTGTGGGGAGGAATGGCCTTCAGTCCACTTATCACTCGGTTGGGTGCCTCTGCAGGGCTTCTGGAGTGCAGGACTTGGGAATCATTGCAGAGGAGGAGTTGGAAAGATTGTAAGAGCCAGAGGTGGTAGATGACTATGAAGGGGGCAGAGTTCTCCAGACAGCTGACCAGTAACTCTTAATGACTCACAACAATGTTGAAAGCTCGAGTGGATGAGCCCATGCTAGAGAACATTTGGGTATTCAAGTTAGACTCCATAAGCTTTATTACCCAGTGAGAATACACTGTAAACTTATGTGTATTGGGGGGTGTTGTATGGAAGAGTGGATGGAAGAGAGGATATAAATGTCATCAAATTATATTGTCTGGAAATCTCAAAAATTTGATAAAACACTAAAAAGAAGGACAACGTTCTATTCCTAGTTCATATGTAGTTTTTTTTTCTAGACTCTCTATATTCCCTAATGAGTTTTCAGACACACATGGCAGCAGACACCATTTTTCAAGCCACTGGGCTATTTTCCCCAATCACAGGACCACCTGTGTCCCAGGAATTTTTCCCTTTTAGTCCATCCATGTCTGCCTAGCCCTGCATCTTTTTAGTTACATCATTTATGATCCATTGTATTATGCATGTGACTGGAGTTAACCCCACTAAGCATATGGGGTTTGGCCACCACCTCCCCTGGGTTCCTGCCAGCTTCTCCTGGGTGGGTCGTGTTACGTTACAG
>NW_008328496.1:0-231 GCF_000622305.1 Nannospalax galili
CCTGTGTAGAGGGAATCTCAACTGAGGAGCTGTCCCCATTTAGATTGGCCTTTGTCCCTAGGGCATGTTCTTGATGGTTGAGTGATGTGGGAGGGTGGTACCACCCTGGTCAGGTCTTCCCGCATTTTAAAAGAAGGAAGGCTTAGCACAGGCCATGGGAGAAAGTAAGTAAGCAGTGCACCTCTATGGTCTGTGCTCCAGGTTCCTGCCCTGATTTCCTGCCTTGGCGTC
>NW_008328497.1:0-251 GCF_000622305.1 Nannospalax galili
TACAAAGCCCCGGCTTTGCCATGCCCAACAGACTAAGCTCAGTCACCTTTTCCAGTGCACCAATTATATAAATATTGTTCAAAAGCAAAACAGAGAGAATTAATCAATGTACATATTGGAGGAACAGATAAAGGAGCTTATGAAGCCACGTTTGTCTTTGTGGTACTGAAAGCGTTTTAAGTTCAAATAGAGAAATAATTGGTGAAAAGGATAAGAAGTAAACACAATTAAGCAATCTTCATAAAGGTATG
>NW_008328498.1:0-252 GCF_000622305.1 Nannospalax galili
TCTTCCAGGATAGCCACACCTCCTAAAACCTCCCAAAACAGCGCCATCATCCGGGGACAAAATCTCCCAACACTTGGAGGCTATGGGGCACATTTTCATTCAAACCACCACTTTCCACCCCCTGACCCCTTAGGCTCATGATCATTTAAAATGCAAAATACATTTACGTCCAACTTTCAAAGTCCCCATAGTAATTGTCTGTCTCAATACTATTCAAAAGTCCACAATCCAAAGTGGATTTAGGTAAATATC
>NW_008328499.1:0-2412 GCF_000622305.1 Nannospalax galili
GACTGACTCTGTAGTCTAGTTTGACCATAAGCTAAATTCATATTTTTGATTAAAGAAGGTTATTATGATAATTTATAGCAAGTGTTGATTCATAATTGAAAGGCTATATTGTCTATTAGCAATGCTTCATTAGCACCAATTGTTCCATGAATAGTTCATGAACACAGGAATATTCCTGTAGGTGTATTCTTTTTGATGAGGATGGATGAATGCTTTTTTAAAAAACCTTTTTGAGACAGGGTCTTCCTGAAGGCACAACTGGCCTGGAAGTAGCTGTGTAAAACAGACTGACCTTTATCTACAGAAGTCTGCCTGCCTCTGCCTCTTGAGTGCTGGGAATAAATGCATGTGCCACCATGCCCTGCCTGTAAAAATGCATTTTAGTATGATGTATTGTTTGGCATATTTCTACTCTAGTTAAAGCAAACATGAATCCTAAATATTTAAAAGCATTAATTTCCAATTGCTCAGGGAGGAGACTAATCTATCAAGTACACTATTTTCATGCTGAATATACACAATAGAAAGAATGGCTAAATGTTCAGTATTAGTTGATATGGGAAAAACAGTAGATATCAGAGAAAAATTAAAAGTAATCTTACAAGATTTGTGATTTTAACATTGTACTGTCTTGTTACATGGAAGCCTAGGTCTTTGAAAATAGCAGATAAAGATTGAAGACACTGTGTGCCAATCAAGAGTATTAATGATAAAAAACAGCTATTAAGAGATTATAATAAATTCTTCCAAATGAAGCCAGACATGGTTGAGCAGGACCTTAGCCTTATCTTCACATAGATGGAACCGGTAAAAGGAAGTAGCCAGGAGCTCCTCCCAAGCCCATGTGACCCCTGAGAAACAGATCTACAAATAACCTGAAGTGTAAAAATAAATTGACATGTTTGGGCCAACTGTATGGTCTTATACACCCAAAAGGAAAGTATAGCCAAAGAGTAATGTCATAAGTATTTCTTTAAGAGTTCAGGGGATTACACTTCCCAGACATTAGGCTTAATCTATGAAAAAAGTTATTTAGACAATTATTTCTCATTGATGATTTTGTTCTTAATAAGAAAATGCTACTCAGATAAATCTTGATTTAATTCAATACTACAATGCCTACCTGCAGCCAAAAAAGAAAAGCACTGTTGTTCTAACCTAAAAATTAAATGATAGCTACATTTCTTTTTTCTCCCTGTCTAGAAGCCATTTGGGAGGGAACTCACATTGATTCTAGCCACTCCTACAGCTATCAAAGTGCCTGAAAACTAATCCCAAGTTCATCAAGTCTAGCCTTGGAGGTCAAAAGAAAAATGAGGAGGAACTCAATAGATGGAAGTTCTCATCAAGAAATTCTAATGGACTTTGATTTGGACATTTGAAATTTGCTGTGCTTGGACTTTTTCCTGGTTCCCTGTCTAAAACTTCTAATGCTAGCTACTCTTGCCTTTATTTCTCTTTCACAACTCCACACACCAGTCAAGAACCACACCCTGCACCCCTATTCAGCATGGAAGAAGCCAGAGCAGTCTGTGCCCTGATTCCCTTTTGGAAATTAGAGTAACCTGTTTAGAGGGTGGTGTGATAAGAATAGGAGGTAGAAATTGGCTAGGAAGTTTGTGTAAACAGACCCCAAATAAAAGTAGCTAGTTTCTTTCTTGGCTAAAAGCCAAAATGACCCTGGGCCTCTTAGCCTGCTTTGTGTCAAAGGCCAGAAATGCTTAAAGTATTTGGGATCTCTTATTTAATTCCTAAAATATTTTAGGGTTACCTCTTCAAGGCAGGTGTTTGTGTAGCAAATAACCCCATAAGATTAGCTGATCAAGACTATAAAAACCCTATTCTATCTGTTGAAAGGCGTGCAGTTGCAGGGGTCAATCATCTGATCCTAGGACCAGCCCCAGGAAGGCAGATTCAAGTTAATTTATGCTAAATAGATTAGTGGAATTCCTAGTGAGTTAGTGAGATATGCCTCCCAGCAAAATGCTTCTGGACCTGGCCACAGATTGTAGATCTTTGTAAGTCTTCTCACTTTTCTAATTCTTCAGAAAAGTCTTGTGCTTCTTTTCTTCATATCCCTTTTCCAAACATGCTTCCTTTAAGTAACTTTCTTTTGGTCTTCATAAACTTTATGCAGAAACCCTAAAGCAATGCATGGTATCAGTTTCGTCAGTCAGCCTTAGGACAGGGTGGGCCTGGGTATTGAGGGAGTTCACCTGGGTCTCCCAGGAGAGAACTTGGTTTTACACCCTGTAGCACCAGCTGCCCTGGAACTCCCAATGCAGACCAGGGTGACCTTGATCTCACATAGATCTGTGATCTGTGTCCTAAGTGATAGGATTAAAAATATGCACCACTACTCTTGGCTCACTCTCTCCCTTTCTCTCTCTCTCTCTCTCTCTCTCTCTCTCT
>NW_008328499.1:3821-8946 GCF_000622305.1 Nannospalax galili
GGCCAGCTGGTGCTACAGGGAGACCCTATGTCAAAAAGACAGAAAACATTTTTTTTATTAACATACTTATTTCTACACAAGTAATATAATATAAAATGTCATTTAAATATTTTAAGGGATGATGTAGCACATGCAAGTGTAAATCCTGGGACTAAAGAAGTTATGATGATATTTCTACTTTGGCACACGCAGTGAGTTCCAGGCCAGCTGGTGCTACAGGGAGACCCTATGTCAAAAAGACAGAAAACATTTTTTTTATTAACATACTTATTTCTACACAAGTAATATAATATAAAATGTCATTTAAATATTTTAAGGGATGATGTAGCACATGCAAGTGTAAATCCTGGGACTAAAGAAGTTATGATGATATTTCTACTTTTCTGTACATGAAAATAAGTGCATACTAAAGTATTCTGTGTTCATGTTACACTGTAAGGAATTCTTCATGCATACTAAGGAATGTCGAATGTATATTTTTCCCACATTAGCTTCAGGAAAAGTCTTTTGGGTATTTCATATTTCATATAGACTTAAAATAAAAATAACTCAAAATTTTATATAGACAAGACTTAATGTTTACCCTTTTCTTCTCTTTTGCCATGCAACCCAATCTATAATTTTATAACACATCTGTTTCAATTCCCTACTTTTCTTTCCTTCAGAATAAGTAGGTCCTCTGAAACTTATTTTCCATTAAATGTGAATTTATTAAAGTATATTTATCTTGAACGGTGGTTTAGATTTCTTTAAGTACCAGATTTGTGATGTTCGAAGTAATTAAAATTTTCAGAATATATACATAAATAACACGGAGACTATTTCTTGATTTTCTATTGTATCTCAGTTCTGCATCATGTTTTCCATACCTTTGACAGCCTGTGAAAATACTATTTCTACTAAGCAACTGAAATCTCCGATCCTCTAAAGTCTCATTATCACTGAATGCTATGAAGATTGACAAATTTTCTATATCTTTCATGTGCAAATAAACTCTAAAGTGATTTTGCATTACCATAAAACACCTGCTTTACTATTTTTATATTTTATTTATTATTAAATTTATGCATTACTATTTATCACTAATTTTATTATTTTATGTGCAAGAGTGTATTGCCTGCATGTAGATACATGTACCCATGTAGTATAATCTCAACATAGGTCAGAAGAGGGCATTGGATTCCCCAGGAACTGGAGTTACAGATGGTTGTTAGCCTCCAGGGGTGCTGGGATTTGAACCAAGGTCCTCTGCAAGAGCAGTCAGTGTTCTTAATTACTGAGCCATCTCTCCAGGCCCCCCTTTAATTTATTTTTATGGAAGTGTCTTGCTAATGTTTGCCAGCCTGGTGTGTACTCCTGGGATCAAATGAACTTCCCACTTCATATCAGGCTGATGCTACTTTATTTTAATGCTTTTATTTTCCTTACAATTTAGTGATTTTAGTTAAGGTGCCTGTATAAACTTTCTTGAACCTACTGCTTCATACTAAATATATCTGACTATAACAATTTCTTTTTTTTAAAGGAGTCAGAACTTTATTCAAAATCAAGAGTAATTGAATGTCTTTAACTGGAAAATGTAGTACAATTTTGCATGAAAATTATGGTCACTTGATGCACTTTAAACCAAAATAGCCAATCTTATTCTTATGCACACCAAAATGTTTTCCCTACTTTCTAAGCCATAGATGTCACACCTTTTTAAATAGCAGTCAGGGTTTCGTGTGTGTGTGCGTGTGTGTGTGTGTGTGTGTGTGTGTGTGTATTTATTAGTGTAATGGGTCTTCCTAAAGAAGATCACGTGCTGGCTTTCTGAAGCTTATTTACAAAGGAAATGGATAGATTCCTTTATCATCTTGCTGTAACATGAGTTCTTTGAAGGAAGATATTGGGCTTTATTTATTTTTAATCCCTGAAACTACTACATAATCTTGAGCAAGGTGACCAATAAATATTTCAATGTGTTGAAACCAGATCCTAGGAAGCTAGTTTTAGTGATTGGTTTATATTCTGCTTTCCATTACACATTCATCAGAAAGGTCTGTCCCTTCTGTTCCCACATTTGTTTTTGTCACACAGTTTATCAGTGTTGCTAATGAGTTGCTAATGAGCTGCCAATTCTTGAGAAATTGGAAGGAAATAGCAGAGGACTATTGTAATTGTAAATTTTTTATTTCTTAACAAACATCTTAATAATCTTTGTACCCTCTTCCCCATCAGCACCCTCCCATAGCTCCCCCACTGGATTTCATGCATTCTGTCATTTATGTTATGATGTATTCATTCAATTTAGTACCCTCCTATGTCCCTCAGTGCAAGTTTATTCACTGAGGCCTTGTCATCCTATCTAGAGCCACTCTACAGAAGATCAGCTCTTCCTCACTCACTAGTAATCAGCTGCTCAATAGTTCTTCAGCTAAGATGGGGCCTGCTGCCCATTTCTACACTTATATGCTGGGATTTGTCAGCTTCAGTTTGCATGGGGATTTTGGATGCTGTAACCATTGCTGTAAGTTTATATGAGCAGGGTCCCAGGAGCCTGTAAGACCCTATTTCCATCTGGTCATGCAACTTCTCCCTTTACTCTAACAATCTCCACCCCCCCTTCCGCAATGATCCCTGAGCCTTGAGTTCATTGCCCTCTCTTTCATGAGGGAGCTTCATTGATGAGAGTCGGGCGATGCTCTATTCCTTGTTCCACTAAGTTCCAAGAGTCTTAGGTGTAGAGGTTCCATTGTAGGTGTGTCATTTATGGTTGGGCATTTCACGGACACTTAATCTCTGTGTGTGACCAGTTGTGGTATACTGTAATAGTCTCTTCTGTTGCAAAAGAAACTTTTTGGATGAGTATTGACTGGAATATGTCTCTAATATAAGGGTCTATATTAAGCACATAATAAGAAATTACATTTATTTAGGAATATGACAATCTTGGGGTTTCTCTAAGATTGAGGACCTCTCTGGCCATTTGTATTTGGGAATGTTTACAGTACCACAGATGAGGTTCCTCTCATGAAGTGGCTTTAAATCCAATTAGGTAGCTGTTGACCACCCTCAAGAAAAGAGTACCACAACTGCCCTAATATAGTTTGCTGTGCTGGTCATTGTTGTGGTTATTAGACTTTAAAGCTGGGGTTGGATCATCGACTGATGTTCTCCCATAGCAGTCTGTATAGTGTTCACCAAAACTATGTGATTTAGCACTCAGGGCCATGGCTTCCAGGTTAGCTCCAACTCCATTGATCCAAATCCAGTGCCTGAAGTATTTCCTGTCTTCAACAATAGGGGCTTACCTTCAAATTCTGTGAGGCCATCGGGGCTATGGCAATAGCCTGTGTAATTTGGGGAGTCTCTTGGACTCTGCTGACCAACAACTTGAAAGGAGGTTTCTCCTGTCTGGCACTTCTTGTTATGTAGTCTTCAGATTCATGGACTCATGTAGTGAAACTGTGTGTGTAATTTCTCAGTAGGCTTTTGAATAAACACATTTTCATCTGCATTTTCATACCAGCTAAGCATTATTTATCTCTCTTCTGTCTCTTCTTGTCTGACCCTCCCTCCTCCCTCTGCAATTAAAGTACCCCCATTTTCAACATTTCACCTGTCTCCTATAGTCCCTTTCTCTTGATCTCCTTCTTCCTCTTTATACCCATAGCTCCTTGTATAACCCTCGCCCTCCATCTCCCATTTAAATTCCCCTTTTTACCCTTTTTGCCCTTGATAACACCAGTCTTCTACTGTTTTTCTCTCTCAGGCTCCTTCATTCATTTTAATTTTCTGATTCCCTCCCATTTCCCTCATTCCTGCAGTTACATCACTATACATAATCACATATAAGGATTTGGTTCTAAGAGCCACAAATGAGGGACAGTATACATTATTTGTTTTTCTGAGTCTATTTTACTTCACTTAGTATACTGTTTTTAGTTCCATCCATTTTCCTGCAAATTTCACAATTTCAGCTTTCTTTACAGCTGAGTATAACTCCATTGTGTCCATGCACCATATTTTCTTTTTGGACTTTTCTAAGACAGGATCTCCCTGTATCCCCAGCTGCCCTGGAACTCACTATGTAGGCCAGGGTGGCATTGAAATCACAGAGATCTGCCTGCATCTGCCTCATGACTGCTTGGATTAAAGGCATGTGCCACCATGCCTGGCGATGTACCATATTTTCATTATCCACTAATCAGAGAGGGACATTTAGGTTGCTTCCATTTCTTAGTTAGTGTGAAAAGAATAGTGACAAACATGGATGTACCAATATCTCTACAGGAGAATGACTCCTTTGAGTATATGACAAAGAGTGGTATAACCAGACCACACGGTAGATTCATTTTAAGTTTTTTAAGAGTTCTCCACACTGCTTTTCATTGGTTGTTTCTTTAGCTGTATAGAATATTTTTAGTTTGATAAGGCCCCACTTGTAAACTGTTGATCTTATTTCCTGATCAACTGATGTCTGATTTAGAAAGTTCTTTCCTACACCTATACTTTGTACAGTACTGCCCTATGTTTTCATCTAATATTTTCAGACGGTCAGGTTCCACATTGAAGTCTGAGATCCATTTAGAGCTGACTTTTGTGCAAGGTGAAAGACAGGGGTCTAGTTTCACTTTTCTACCGGTGGAGATGGAGCATTTTCAGCATTACTTATTGAAGATGCTTTCCCTCAATGTGTGTTCTTGGTGACTTTGACACAAATCAGGTGGCTGAAATTGCAGGTACTCATGTTTGGGAATTCAATTATAATCCATTTATCTATGTGTCTGTTTCTGTGCCAGTACCATGCTGCTTTTGACTATAGCTCCTTAATATAGTTTGAGATCTGGTATTGTACTCCGCACACTGTTGTTCTTTGTGCTAATGATTCCTTTGGCTATCCAGGGTGTTTTGTGATTCCTAAGAAATTTAGAATTCTTTTTCTAATTCTGGGAATAATCATAGGGATTTTGATTAATATTGCTTTGACTCTATATACTGCTTTTGTTAGGATGATCATTTCCCCATATTAATTCTTCTAATACATAATAATGGGAGGTCCTCCATCTACTGTTACCTCTTCAATCTCTTTCCTCAATGATTTAAAATTTTCATTGCAGAGATCTATAATGTTTTGGGGCAG
>NW_008328499.1:10825-11008 GCF_000622305.1 Nannospalax galili
GCAGTGCTGATGGATTTTCCTTTATATGTGACTTGTTTTTCTCTTACGCCTTTTGGCAGTTTCTCTTTGTTCTGTTCATTTAATGTTTTTACTATTGTATTTAATAAGAAACTGAAAGAACAGTATGAAAGTGTATATATCCCTCAACAAACCTTTTGTTTTTCTCTCCAGAAATGTGAGGGT
>NW_008328499.1:11223-11878 GCF_000622305.1 Nannospalax galili
AAAGGTTAGATTTAGCAACAGGCAAGAAAAGCTTCTCAACACAGAGATGGTAGGAAATCCCACTTAAAATGATCCTTTAGGGTTTTATATCTAATACAACACCTCCTTCATTGCAACCTATTGAAAGCCAGCCTTCTGGGCATAGTGGCTTATGCCTACAATCCTAGTACTCTGAAGGCTGAAGTAGGAGGATCATAAATTCAACAGATGCAGTCAGATCTTGGTGAGTTCAAGGCCAATCTGAGCTACATAGGGAGTTCCAGGCCAGATGGGACTAGAGAAGACTGTGTCTCCAAGGGCCTAAAAAATAATGCATTCTGACATGCTGTATTTTGGGAATTTTTGAAAAGATTTATTTTATCTTTAATTATGTGCATGTGTGTGTGCTATTTGTGGGTACATGCATGTGAGTAGATCTTCTTCCCATGGAGGCCAGAAGAGTACATTAGATACCTTGGAAATGTAGATACAAATGGTTGTGAGCTGCTTGACATGGATGCTGGGAACTGAACTCGGGTTCTCTGTCAGAGCAAAGCACACTTCCAACCACTAAGCCAGTTCCCTAACCCCAGGAATTTTATTTCTTTAGAAACCTGTTTAAACCATGCAACATTATTTGATAAATTAATTTTGCATTATTTCAGCTACACTGGAC
>NW_008328499.1:12150-12798 GCF_000622305.1 Nannospalax galili
TCCATGTCCCCCCATAATGCCCCACTGACCTCATGCATTCTGTCATATATGTTATGTCCTATCCAATGAAGCATTTGTACTCAGATGTCCATCAGTACAAGTTCATCCTCTAGAGTAAGCTTATGTAGAGTCACTCCCTTAAAGAAGATCTCCTCTCCCTTACCCTGTAGCAATCAATTGTCAATACTTCCTTGGCTAGGGATGTACTGCCCATTTCCCCAGTTCTATGTTGGAATTTTGTCTGATTAAGTCAGCATGGGCATGGGTCTTGTGCATGCTGTCACCATGGTTTGAGGTTCATATAAGCAACTTCCAAGAAACCTGAAAGCCTGTGTTTCCTTATGTTCTTTCACCAACCCTAATTCTTACAATATTTCCACCTCTTCTTCCTCAATGGTCTCTGAGCCATGAAGTATAGTATTGGAGTCCTATTCAGTTTCACACATTCTGCAGACTTTCATTCTCTAAAACTTGACCAACCGTGGCCTTCAGTGTGTCCATCTTATGCTGTTATATGAAGAAGCTTCACTGGTGAAAGTTGAGGAATGTATTAGTAGTCTCTCTATCCCCTGTTCCACTATGCTCCATAAGATTCTACTGTAGATGTGTCACTTAGGGCATATATGTATTAGACATATGTGTGTGTGT
>NW_008328499.1:12996-23493 GCF_000622305.1 Nannospalax galili
AACATCAGTGTGACTGTTATATATTTATTTTTATATGAGTGTTTTGCTTGAATGTATAAAACTGCACCCATGCATGCAATGCCTGTGGAGGCCAGTGGAGGGCATTGAATTACCTGGAACTGGAGTATAGATAGTTGTTAGCTGCCATGTGGGTGCTGTCAACCTAACCCAGGGGCCTGCTTCCTCCAAGTGGCAGGGCCTGCTGTGGAGAATTGACTGCGGAGAGGCAGCTATGGAGGGAGGGGATTCTGGGCACCATTTTGGAATGGAAGCCATGAACAGTGTGCAGCGGGGGGCATGGAGAGAAAGATCACCCCAACATCTCATCCACATGGATGCGAGAGGGGGCATTTACTGACTTGGGGTAAGACTGCAGCCCCAAGATGCATAGGCAAAAGTTAACGGAGACTGGGTGGGTGCAGAAGCGATCTGGAATGGTGTGCCAAGCTGCACAGAGCTGGGTGCGAGGTGTCAGGTGTTCATTTCTTTGTAAGTTTCTCCATCTCCCCACTCCCTACCCAAGATATAAAATGAAAAATTCAGATAAAAATATTATGTGGTTTGTCCGATAGCACCCTGATCTAGAGACCCTAGAAAAAGGGAGGGCAAGTCAAACAGAGAGCGGGAAGATGAAAATTTAGTGGGACATATGTACATACGTATTCATTCAATTGTACATATTAAAATGAATAAAAGATAATCTTCAGCATTTTAATAAATCTTCAAAAACGAAAAAGAGCAGAGTCAGCGCAAGGAAAATGGAAGGTAAGAAAACCCTGATCTAGAGACCCTAGAAAAAGTGAGGGCGAGTCAAACAGAGAGCGGGAAGATGAAAATTTAGTGGGACATATGTACATACGTATTCATTCAATCGTACATATTAAAATGAATAAAAGATAATCTTCAGCATTTTAATAAATCTTCAAAAACGAAAAAGAGCAGAGTCAGCGCAAGGAAAATGGAAGGTAAGAAAGATGACACAAAACCATTTTATTGTCAATTTTCGAGATTTTATTTTTATTTTATGTATATGAGTATTTTCCTTCATGCATGCACAGTGTGTGTACTAAGTTCCCCTAGAGCCCAGAAGAGGGTGTCGTTTCCCCTGGAACTGGAGTCACAGATGGTTGTGCCCCATCATGTCAGTGCTGGGAACCTAGGTCCTCTGAAAAAGCTACACAGGAACTTAATCACTGAGCCGTCTCTCCAGGGCATAATATTTCTTTCTGAGCTGAGCTGTTTATTTATTGAAAATACATGACAAAAGTCTGCCTTGCTTCCATGTGCCTTGGGGCCTGCATTTAATATTAATTTTTAAATTTGTACTAACCAAGAAGTTTCATTTTGAGATTTCCATACATAATAGTGTTGTGCTCTCATCATATTACTCTCTTCCATAACCCTCTAGAATGTCCCTTGCCTCTCTCCAAATTCCCTTGCAGAGTTCTGCGAGTACGCCTCTTAATTTAATGTCCATTTTCTCCCTAGACCCTGCATATGAGAGGAAATATATAGCACTTCTGTCTGAGAGCTTGTCTAGTTCTCTTAACAGGAAGATCTTCACTGCCATATATGCACAGAGGAAAGACACATAGGTGTATTACAATGAAATATTTGATGAATTTAATAATATAATCATATTCAAACATAAATTATTAATAAAAATTCTTAAAAACAAATATCCCTTGAGATAAGTGAGGTAGAAATGGAAAATTGTAAAGCAACACAATATTATGAATTAGAAAACATTCATTTCTATGGTGATACAGATGCTATTTCACGTGAAAATGTAATAGAAAAAACTTCATACCAATTTACTAGAAAAATTCAGTGAAATTCAAAAACTTATAGCAAAGTAGTTAGCAAAGGCCAATGGGGGAAAACAGACATAATAACACTACTCTTAAAAAAGTTGAAGTTATAGTTGAGTCTTTCTCCACTTCTTGTACAGTGTAGAACTTAGAGCTCCACTGGTAATATTTATAACGTGCAAGAGCATATACTTTTCTCAAATTCCTTTAGACTTAAGGAAAATTTATTTTATAACTCATGTTATAGGAACAGGTAAATGGAACTCAGGAGTTTGAAATGAGCTTCAGTTATGTAGTGTGTTCTAGATTGGCACCAGATGCATCTCAAAATACAAGACCCATCTCAAAAATATTACAAGTCAACCTTGGTATCCATACGAGACAATAATGTTATAAGACACAAATTTTACAGATCATCGTTCTTTTGAACTAAATTTACAGTTCTTACTCCAAATTGTGGTATACTTTTAAGGAATCTATATTCTAATTTCTTTTATGCAATATAATTTGGGAAATTAGTTTCTGGAAAAAGAAATAATATCAATGAATAAATAAAGTTGAATACTTCATAAATTACAAACAATGACAGAAACAAATATTACTAAGTCAATAGTAAGAGAAAGCTGTGTTTACTGAGTCCAATATCAAGTACTATATTATGTGTCAGCGTTGGAAACAGAAATGAAACAAGGGCACTCATGGGACCACTTCTACAGACAGACAATGTGCTGGAGTTGCTGACCAGCACACTAATTCTAGCTTAATACTTTAAAAGCAAAATCTTATGTGAAAATAACATTACAGCTACTATTTTCAAATGGTACTATTGTGTGAACATAAAGTCCAGACAAATTAAAGAATTTATAAGGAAATGTCCAGTACCTGAATAGAAGGCAAAAAACCCCCACAAAACCAATTACATATCACTTATGGCCACCCATGAATGAAAATTTAAATGTTGAGATTTACTGTACCAAAAATGTATAAAATTACTGGTGGTAATCCATGTGGACATTCTAAAAGATTCTAATGGTAAAATATAGAAATACCAACATAACAATATCATAGAAATAAATGGATGGACACAACATGTACAAGGATGGAAAGACTCAGTAATGTAAACATTAGTTCCTTCCAATTTGATCCACTATTCTGATCTTGTTATAATAAAATTTTCAATGTTTCTGGTGAAAACCACAACTTTGTATAGTGAAGGAGGATTTTCTTTGCTCAACAATCAAATATCTATGTCGCTGAATCTTAAAAAATTATGCAGCCCATTTTAATAGCCCTAGCTCCTCCATTTTGTGTATGCTTAACTGGTCAAGACTACAAAATCTAGTCTGTTAAGAGACCCCCCTTTCCAGGTTCACTGGTCAATCATCCGGTCATAGGACCACCCCTAAAAAGGCAGGTTCACCTTAACTTATGTTAAATGGATGGGAGGAATTCATAGTGCGTTAATGAGATATCGAAGTTTGCCTGCACGGAATCCCTCCTTCTAGAGCAAATCTTCTGGACCAGCCACAGTCATGTAGTCTGTAAGTCTGCCTGCTTTTCTGAATTCTTAAAAAAATCATGATCTTTGCTTTTCTTCTCCGTATCCCATTTCTAAACATGTTTTCTTTAAGGTTTTGTGCTACCCCTAGAATCTTGTATTTTGTTACTTTCTCTAAAGCTTCCTTCTCCCAGCTGTAAGTCAGCCATGTGTCTGACACCCATGCAGGCAGTGAACCTGCAGGGCTTCATGGCTTTTTTCCTTTTCCCTCCAATTCTCCTCCTCAAAGCAGCTGCCAAGATTACCAGTTTGCCTGCCCTGAGGATTTTTCCTTAAAATTCTAATAAAATTATAAAAGTGTAACTCTTGTACCTTTTGGACTTTACCTTTAAAAGGTTCTGTCTCCTCCCAGTTAAGGTGGCACTCCCCTCAGTTGACTCAGGGAGTGCTATCCATGGCTAGCTGAATAGATTCAGGTGATTCAGAACTTTTTGAGTCACTCTTTTTTCCTGGTGGTCGAGAACTCTGTAACATTATATTTGTTTCATAATAAGTACTTTTTCATAGAACGAATGCCCAGGTAATTCTGTATAGAGTTTCAACTTAGAAGGATAGACATTTAAGTGTTTTTAGATATAAGTGAAAAAATTCTTAAATATGTGAGGTAAGAAAGGAGGCCCATGTCACTAAGGCTGTAGTTCCTTTATCCAGCCAGACTACACCAGTTTTGTAGCCCAAATTCCCTCTGGTTCTCCTACGCGATCAGACAAACCACATAACATATTTTATGTGAGATTATTAACTTACAAGGGAATAAGTACCCAGTGCCGAGCCTCGTGCCACAACTCAGAGCCCACCTTATCAGACCCTCCTATTAAGCATGATGATCTCAAACTTTATCCATTTTCTTGAAATTTGAATGATTGAATTATTTTTATGGCAAAGTAAAACTTTACTGTGTGTATTGTGTACCACATTTTCATCCACTAATATGTGGATGAGCACCTATAATTTGGCTATTGCAACTCAGTGACTATGAACAGACAAGTGTCTCTGTAGTGATATGGCTTTGATTCTTTTGGGGATACACAAAATTTTTCATACAGCAAATGTGACACAATTTCTTGAGTCTTGTACTGATTTAAATAAAAATTTCTTGAACTTATGATACATGTATTTTCACAATTGAAAGTTTATTTTCTCTATTTTTTATTGCTATTACTTTATTATTTATTCTGTCAATATGATGTTTGATCGTGTTGTGATCCTTTCTTCTAGTGGAGAAGATATAAAAATAGTAATTTTCTTCACCATTATGTCTAAGTCCATGGAAAGAAGCAACTTAGAGAATGATGGATTTATAGTAGCTCATGGTGTCACAGCAGAAGATAAAGATGCATGGGAGCTTCATGTCTCAACATGGTGTGAGAGCCTACACCTGGTCACCTGGCTGCTGTAGAGAAGAAGCAGAGAGAAGATTCTACCCACTTAAAAATGCCAAGCCTCAGCTTTGAGGTTACAGAAAACCCCTTCACCAGAGGACCAATATCCACTCATAGGAGGCTAGAGGGGAGTATTCACATCCAAAAAACAGCAGATATTTAGACATTTGCTATCAAATATTCTGTTATTTATTAAGGCAACAATCTTTAGGAAATGAGTACAGGTTTTTACATGACAAACTTGGAATTTTTAACAAGATAAGATCAGAATATTTCTGTTCCTATTGCTGTTACTAGTTTGTCTTCCCTTTGAAATTTCATTGACAATGCCTAGGTCTTATTTACTGAGGAAAATATTGGCTGATCATGGTGTGTTGTTCTTTTATGGGATTATTCAGAGATTAAGGAATTCTTTTTTCCCATTGATTTTAAAAATATTGTTGAGAAGTCTTTCTTTCTAACGTCAGCCTTCTTTGTTTTGATTTTTGCTTGCTTTTTACTGTCTTTTAGTTTGTTACTGGGATTTAACATTTTTTGATATATGAAAATTATTAAAAATAACAAGTCACAGTATTTTATTAAGGAAATATATCTTCTGAACATTTCAATATGTGAAAAAAGAATTTGAAATACTTAGCATTTAAACTTTTTTGGCAAATATTAGAAGGAAAAAATTAATGCACAAAACTTCAAAAACTTAATTTATATTAGACTTTTCAAGACCTGGTGTATTATGAATTTTCTGTTCCTATGATAAAGTATCATGACCAGAAGAAACATATAGAAGAAAGAGTTTATTTTGACTTACCATTACAGAGGGATTCTCATCCATCATGGTGGGCAGCCATGGCTGCAAGGAGCAAGCATGGTGACAGAGGCCAAAATGTGAGAGCTCACTCACAACTTCAAGCACATGCAGGAAGCAGAGGAAACTGAAGTGGGCAAAGCTATAAACTCTCAAGTCCCACCCATAGTCACATATACTAATAAAGTAACTGTAATATGTATATAAAATTATTGGGGTTTAAGCCAGGTATGGTAGTGCATGCCTTTAATCCCAGTACTTGGGAGGTGGAGGCAGGTGAATCTCTGTGAGTTCAAGGTCAGCCTGGTCTACATAGAGAGTTCCAGGTCAGCTGGGGCTACAGGGTGAGTCTGTCTCAAAAACACCAAAGGAGAAAGAAAAAAAGAAAGAAAGAAAAAGAAAGAAAGAAAGAAGAAACTATTGGGGTTTAATTGTACTTAAATTTTCTTAAATGGAGAATGAAGAGAATGGGATGGAAAGAAAGAAGGACATATGTGTGGAAGATAGAATGTTAACAGAATGAAGGATGGGAAGAGGTCATGGGGAAGCTGGTGGAGGTTCATAGAGAAGGAAAGAGAAGAAGCAAAAACCATAATGAAATGGAGAATTTTATCCGTCATTTAAAATCCAGTGCTTGTGTTTCATCACCATTTTGACAAATTTAAGATTGTAACACCAATAAGTTTTGATTGTCCTGTCTAACCAAAGCCAGTAGAAATCTGTTCTTGTATTCCCCACCAGCAAATTTGAAATTAGGAAACCAATAATTTATGGTTTTCCTGTTTGGCCAAAACCAGTAGAAATCCACTTGCTCTCCTTAAGATATCCTCACCCAGCACTAGAAGTCAATGGATCAGCTACTGAAATGAATGCTTCTAACCTGAACTCGTGCTTCTGCTCTTGTTCACCTGTATTTACTGTATTTCCATGCCTTTAATCCCATTTCAGTCACTAAATTGAAGATTTAATACACTCGCACACCAAACACATGAGAGAGAAAGGGTGTAAAATTGGCTTAAACAGGGATTAGCAATAGTATGTGTAATGTTGGAGAATTTCTAGATCACTCTGTGACACTCTAGTCTCTAGTCTACATTGTAGGAACTTACCAGGGGCTGAGTCTTGAACAATTCTTGGTTGTATAGAAGACTCAAATGGCAGGTAAAGTTTGTTCATCGCTGACCATAGGTGCTATGTTAGGAGATACAACAGGTTCTTTCTCATATGGGGATTCGCTGGCAATACATCCACCAACCAAGATCCTCTGCATTCACATTAGAAACACCCTGAGCATTCAACAGACAGCTAAGTACAGAGAAGAGCACTTCCAGTCATTGCCACAATTCCCACACAAACTAATCAGCAATTCCCAAATTTTCATATGTGTTGGATGCTTAACACCTAAACTATACTGAATTCAGGGTTCTCTCCTGGGACCATCTCTACGAAGGGCCAAATAAAGACCCTCGATTTTACTACTTATCCAGAATGCATTCCCATTGCTATTTACACAGGAGAAAATTCTAATTGTATTAGATATGTCCATATCCTTTTGTCATTATTTTATAGGGGGACAGGCCCTCCCTTTGTAGTCCCATCTGTCCTGCAATAGACCAAGCTGTCTCAATCTCATAGAGATCGACATGCCTATGCCACCCAAGTGTTGGATTTAAAGGTATATGTAACTAACATAGCTTTTAAAAAATTATCCTTTGGGGGCTGGAGAGATGGCTCAGTGGTTAAGAACACTGGTTGTTCTAGCAGAAGACCTGGGTTCAAATTCCAGCACCTACATGGCAGCTAACAACTGTTAGTAACTCGCAGGGGATCAGACAGCCTCTTTTTTCCTCCACGGGGACTGTAAGACATAGGTGCACTTACCTCCATGCAGATAATACACGCATAAACATAAAGTAAAAATAATAAATAAAATATGTAAAAAAAAGCACATACAGAAATGGCATAGGTGTAACCTAGTCACAGTGTTAGTGCTGTACCTATGTCCTATGAATAGCAGCAAGGGTCTTAAACTGTAGGGTGGAAGATGGCAACTAAATGTAATGGCATCCATCTGACACTCCAGTAAACTATCAGCTAAAACACTGAACAATGTGCATACGGAACACATACCCATACCCAACATGAATTTCCATTCCAGTAAGGACAAAGTACTGCCCTTTCCACAGTGAAAGTAGCGCTATGTGTAGCCAACTTGCCATCAGCTACTTGGTGTGTAATAATGGGGAGTGGTGCCATAACTGGGCTCTGTGTTTTTTCTCTGCTGTTGGCAGATTACACCTCAATAGCAGTTGTAGATATATCAGTGTTGGTGAGTGGAAGCCCATGTTACTGAGCTAATGAATAACACCTATCCATGTCACTGGGGTCATGTGGTTTAAGGACCTATTTAACACTGACAGAAATGGTCAAGGATAGATGATGACCACTCTCTAGAGAATGAGTTATCTTGTGTACTTGGTTACTGAAGATTTCCTCTGCTGGGGTCATCTTTTAGTGTATATGTATCCGAAAACAAATAACTTCCCATGTGTTGTGAGGACTATAAATGTAAATTGTTCTGGACTCATGTATTTGAACTCTTGATTCAAAGCAGGGGGTGAGCCTTGAGATGGGGCTTAGTTGTATCAAGTGTGTTCCTCATGGCTGAACTGGGTTTCTTTATGTTACCCCCAATTTTTTACCTCTCTTTCTTACTCACCAGATAGAATATGCCCAACTACATCATATATTTCTACCATTATGCTATGACAAGCTTTTTCCTGAAAATTAGTACAAAATGAACCCCTTTTCTGTTAAGTTGAAACTTGTCAAATATTTGATTGCAGTAACATAAAAGTAATAAATAAAGTAGGTACCTAATATTAGAGCCACTCCTGTGATACATCTGACCATGTGATTGCTTAACCAATGGAGTAATTTGTAAGGCTTTGGAATTTAACATAGAAAAGCTTCAAATGTCATAAGCAGAGTTAGTAGAACAGACTTTCCAGACAAATAGGGCCTAGGAGCATGAACTGATAAGGTTTCAGTTCAGAATTGGAAATTATAAGGAATTTGAGTAGGTTTCATTCTTACAAGTTTCTGACAAATAATGTTGCTACATTCTGTTAGAGGCCTTAGGATTTGAGTGTGACTATGTAAAATGTATCAGACTAGTTTGTTTGATGGATGAAATGTGAAGACGGGTTGACATCAGGCTGAACCATGGTTACTACTCATTGCCCTTGTCCATTTTCATATTTGAGAGCACACCAGGAGGAGAAGAAAAATAAGAAAAATGTGCCATTTGGCATAGAAAAGGCTGAGTTTTGAGTTATAAGCAAGTAAATTCTGAGAAAGCAGCTATAGCTGTTACAGGGATTAGTGTCTTTACAGAGGAAGCCACTGTTCTGCACTAGAACAAAGGTAAGGAGCCCTGGATCCCAGATCCCTTCCACCACAGGCTTCAACTTGTGAAAATGTAACTTCATATGAAAGGAGGGAAGCTCAACTGAGAACACTACTGAATGTTTTGTTGTTCTAGAAAACATTTGTATAAGCAAAGAAAGAATCCACTATAAGTGTCGTACAAGGTGACTGCGTTTCATCTCAGGGTGACAGAAGAGCTCAGAAAAATCATCCTCATGATTCTGTTTAAGAACATATGCAATATATAAGAGTTGTGAAGCCATCGAGTCTAGCACCAAGGCTCCAGAGAGCTGCTAGAGTACTTGATTTAATGTTTTCTTTCCTGGGTTTCATTGTCACTTTGGCCTCATATTTCATTCCCATGAGCTTGTTTCTTCCTTTTGGATTGGAAATTTTCAGTCTGTGCCATTGAGTGATGTGACTTATCTTGAATCTCAGAGCAGACTTCAGACTTCTAAACAGCGCTTGAATTGTTCAAGATCCTGGAGCCCTTTGAGGTTTTAATACATGAATTTTACATTATGGGATGGGCATGAACCAATAGAGGCCATATTTGGAGTATTGTGGTTTGAATGAAAAACATTTCCTTAGTCTAATGTGTTTGAACATTTTGTACTCAGTTAAGAGCCGACCTCGAAGTGAAGCCAACCTTTATGTGAAGACTACCTTGAATATTAATCTCACTGTGAGAAGCCTTGAGGTGTCTATGCCAGGTAACAATTCTTTTCCTGCCTGTTCCCTACCATGGAGAAGTTGATCAGCTACTGTTTCAAATTCCTTCCACTTGGACTTTCACATGACAGGGCATCAAACCATGATAATGGATATCCCTGAAAATGTAAGCTGAAATAAACTCATCATTCATTGCATGTATTCTGGTCAGGTTTTCATCACAGCAATAAGAAATGTACCTAAACCAAAATCCTATGCACATTTGGAAATGTCTAACTCACCCCTTCTCAGCTGTCATATTTTGCTTCAACTGTATGGTTGACACAAACATACAGTTATCTGGGAAGAGAGAAACTCAACTGAAGAATTTCCCAGATCAGATTTAACTGTGGACATTCTGTGAGGCATTTTCTTAATTGTTAGTAAGGTGAAAGGGCTCATCCCACTGTGGGCAGTGCTATCCCTAGGCAAAGGGGCCTGGGCTACATAAGAAAGAGAGCTAAGCAAGAGATAGAATGCAATCTAGCAAGCAGCATTCCTCCTTTGTACTCTGCTTCAGTTCCTGCCTCTAGGTTCCTACCATCAGTTTTGGATGGGCCTCATATGGCCAATAATGGACTCTAGCCAGGTAACTAAATAAATCCTTTCCTTCCCCAAGTTGGTTGTGGTCACATTTTTATCACAGCAACTGAAAAGCAAACTAGGACATCACCAATTCTTCAATCATGCTTTTTCCTATCTCCCAAAAATCTAGCCAACAATTTAGCACTTAGCAGCATACGTATCCAGGTCAGCCTTGGTGAATGGATTTCCATGTTACTGAACCTATGTCTGGGATCA
>NW_008328500.1:0-1659 GCF_000622305.1 Nannospalax galili
GGTATGCCCAGACCCCAGGCTGAGATAATTATTGACAAGGTTTTTGCTTTACTTATAAAATGTAGAAACACTAGTTATCCCTACAACAGGATCATGTGATTGCCAGAATTTCTGGGAGGCATGTGGGGTCTGCAAATGACTGTCCACCTAGGGCATGTTGTATCTCTGGGTAACTCTCCATTGGGAATCGAGTCAGAGCCTTCCAGGACCATGGACACCACGGCAGAATGCCCACTGGACTCATCTTGGGCTTCTCTGACTGGTCGTCCTGAGGCACAGTTTTCACTCTCTTGATGCCATGAGGTTCATCTGAGCCTTTCTCTGTGTCTTCATGCATAGTTGGGCATAGGTCACATTCAGGGTTCCACAGACCTATCAGCCTGGAGTGGGAGAGGGTGAGAGGAAGATGTTGCCTGGTGTTGGTCACCTGGGGCCTGAGGAAGACCTGACCCACTTCACTGTCCATCTCTATGTCTTCCATTGAATTGAGTAATTTCCTTGACGTGGTGGAAGGAGAGGTATCTGCTGCCTTCCTGAGCCTTAGGAGTTTTACCTACACAAACAACTCTTTCAAGGGGTCTTCTTCAGGGTGGTTCTGCAGCATGAAGACAGTGAGACAGAGACAGTGTCTCACGGATTTCCTGGGGTCTTCTCCAGTCAGAGTTCTACAGAGTGACCAGTTATTCTTTAGACCATAAATAAGACTATGGCATACTTATGTGGTCTTCTAGGTCTTTCTAAGTACTTGGATTGTCTGGAAGCTTTGTTCCTCCACGTCTGACCTCATTTTCTGATACACTCACTCTTATAACTTCAGTGACTCAATCTGTTTTTATGAGAGAGCATGCTCCTGCTCCAGGACCCACATTCATGCCGCGTCTCCTGCTGGCAAGTGCCGTTCAATAGATACCTGTTTGGGCCTCTGCATTGAAGCTTCTCTTCAGAACACAGCTCTCAGAGTCCCTGTTTTTAATTCACTCAGGCCCTGTCTGCCCCACACACGTTCTCTGCATCATTTGCCTAAGCCACTTTGTAGTCCTCACACCACACTGCACAGCTCCTACCTGGAGCCTGGTAAAGATGGATCTCCAAGGTCTAGGGAGATGCCTCAGCCAATGAAATGTTTGCTATACAAGATGAGGATGGAAGCATGATCCGCGTCACCCTGCCACGTAATGTTTAGGCAAGGCCACACAAGTCTCTGATCCCAGCCCTGGAGAGAAAGAGACAGGAGGATACCTCAGATTGTTGACCACCTAGTCTAACCACATTACTGAGTTCCATATTCTGAGGTTCCGTGAAAAATCTCTCTCAAAAAAAGAAAAGGTGGTGATCAGTTGACGAAGTGACGAAGTCACCCTGCCCTCCACACAGGTGCATTTACACAAATACGTATCTAAAAGAAAAAATGAGAGAGGGAGCTCCCTGTGAGTCACTGGGAGATGAGTCCAGGGGCCACAGGTGTAGGAGGTGTAATTAACTCATGTGTCCAACTGGTTCTCCTATAAGGGCTGGATATCAAACCCAATGCCTCAGCCATGGGAGATACTCACTGTACCACTGAGCTGTAGTTCAGCCGCTCAGGTGAATTTGGGAACATAGTAACAGCCGGACAGATGTTACAGAAAAGGCAGAGAAGGGCCACATCATCCCAGGAAA
>NW_008328500.1:1901-7287 GCF_000622305.1 Nannospalax galili
AGAAGAGAGTGGCAGGTGCTTCTGGAAGGTAAGGATCATCTGTGCATATACTGAGGACTGAGAGAGGGGAGGACAGAGAAAAACTGTGCATGAAATTGGGCCAGAAACACCTTAGCACTGCAGCTGGAACAGTGTGTCTCACCAGACTGTCCAGCTCCACTCTGTCCTTAGGCTGTGTGATCCTCACAGAAGCAATGTTGTGGAAGAAAAGGAGAACATCTCTTGGATAGAGTCCTGGGATCTCTCAGTTCACTAGATCCCTGTTCTTCCCACATGGAGACAGAGCTAAGAATTGTGGTGATGCTCCCAGGATCATAGTGAGGGCTCAGTCCCATGGAGCACTGATTTCAGACCCTCCCCATCAGCCCTATGATTCCAAGACCTCAGGTATCCCCCTCCCTATGGCCCTTGTTCTCACACAGGATGTCTTCTTTGATGTCAGCAACTGGGAAGGATCTGGAGAAAAATATAGGTGTCATTTGGCAGTGAGAGGTGGGAGGCAGATGGGAATCTGGTGACTGGACATTACTTACCTCATCTGAGGACCTCTCTCCTTGGACACTGGCTCCTCAGCTTCTGCAGGTGGATGTGCATCACTGGTTTTCCTCTGGGATTCAGAAGAAAGAAGATCCTCAGCTGGGGGGTAGAGTTCCTCCCCCCAGCACATGAAGGTAAGGAAGGGAACTTTTCCACATTTGGGGCAAGTGTGCAAATGTTCCAGGAGATGAAAGCTCACAGAATCCCTGACATTTGCACGTGTACTAAGATCACATGTGCCTGATCTTGAATTCCTCATAAGTGTTTCTGGGCTGACCTGCCCAAATCTGGCTGGTTTCTTTAGAGCTGCTGCCTTGAGGCCCTTTTTGAATGATCCACAGGGGAACCTGTCTCCTCCTGAAAACCAGGTAACCCACCGTCTTTCTTGTGCTTCCTCTGACACCTACATCACAGGATGAGGAAGATGAGGAGAAACAGCAGCAGGAGGAAGGACAGCTGGATGGACATCAGAACCTTCTGCTATCTTTCCAGTCCTGTGGCACAAGAGATTGTGAGTGAGAACAGTACTGCTGACCTGAGCTCCTACTGTGTGCCAGGCTCCTGCTGGCATTCACCACCTCCCCTCTCACAGTCATGCAACAATACATCATCCAAGCATTCTGACCACTCCAGCAAGTCCACCTTGCCTAGGGCCCCCAGCTAGAAAACTTAGAGCTAGTGAACCCAGTGAATCTGAGTTCTAGCCTTTCTCTCTCCACAAGAGCTGAGTCACAGGAGCTGGAGGGAAGGAGCCTGAATGCCCTGTACAGGTCCTGTGACCCAGCTCTGCACAATGTAACATGACTGTGGCAGAGAGTATGTCCACTTAAGGTTGTGGAGGCCTACCCTGGCAGGAGAGTTCACAGTCAAGGTCTGCACTAAAAGGGACTTTGAGGTCAGGAGGAAAGCCATTTTCACTTGGAGGAAGTGAGTCCCATGCAGGGGAAAGATTTGTTCAATCCAGCATCTCAGAAGAGGCCACACCAGCCCCATAACTACCTCTGTCCCCCCCCCCATCCACCTTCCTACAGTCTCCACTTAACATTCTGGTGACTTGACTCCATGGGGATCAGTGACTGGCTCTCAATTTCTCATGGTGGGTTGGGAAGGTGGAAGTCAGGACTCTCCATTCTCCACCTCAGCCCAGTTGCTCCTCCCCAGGCCTGGGACCAAACACGTGTCTTTGATTCTGGGTTCCCTCTTGAAGCCCAATCCCTAAGGTTGCTGGGATCTCTGCTGCGGTCTCTGATCTCTGGCTTCCTGGACACACACTTAGCTGACACAGGAAGCAGGATTTAGATGGGGTGAGAGTCTGCACCCAGCTCAGCAATGGCACAAACTGAGGACAGAAGCCCCTGACACTCACCAGCTATTGGGAAGGGCCCTGTGTTCAAGGTGCTATTTCCCACAAAGGTTCCTAGGAAAGAGAACAAGAGGAAGAATAGGGGCAGAAACTGACCATGGAGAAGTAGTTGCTCTTCACTGTCCCATATCTGCCCTGTGGCCTCTTGGAGAACCTTCTCCTGTGCACATGGAACTTTCTAGCTTCCAATAAAGGACATGGGATGGATATTCTATGAGGGACTCCTGGTGGTCTCTGCAACTCTGAGAGGTGAATCTCTTTCCTCTGATTTCCTATGACCACTAATCCCATTCTAGCCAGGATCCCTAGTCGCCCTTTGAGCTCATGAGGACAGGGTCCTCCTACCTGAAAACACAGGCTTCACAGGGGCACTGGGGTATAACAACAGCTAGGGGGTGAGCCCTGAGAACCCTAGCACTTTTAGGTTCCACCGAAGTTTGAGGTTATAGCTCTTACAGAGAATCCTGCCCAGTATGTCCCTGCTTGGGACCTTGACCTGAGATGAAGTGTGTGATTTGCTGCCACCTCTGTGATCTGAAGTAACATCTTAATCTGGCTCCATGACAGACACATCAGGGTACACTACTCACTTGAGGACACTGTGGGCCCAGTCTTCACAGAGAGAGAGATTATGACAGAGAGCTGTCCTAAAAAGAAGAAGGATGGAGGAGGTCCTGCGCTCTTTCTTCTGAGCTGAGGCCTCACTAAATCCTGACTCTGAGGATCTGGGACTCTCTGTCTGGTTTCTCTGAATCTGCACCTACAGTGTTCCCCTGTCTTCCCTTACACCACTAACCTTCATCCCAGATATCAATCTCTGGGAATCCCCTGTAGGCCCTGTGGAGTCTGTGGTTACTTACTGGACCTACTCTGCTGTTAACCTGTGATTAGTATGTCCAGAGAAAAGATCAAACATAGATATGGCATTTCAGTTGTCCCCTGAACAGGACCAGTGAAGCTATGTGACTCCCATGCCTCTCCTTGACCTCTACTTGACTTCCATATTTCACTCTCATTCTCTGCCTAGGCCTCTGTAAATCAGGTCTCAGTGTCTCCCACACTCTCTATTACTGGGCTCAGGAGCCCTGGATCCCCTCACCCATCACAATCCAGGGCCTCCCATGTGAACCTGCATAGGTTCAGTTTCACTGAAGCAAAAGGCTTACATACCTGAGACCACCAGCTCCAAGGGGTCACTGGGTTTTGATCATATCTGTGGGTTCCTCAGGTGATAACCATAGCATCTGAGCTGGCTGGGGGTCACAGGGCCCACAGAGAAAAATGCCTGATAACTTCCAGGGAATATATACTGTGGGCTCAGGATCCAGGAGAGTACCTGTGGTCCTTCCTTCTTCAGCACAAATCTGTCATATCGGTGTCCTGAGACACACTGGAGGACCACATTCCCTCCTGGGGCTCCTGCAGGGCTATGTACTGAGAGCCTGTGTTTGTTGTAGAAGAATCCTACGATAAGAGACAGGGTATTAAATGGGTTCACACAGCCACACTGCCCACCAGGGCTGGGCAGTTAATGGAGGACATATCTGAGAGCAGGCTTTTTTCTGCAGAGAGCCTGGGCCTTGGATGCTGAGTATACTCTTACCTGTCACTACAAGCTCCAGAGGATCACTGTACTCTGAACAACCACCATGAGTCTTATAGGAACAGTGGTATCACCCTGCATAATACTGCCAAGTGTATGGTATAAGAAACTTGGTCAGGTTTTCAGGCTGCCGTGGGATCTGTCTGCACTAGTGATCTGAAGCTCCCTTTTTATGGAGATGATATTCCATGGCATCTTGTGTTTTTTCACATGAGATGATCACCCGCATCCTTTTGGCAACCACAAAGCCTGGCTCAGACCTGAGTGTGGGCTTGGGGATGCTCTCTGCAAGGAAACAGAGGCTGGGTCAAAGGACATCCTCCCTCAGACCCCAGCCCTCAGCCTGGGGACCCTCTTCAGTTTCCCTAGCATCAGCCATACCTTCTGCTTTCTGTTTCCAATGCCCACAGGTGACCCCTTGTCCACAGAGAGGAGGACTTACATGTGACTGCTGGGGATACACTCACCTGTCAGCACTGGGGTCCTGAGGTCAAGGCTCTGTCCTAGAAGAGAGTTCTCTGTGAGAGGTCTGCCCTGAAGCGTGACTGGGTTCTCCCCTCACATGTGCTCCTGAATTGTCTTGGTGCTACAAGGTCTGGCTGAAGGGTGGGATCCCCGTGGGATCCCTCCCTCCTAGACCAGGGTGTTCCTGTCCCCTCATCTCACTGAGACAGAGCATGGCTGTGAATATGGGGGTCATGTGGTCTCCTCACCCTGGCTGCAGCCTTGCAGATATTTGGGTGCAGTGCCTTGCCCAATGGGTAGATACCCAGATTGTAGCTTTGGGAGGCTGCATCTTCCCTTCTGCTAGGAAGCTGTCTCTTCAGCAGGCCCACAGAAAGAGGGACTGCCCTCCGCAGGGGACTTCCTCCCTTTTCACCCTGTGCTGGGGTTTCAGCAGGCTCTAGACCCTGTCTAGAATCAATATCTAGACTCTCAACCCACTTTCTCTCTCTTAAAGACAGGGCCTTATAAACCCCAGGTCAACCTGTTTCTCCTCCACCAAGCTCTTGTGTGCTGATACTATAGGCCTGTGCCTGGCTGTCTTCTCTTCTTACAGATGTGGACCCTCCCTGAAATGCACCCACATCTGCCTGAACTATCTTTACATCAACAAGGGCCAAGACTTAGCTACAATAGACTTGATGCCTTCCACCAGCACCTACCAGCTGAGGGTGGCTCAAGGTTGTTCTTTCCTTCTCATAGACGGCCCATTGGTTCACCTCACTCATTCACCCAGGCCGTCATCACATTGTCACAGGGTCCTTACGATGGCCATTCCAGCTGAGGGTGGCTCAAGGTTATTTTTTCCTTCTCATAGATTGCACATCGGTTCACCTCACTCGTCAACACAGGCAGCCATCACATTGTCACAGGGCCTTTACCATGGCCAGGCATCACCCCAGCTTTGGTTCCACTGCTTCAAGATTTGACTACTTCCTAAAGGAAAAATTTACATGATAAAGAACTTTTTCTTATAGTCTACTAGAGGACAATAATGACCACAGCAGTCATAGTGGTAGTCATAACTGCTCTGCTTAGATCATGTGTTGAGTGTGTTACAGCAGGCAGTACATAGATGTACCATGATCATGGTCCCTCTTTCCTGGAGTGAATATCCACAGTACTGAGCAATGGTGTTCCTAGGTCTCAGAGTGGTATGGCTGGACCCATGTGTGATGCAGGGGCTGAACTGGAGCAGGGCACTCATCACCACCAACCAGTGTACATGAAAAATGGATCTGCGCTACCTCCAGGACCATGTAATGAGCGTGGTTCTCAGTGTGGCTTAATTAGATGATGGTGAAACTCAAAGAGATGTGGCCTTCACGCTATGAGCCCAAATGTATTTTTCTTCCTTTTACAGTTTAGTTACAGCTTAT
>NW_008328501.1:0-788 GCF_000622305.1 Nannospalax galili
TTAGGGTTAATGTTAGGGTTAGACTTAGGGATAGGGGTAGGGTTAGGGTTTTCGTTAGCATTAGCTTTAGGGTGACAGTTAGTGTTAGCGTTAAGACTACGGTCAGGTATAGTTTGGTACTGTAGTTAAAACAAAAGAACAGTGGCATGTCTCATTTCATAGAGTTCTTTATCAGTTGTATGTAAAAGGACTGTGGCATCAATGTCATTCAGGTTGCTCAGAAAAATATGTGTCACAGCTGTTCTAAGTGCATGCTTTCACATAGAAAGCAAAGTAGGTTTTCTGGCAGTGTTTCGGTTAGCATTAGCGATAGGGTTAGGGTTAGGTTTAGGGTTAGTGTTAGGCTTAGGGTTGAGTAAGGGTTTGGATTAGATTAGGGTTGCCACATTCAAATTATTTAGAAAGAAACAATTATGTACATGCAGCAAATTGTAAATCTTATGCTTTATACAAAAGTTTTATTTTTTTTGCATATTCTCATTCACTAGGCCATAAATGACTGGAAGATTGTTGAAACTAGAAAAAAAAATGTATACAAAAAAGATAAAAGGGGGGCTGGAAGAGATGGCTCAGCGATTAAGAGTACTGGCTGCTCTTACAGAAAATCCAGGATCAGTTCCCAGCACCCACATGGCAGCTAACAGTTAGTAACTACAGTTCCAGGGGATCCAACACTGCCTTCGGGAGTTAGAGTTAGGGATAGGGTTAGGGTTAAGGTTAGGTTTTGCGTTAGCATCAGGGTTATGGTTAGGTTTTTGATTAGGTTAGGGTGAGAGTTAGGCTTAGCG
>NW_008328502.1:0-280 GCF_000622305.1 Nannospalax galili
CTTCCTTTAGCAGAATTATCATGTTACTGAAACAAAATGAAAATAAAAAGACGAGTTCCACGTACAAATACGATGTCATTTGGACCTGCATTTGTGATTAATAATGAGGCTTGGTTTCCCCCAAAAGAAAAATATAGCATACAATCTCTAGATGCCCTGCTGCCTTTTATAGGAGTTTTTGATTTTAATCTTGAACAAGGAAATATTGAGACTAAACTTTGGTATAAGGAAAAACTACTTGGTTTAGGAAAACTCCCTCTAGGATAGAAAGATTTGCAAG
>NW_008328503.1:0-323 GCF_000622305.1 Nannospalax galili
AGGATTTGGAATTGCAGTATCTGGAGGCAGAGACAACCCTCACTTTGAAAATGGAGAAACGTCAATCCTCATTTCTGATGTGCTCCCAGGGGGACCTGCGGATGGCCTGCTACAGTGAGTCCTCACCCCCTCCCCAATCCCTGCCAGGCCTGCTAGTAAAGTTTCTCTGAAAATACCCTCCCAGACACACTTAGAAGCATGCTTGACTTGTCTTCTAGGTGCTTATCAATCCAGTCAAATTGATAGACTGACCATCGTGAAGTTTCATGGTTCACCAGTACCTACCAAGTATAGTTTATATTTGTCTGAATTTGTATTGTTTA
>NW_008328504.1:0-360 GCF_000622305.1 Nannospalax galili
CAGCAAGGGGCATGGATTGGGGTCACCAACGCTAAGCTCTGAGGAGCTACTGAGGCAGAAGGCAGCACTGGCAGCTCTGGCTGTGTGCTTCCGGTGGGCTACCTCTCTCCCCTGCTGAGGCTGAGCTGGTTTCCCCGCTGTGTTATTAACCTAGACCTTCCCTCACCCTGGCTGGAAATCCAGAGCAAGCAGCTGGAGCCTGTGTGGCCTGCACCTGTCTGCTGGAGATGAGTTTTCCCGAACTTAGTAGGGAGAGAAAGCCCATCTTCTCAGAGACAAGGGACTGTCATTTCTCCCACAAGCTTAACGTTTTAGATTATCCTCATTTAATTTGGCTAATTTAGGGAAAAGCAGCAGTAA
>NW_008328505.1:0-622 GCF_000622305.1 Nannospalax galili
TGCCAGAGGGAACAGGCTTTTACCAATATGTTAAAGAAAGTGGTAGAAAAGGGGGGGGGGATATGCTTTTCTGACTTAGGACTCAGAAAAATAGGCAGACTTAGCAGCTGCATGGCGATGGCTCCATAAGGGATGGCACCAAGGGTTTTTCTAGAAGGGAAGAATAGATTTTCTCATTAAGAGTTTACTGATCTTTCCAATATCCTTAGCATGACAGACTGCTTAAGAGGTGTTCTCTTGACTAGGTGATTGTCAGGTTCAGCTTGGCTAACTCTTAAGGGAGAAGACAATGGTATTTAATGTTCTGATCTCAGGAGGAAATTAGAAAGCCATGACTCCATGTACACAGATTCCTTAAGATCATTTAGGGGATGGGCTAAAACTGGTGAACAGATATAACTCATTTACATCAGGAAAATCCATGAGATCTATTTCCAAAACTGTTCACCAGAAGTGATAAGTGTTGACTGGAGTTCTAGTTAAACCCTCATGTATAGCCTCTAGGCAGGGCTGCTAATTTACAAGGATGACATGACAATAATAATGATGATGGTAATAATAATAATGATAAGTAATAATACTAATAATAACAATAATAATAAAGAGCTCCTTTTTGGCATTC
>NW_008328505.1:4732-11287 GCF_000622305.1 Nannospalax galili
CGTTCTCTCCCTGTCTAACCTCCTCCCTACCTAGTTAAATTCCTCCCATTTTCTCCTTGGTAATACCTGTCTCCTATTATCCCCCCTTGAGTTCCTTCTTCCTCTTTACCCTCATGGTTCCTTGTACGTCCTTCCTTCCTCTCTTTCCAGTTGAATACCCCCGTTTTCCCCATTTCCCCCTTGGTAACATCTGTTTCCTATTATCCCCCTCTCATGCTCTTTCTTTCCCTTTATCTCTATGGTTCTTTTCTATTTTCCTGGCTCCTGTTGTTATATCAGGATATATGCTCACATATATGTGACTGGTGCTAAGATCCACAAATGAAGGAGAACATACATTGCTTGTTTTTCTGAATCTGTTACTTCTGTTTTTAGTTCCATTTATTTCATGATATTTTTCTTTCCTTAGTGTGGAGTAGAACTCTATTGTGCAAATGTACCACATTTTCATTATTCATTCGTCAGTTGAGGGAAATTTAGGTTGCCTCCATTTTTTGGCTATTGTGAAAAGGACAGCAACTAACATGGCTGCACAAATATTATTGCAGTAGGATGAATCCTTTGGGTATATGCCAAGGAGTGGTAACTGGATCATATGGAAGATAGGACACAGGACCAGGAACAATGGGGCTGGAACTGACCCAGAAGCCTTCTCCCTGAAAATTAGCTCTCATCATTCTAGAGGATACAATGTGAGGTACTAAGGGATAAAATCAATCAATGGCCCAACCCAGTTGTAAAGCTTGATAATCACATTGACTGACAAAGCAAACTACCTCTGTTGGTGCAGTAGTGGAACTTTTATCTAGGGGGTGATCAACAGCTACCAAATTCGACTTCAAGCCTTCTCAGTGGTAGGGAATTCAAGGGTGATGCTGCAAATATAGCCAAACATACACAGTTGGAGAGGTCATAGATCCTGAAGGAAACCCTATCTCTGTCATATCTCTAGACAAATGAAATTTCTTATAATATGCTAAATATGAATCCTTATATTTATAGATAAGTATGCCATACTTGACTCATCGAAGAAGCTTCTTTTTTGCAACAGATGGAAGCTATTACAGAGGTACATAACTGGTCACAAACATAGAATATATGTATGAGAGATGCCCAGCCCTAAGTGACACATCTATGATAGAAACTCTACATCTAAAGCTCATGGAACATAGCAGAACAGGGGGTGCAGAGAATACTAATACATCCCTCAATTCTCTCCAGAGAAGCTTCCACATATAAGTGAGATGTACACAGAAGGCCACAACTGACCAAGTTTTAGAAAATAAAAGACTGCGGAGTGTGTGTCTCTGGATAGGACTCCTTTACTGAAACTCATCTACCCATGGCTCAGGGACCACTGTGGAAGAGTGGGAAGAAAGATTATAAGAGGCAGGATTGGTGCATAAACTGTAGGAAACAGAGGCTTTCAGACCATTAGGAACTTGCTCGTATGAACGTACAACAATGGTGACAGTATGTGCAAGGCCCATACTGACTCAATCAGACAAGAACCCAGCATAGAACTGTGGAAATAGGTAGCAGGCCCAACCCTAGCTGAAGAACTATTGGTAACTGATTACCTCAAGGTGAGGGAAAGTAGATCTTCTTTAAGGAAGTGACTCTAGACAGGCTAATTAGACTTCAGTGGATGAACTTGCACAGAGGACATTGGGGTACAAATGCTTGACCAGAGAGGCCTTAACATTTATGACAAGAATGCATGAAATCTGGTGGGGGGGGCATATAAAAGGTGTGTATGGGAGAGGGTGTCTAAATTTGATTAAAATCTATTATATGATATTATATGAAACACACAAAACACAACAAAAAGTATGCATTAAAAAGGAAGAACTATTTCCCCCTTTTATTCATTAATTCATTAAGATTTTGAGGTCCCATAAGTCATCTTTATTAATTTCAAACATGTAGCTAAAGGGCTGGAGAGATGGCTCAGTGGTTAATAACACTGGCTGTTCTTGCAGAAGACCCAGATTCGAATCCCAGCACCCACATGGCAGCTAACAACTGTCTGTAACTGATCTCCAGTTCCAGGGGATCCGACAGCCTCTTCTGTCCTCCACGGGCATTGCACAATACGGGTGCACTTACTTACATGCAGGCAATACACAAATACACATAAAATAAAAATAAACAAAATATTTTTTTAAATGTAGCTAAAATTTCGTCAAATACCACCTGCTCTCTTCTTCTCCTCCTTGACCTCGATTTCCCATCAGTCCTTTTTCTGCATCGTCGTTCTCTCTGTTTCATTGTACTGTAGTTCCTTTTCCTGTGTCTGTGACTTTCTGACTTTTTCTTCTGTAGTCGTTAATAAGCTGTGTTACTCTCACCCAGTACATATTTTATTTCATATTTTGCATTTTTGTCACTTGCCATTTGATTTTTGTCTTAAATTTCTCAATTTAATAGGGAGTCTGAATTTTAAAAAAGCACTATTATCATACAAGGAATGAGAGTAATATGCTTTAATCATTAGAGATTCTGAAACGACAGATAACGATGTCACAAGGTAAAGGCATTAAAACATCTGCTACTAACATTCTGTGTGTTTAATGAAGGAAATAGGTGACCAAGGCAAGTATCCATGTCTTAAAATCAGCTAAGAGTGCTCTGTCTGCACAGCTCCTTGAGTTTGGTATTAACTGTGTATACCATTCCAGCTCTGCATTTTCCCCTTTTTATTAAAAAAATTAAATTTATTTATTATCTTTATTTTCAATTTGTTTTTATTAAATTTTTGTGTATTTTATACAGATATCTCAGCCAGTCTTAATCATCCTTATACCCCCTTCCCCTCTAACACCCTCCCATGCTCCCCACCCACCCACTGGAATTCATGCATTCTGTCATTTGCCTTAAGGCCTATTGTGTCAAGGTAGTGTCCCCAGACATCTTCAATGGAAGTCCATCTACTAAGGTCTAGTCAGCTTCAAAGGTCAGTTGTTCCTTACCTAGCAACAGGGAGCATTGTGGAAGACACATGTAAAGATTGTAAGAGCCTTGCCCAGACTGGGTTTCACTAAATTTCTTATACCCATTATGTGTGTTATTTACCCTAATTTAAAAAGTTTCTGGAGAGATGGCTCAGCAGTTAAGAGCACTGATTGCTCTGGCAGAGGACCAGGGTTTAATTCCCAGCACCCACATGGTGGCTAACAACCATCCTTAACTCCAGTTCCAGAGGCTCCAGCACCCTCTTCTGACTTCTGCAGGCATTGTACTACGTGGATGCACTTACATACATGCAGGCAATATATTCACACACAAAAAGTAAAAATAAGAAAGTATTTTTTAAAATGTCTCACCATTATGTATCTTCCACCTTACTCTCTTTCTTTCTCTCTCTAGTCCACCCCTTCCTCTCTTTCCTTCCCCCTTTCCTTCCTTTCCTTCTCCTTCCCTCCCTCTTCTTCTCCCTCTCCTCTCTGCCTGAATTATGGTTTGCACATATATTTGAGACTCATATCAGCCCAAGATCAGCAGAATTTTGCTAAGTTGTTTTGTGCATTTTTTTTCATGTGCATCATCTTCTCGTGTGCTGTTTACAACATGAACATGGAGTTAATGTGACTTGGTGGATAGCTCACAGATCCATTTTCGTCAGGAGCTCCACTGTGGTTTTTCATTCTGTATTTCTAAACCAAGTCTCTGCATTCTTCATTCTCTGTCTTTTGTTTCATTTCCTTGGATATTAATTTAATATGTTTAAATTAATTCCCTTGTAGAGTCAATATTTCTTCCATTTTTGCATCTCTGTCTATGTATATATCCTTTCCTGGTTATTTAATGTGGTCACCACCAATTTTCGGTACAATGTTTTTGTCACATGCCTTTAAAAGCCATTTCATTTGTTTTACCTTTGGTCCTTTAGAGAGTGATTTCTAAGACTTTTGCAAGACAGTTTACATAGGCTTGATGTGGCACACTCGTTTGAGTGCTCTTTCCTCACGACATCCCACACTGCTCAGAGTGCTTGAGGGTCCTCACCTTCCAAGGCGGTGTTTATTGGCTCAACATTTCTAACCTGTGTTATAGCCTGGAACGTTCCTCTAGGGAGAAAGGCACCCCAATCTCTTGCTTGTTTTACATTTCCAAGGGATTCTGTCATTTGATATCTTAAAAGTGCTCACTCAGTGGGAATAAACTCAAGTGTAGTACTGTAAACATAGCCAAATACACATGACTGGAGTGGTCATAGATCTTAGTGAAAACTGCAAGACTGTCACATCCCTAGACTAATGTGATTTCTAGTATGTGAAAAATATGTATTCTTATATTTGCAGACAAATATCCCAGTCACCATTCATCAAAGAAGCTCATTTTGCACCAGTCAGGGACTATTATCAAGTACCACAACTGGTCACACACAGACATTGTCTATGAATTTCCCAGGCCTAAGTGACACATCTACAATGCAACCTTGACAGCTAAGGCTCATGGAACATAGAACAGAGATAATGAAGAGGACACTAATGAATGTCTCAGCTCTCAATAACGAAGCTCCCTCATACAGCAGAGGGCCAGGAACACAAAATGGTCACAAATAGCCAAAGTGTTAGCGATCAAGAGTCTGCTGAATGCTGGTCATTGGACAGGATTTATTTATTAAACTTCACCCACCCAGGGCTCAGGGACCATCACAGAAGAGGGAGTAGAACAATTGTAAGAGCCAGGGAGGAAGGCATGACCATATGGAAACAGAGTCCTACAAGCTCCTGGGAACCTGCTAATATGATTCTGTGGCAATGGTGTCAACATACAGAAGTCCCATGCCAACTCAGGCAGACAATAACCCAGCATAGAACTGGGAAAATGAACAGAAGTCCTCAATATTATCTGAAGGATCTTTGACAATTCATTGCTGCTAGATGAAAACCTGATCTTCCTAAAACAAGGAACTCTAGATAGGCTGACTAGAAGTGGATGAACCTGCACTAGGGTACTTGCACTGGGGTACATCTGGGGACACTGACTTGACAAAGTGGGCCATAACAGGGATGATAGAATATATGGACTCCACTGGGGGCACTATGGGGGGGAGTGTGCCAGTAAGGTTGAGGGTATAAAGATGATTAAGATTGCTTGAGATGTTCTGTATGAAATACACAAAAATTCAATAAAAACAAATTAAACACAGAAAAAAAATAAAACCATAAAAAAGTGTTGTTTCTTGTCACTTTCCCAGAAACATCATTGCTGACAGCTGCATGGCTGGTCTGATGGCAGCTACTTAATTACAGCGGTCGTCAGTTTTTCTATCAGTCCTACTTATGTTGTACTATAAAATCAAGGTATGAAGAGACTATCCTTAGTCACTTATTTTTTAGAAGAAACAATTCATATTATTTGTATTTGTTTTAAATATTTAATTAGTAGTATGTGGCAATAAGATGTTTTAAATTCTTTTTTGCCTGATTTTTACCTGCAAATCCAATTTCTGAATGTTATAGGACCATTAAGTGTTTAAGAAATATATGAGTGCTTTAAAATAGATTTCTACAGAAAACAATATGTTTGACATCAAACTTTCACAAATACTGATGCCTTCTGCTTCAAAACGTTTTCCATTGGGAGGCAAATATTCCACGCTTAAAGAAGCTGTCATTTGTGTGCAGGAACAAAGAGACATGGACCAGAAAGGACTACGGGAGTCTAACATCCACATATTTCTTCTGAGAGTATTCTTGAAAGATTTCAGTCACTTGAAAAATGAATTCGCCTTCCAAGTCACTGTTTTTACCAAAAGAAGATAAAGAAAGATACAGGGAACAAAATCAGACATGAGACACCAGACTTTACATAAGCTTAAAGGACAAATGACAAAAGCACATGTGACAATTATATATTTGTCCTCAATTGTTATAATTACTGTGTGTGGATCAAAGATTTCATCTCAGATTAGATGTAAGTGTTGAGTGCATGTGAAAACACAGTCTCATATTGAATTCTTGATGTAAAGAGATTGGCAAACTCTTCCTATTGTAAACAACATGAACTTAAACCAATCCATATCTAAATTCAGTATGTTTACCTCACTGGCATTTGAACTGAAATCAGCTTTCTATGTAACCAGTTCAATGATTCAGGAATTCTATTTCTAGAATTTTGATTCCTCTACTGGCACCATGCTACCTGTAGACTCATTCTGTTTGCAAGAATGACTGCCTGGACCTAGACTCAGTGTAAACTTGAAAAAGGTTTTGATTTTTTAAAAAATTCGTTCATATATTTTAATTGATTCCAGATTTCACACAGTCTGCTTTGACCACATTTAGTCTCCCTTTCCTCTTTCCAGCCCCCCCACCTCCTCCCACTCTCTCATTTCATGTCCTCCATACTTATTTATTTATTTGTTTGTTTATTTAATGCTTTTTCAAGGCTTGTTGCTTCCAATCCATGCCTTCCAAGTGCTTCTGGGGCGGGTCTATGTCCTGTAATCTGGTCAACCTACCAGTCATCAGACCAGTAAGGAAATATTTCCTTTCCCAACATCCATCATTTGCCAATAGGTTATCAGCTAGGACTGGGGCTTTC
>NW_008328506.1:0-307 GCF_000622305.1 Nannospalax galili
AAAAATGACAGGATTCAATACACATCTCTCATTAATAACTTTAAATATTAAGGAACTGAATTCCCCAGTGAACATACACAGACTAAGTGAATGGGTTAAGAAACAAAACCAATCTTTTTGTTGTCTCGAAGAAACTCATCTCACTTTCAAAGACAGGCACTATCTTAAGGTTAAATGATGGGAAAAAAATATACGAAGCGCAATCTAAGTGCCTACATGAAAAAATCGGAAAGAACACAAATAAAGGACTTAACAGTGCAACTCAAGACACTTGAAAAGCAACAACAAATGAAACCAAAACCCAGCA
>NW_008328507.1:0-244 GCF_000622305.1 Nannospalax galili
GAGAATGATTTATGATAGCTGTGCTTTTGGTTTTGCAGGAAAAAGTAAAAGGATACCAAATGATAGATAGGAGCAAGAGATAGATAGCAAAATGTCATCAAATCAGACACAGATTCCAGCAGAGACAGCTGGAGTAGTCCGACTGAGAAACCAAACAGAGGTAACATAGTCAAATCAGTAGCTTATAAACATCCAGCAGAAATTGACTGAAGAAACCCTGTTGAGGCACCCAGTTCCCCAGGTA
>NW_008328508.1:0-300 GCF_000622305.1 Nannospalax galili
ACCACAATGTGGTGTTAGTATGCCAACATTACAATTCAATTATTTATATAAAAAAGCCTGACTCTTAAACTTAGGTTTTAAAAGTGGGCCCAAACTCAGAAGATTTTTTTCCCCCAGATATCTCTGGGAACTATCTGCACCCTGGAACTGGGCTGCTGGAGCTGCCTCACTGAGACTGTATCCTAGAACAATGCTGTTGGGTCAGGCCCCACCCATGATTTTATTCAAAATGGTCTCTCCAGCTTCAATTGGGGAAGCTCAGGATTGGATCCACCCTTACCAGCAAACAATCTTTCTCAA
>NW_008328509.1:0-252 GCF_000622305.1 Nannospalax galili
TGGAGTTACGGACAGCTGTTAGCTACCATGCGAGTGCTGAGATCTGAACCCGGGTCTTCTGCACGAACATTCAGTATTAACTGCTGAGCCATCTCTCCAGCCCCTATTTCAATGTATTTTTAACATTTAAAAATATTTTTTGCAGCACAAGGGAGTGAACCCAGGGCCTTGCACTGCTAGGCAAACATTCAGCCACCGAGCTATATCTAGCCCTCTTTTAATCTGAGGAGGAAAAAAAGTTTTAATTTTTTT
>NW_008328510.1:0-756 GCF_000622305.1 Nannospalax galili
AAAATCTTTGTCAACAAGATTCTTGAAAACACTCAGTGGGTTTAACCTGCCATAAAAGGTTGGCAATCATTATAATGATGAATAAAGTACTTACATTGTAAAAAATAATAATTTAATTTAAAATAAAATGGGACTATGAAGTCAGTAGGTAAGATCACAGAGCTAAACATCAAATGAATCATGTGGAAATACGTTCTTCAGTTGTTATCCCTAGATATACAGCTCACAGTCACATCCTCCTGAGAACCTGACATGAAAGTGATTTCCAAGTTGCATTCATCAGCCATTAACAACAGTAAACCTGAATCTAAATCTGTGAAGCTAAACTAATTTTACAGGGAGTCCTTTAAAGTCAGTAGCTAGTCTGCATCCATTTGCAAATTTCTATGATCAAGCAACTCATTGATTTATTTAATTGTTTTACTGCTTACCAAAAAGTTTTTTTTTTAATCTTAGGAAGAGGGTTCTATCCTACATTCAGCTCCAAGAACAACAAAACAAAAAGCAAACAAAGTACATACAAATATAACTCAAAAACCACAATTATAAGTTTAGTAGATTAGGTTTGGGGTAAAACTAATAAAAGCTACCCAGTTCTGTTTAGTCTTTTCCATTAGAAAGGAAATCATTCTGGAGCATTTTTAAAACATAGCAGGCAGTTGGAACAGACTTTTGTTTTCAAATCTAATGGAAAGAGTGTGTTTCAGTAAGACACATTCTCTACAGTCAGATGAGGGGTGAAAGCATAACATTATA
>NW_008328511.1:0-868 GCF_000622305.1 Nannospalax galili
GGCTCAGTGGTGATAGGTAGAGAATGGGCGGGAGTGAGCGGGTGGCGTGGACGGAGGCAGGCACGAGCGGATGGATGAGGCACCGAGGCTCAGCGGGACACAGATTTATTTCGCACGGGGCACCTTTCCCTAGGGAAGGGAAAGATGTCGGTGGAGGGAAAGATGGAAGGGAAGGGGAGGGAAGGGAAGGGAAGGGAAGGGAAGAAGGGAAGGATGTCAGGGAAGGATGTCCAGGAAAAATGTCCGCTCACGGGTTGTGAGCTGGGACTTTACATACGGGGGCTTTAGGGTATGGAATCAGGGAGTGGGAAGCAGGATGTGCGTCAGCAGCCCATCCCTCAAGTAGGTCTCCCTCCACACCGACATTCGCCGGCCGTGGTGGCGCACACCGGTAGGATTATGCTGAAGAGGCAGAGGCACGAGGATCTGGAGTTCGAGGCCAGCCCGGGCTACATGGCACTTTTTACTTTTCTTTAAATTTCTCCAAGACACAAAGCCGCAACCACTAAGCACTTCCATCGTGCCATCTAATTGGAAACCTCTAAATGGCTTTTTCATTTAACTTTCATTTTCTCCCTCTCCCTCTCCCTCCCCGTCCCCATCCCCATCCCTCTCCCTCTTTTTCTTTTTTCCAACTCGAAAAAACACTACTTCAAGGTGTGGACCCCTGGACTTGTCCCATACGCATATCGTGTTTGACAGTGCTCGCTGTGGTCTTCATTGATTATCTTCACTTTAAATTTCGTGAAATTTAACTCTGAAACCCACCCTGAACAGGTTCATTGCCCTTCAGAAATTAAATTCATTTCATTTATTGCCTTAAATTAACATTTAGTTTGAAACCAAGATCTATTTCCACTGGTCACAC
>NW_008328511.1:2402-2614 GCF_000622305.1 Nannospalax galili
GAGAGAGAGACAGAGACAGAGACAGAGACAGAGAGAGAGACAGAGAGAGAGAGAGACAGAGAGAGACAGAGAGAGACAGAGAGACAAACAGAGAGAGAGAGAGACAGAGAGACAGACAGAGAGAGAGAAGGAAATAGAGAACCAGACAGAGAGACAGAGAACAAGAGAGAGAAGCAAACACATGGACTAGGAGATGGGACAATTTTTCATCC
>NW_008328512.1:0-253 GCF_000622305.1 Nannospalax galili
TGCTAGGATTTCTAGCCCTGCCTGTTCTTACGAGGCACCTGGGCCTGGACAAAATCTAGTCATAGAACAAGTGCATCTGCAGCCAGTGCCAGATACTCTGACAAGTATCAAGCCTGATATCAGCAGTACCCGAGGACGCCTCCAACTCCTGATCAGGTGTACCACTCCCACTACAGCACGAGCCACACATGGTGTCCTACACACACTGCTGTGTACACCACACATGCCTCAAAGGTTAGAATGTGCCCACATC
>NW_008328513.1:0-1011 GCF_000622305.1 Nannospalax galili
AAACATCACAGTTTTCTTTAAGTGATTATGCTGGGGGTTGGTAAATCATTCTCTAAATTACATAAAGTTAAAAAAAATTTAACTGTTTTATGTTTTCTATAAGGTTTACCTGGAAACTTATAAAGCACGATATGTACATGGGTAATAGTAGTTTATTACATTGTCTTCTTGTGTACAATTTGGGTTCCATATTCTTTTAATAAGATGATACTGCACAACACCCTTCTGAGCCAAATATCTGCCATCTTCATGACTTTATCTGTGCCTGCTTACAAAAGATCGTCACAGCTGGGCTTGTTGACAGTTATGTTATTACATTGAAGGAGGGATGAGCAGGGTCAGTGGACCCTCACCTGAGCACCCAGCCACTCTTCCCAGCCAACTGTATGTAATTTTGTCCTAATCACACATAGTCTTGGATTTGGGGAGGACTAAAGTATATAATCTGGGAAAGGCTAGAAAGAGATTTTATAATCTATGAGGTTATTAAAAAAAGTCAATGTCCATACTGGGTAAAGCCTTTCTAGTGTAAATACTCTCAGGTCACTCATATACCACAGTAACCCCTCAAGTAATTTCTTTAAATAAGCTCAGTAAGTTCATGAGTTCCCCAGGGTAAACTTTAATGCAATCAAAACCTCAAAGCCCTAAGTACTGCCTAGTGTCCCAAGAAAAAAAAATTCTCACAACAGATAGAAAATTTTTTGTTAATGTTATTCTGTCTCATGGTAATAAAGAAAGAGAATGCAAAGGTAAAAGATGTTAGAAGGATATAGGAATGGAAATATTTTATTAAAAAGGATTTATTTATGAAGATTATGATGGCTGGATATTTTCAAAATAGACAACAAAATAAAAAAGCCTGAACAAGTGACGATGGCCTATATAGATTTGTTATAATATATCAAAAATAAGACAAAAACAATATACAAATAATTTAAAATTTTTTAAGGTCATAACTTAGTCAACTAGTTTAAGGAACAAAATATATGTCTAGTTAAGGTTTATCTG
>NW_008328514.1:0-229 GCF_000622305.1 Nannospalax galili
TGTTTTTGTTTTTTGTTTGTTTGTTTTTGTCTTTTTGAGACAGGGTCTCCCTGGAAACTCAGCTGGCCTGGAACTCGCTATGTAGACCAGGCCTTGAACTCATAGAGATCCACCTGCCTCTGCCTCCCAAGTGCTGGGATTAAAGGAGTACCCCACTATGCCAGGCTACATAGTTTCATTTTTTTAATCACACAAACTATGAAATCAATATTGAAAAATGCAAGGGGTG
>NW_008328515.1:0-2181 GCF_000622305.1 Nannospalax galili
AAACACTCATACACATAAAATAAAAATAAATAGATAAATAAATAAAATACTGCCATCTCTTCCTTCATTTTGTATCTGTCTCTGTTTCTGCCATACACTTTCGTTAGGTTTCTGCTCAGCTCTGCACACAGACATGGTCACCATGAAAGGAGTATTCATATTCTACAATTAGCAAATCTCTCTTTTCCTCCTTTAAGACTAGAGACACCAAGATAAGAGCAACTAGAATAAAGTCTTGACTTAACAGGAACATTAGAACCCACAAGTCTGCTGTCAGTCTTTATAGGGCATAGTTTCTGACCATTGGAGCAGTGCCTAAAGGTCTCCAGTCCTATTCTTGAGGAACGCAGTCACTGACCTCTCAGACTTCATGCTCTACCTGACATGGCCACATGGAGAATAAACTCTCCGATTCTGCACCTCTCCTTCCTTCTGACCCTTGGGATGATGGCTAGACATAGCTGGGACTCCTGGGGCCAGACTATTGTTGACTTGGCTCCAGCATCAGAAGTCACAGCATTCTTTACACCATTCCTGGTAGGGTTACCAGGTCAAACCTGGATGCCCAGTTAAATACGTGCTTCAAATGAATGTGAGTGATCTGTAAGGATCAGGCTCTGAAAACAATAATTTCTTCACATTTACATTTTATCAGTTCTGTATTTTTAGTTTCCCTTTTAAAAACTGTTTTTATTTTATGTATATGAGTGTTTTGCCTGCATGTATGTCAGTGCACCATGTATGTGCAAAGTCATGAAAGCCAGAAGAGGGCATCAGGTCCCCTGGAACCAGAGTTACAGACAGTTGTGAGCTGCCATTTGGGTGCTGGGAACAAAACCTGGGTTCTCTGCAAGAACAGCCAGCATTCTTAATCACTGAGCCATCTCTCCAGCTCCCTATTTGCAAACTCTTAAGAGCTGGCCTCAGGTTATAATTTAGGATATAATTTGGTTTTTTTAAGATTTTAATGTGTATATTTGTGTTTACGTATGGATATGTGCACACCAGTGCAAGTGCCTGTTGAGGCCAGGAAAAAGCATTGGATCCTTGGAGCTGGAGTCATGGATAGTTGTGAGATGCCTCACATGGTGCTGGGAATGCAATTTGGGTCCTCTGTAAAAGCAGTACATACTCATAATTTTTTTTATTTATAGTTTTTGCTTTTTGTGTATGACTGTATTGCCTGCATGTGTGTAAGTGCACCTGTGTTGTATAATGCCTGCAGAGGTCAGAAGAGGGCATTGGAGTCCTTCAGAACTGGAGTTATAGATGGCTGTTAGCCACCATGTGGGTGCTAGGAATCAAACCTGGGCCCTCTGCAAAAGCAGCCAATGCTCTTAACTGCTGAGCTGTCTCTCCAATCCCCACACTTTTATTTTTGAGACAGGGTCTCACTGTAGCCCCAGATTGTTAGACTTAGGAAAGCAGAAAAAAGAATTGAATTTAAAGTTAAGAAATAAGAACCAGAGTCAAACCCTCAAGAGGCGAGGAATGTGCCCTTCCCTCAAAGAACACAGCAAAGAGCAGAAAAACTCTTCCATGGAATGAGGGCATCTGCATTGAAGGGAGGGGCAGTCTGGACTTATATAGGAAGAGCTGTTTTCAGTTCAGATGGCTAGCTGAATGGCTAGCTGATAACCAGAATTCAAGGACAGCAGAGACACATCTTGGCAAGAGAGGTAGGTTGCCTGGCTCACTGTAGCTATGGCCTGAGATAGGGATGTGACTATTAACAGTGGGGCTGGGGTGAGACATTTGTCTCAGGGAACTTCTGGTTTCTATCATTCCAGACCCAGAAAGCATAAAAAGGAAGGGGGCGGGGCATATTTTTCTTTCAACTGAGAAGTTCTCAGGTGGCATGGAGCGGGAGCATAGCCTTACTTTGGTCTCAGGTAGTGACTTGGGCAGTCATGCAGGCTGCTCAGTGAGGAGATTCTGTAAGAATCTTTGGAGACAACAGTTAAGTCTAGTACAAGGAGAGAATGGAAGATGAGCTGGTCAGCCCAGTCCTCATTCCAAATGTCCAGGTCCATTGAGGTTCTGGTCATGTCCTTAGCATGTCTTCCAGGAACAGGGTATTTCTTTAGGAAAGAGAGAGGTACGGAAAAGAACCATAACCCCTTATTAACCTCTCCAGTATCTTGCTATAGTGGAATCGTAGCAAGAAAATCAAACATATTT
>NW_008328515.1:4516-6668 GCF_000622305.1 Nannospalax galili
AGCTGTAACATTTGTGTCTGGCTAAAAAATGTAAAAAATAACAAGGCAGTGAATATCCCTGTGTGTACCTGTTAAGGTTTGGACATGAAATGCCTTCTGATGGTTGATATTATCAGCTTGACAAGATCTAGAATCACCTAGGAGACAAGCCTCTGGACAGACAGTGAAATATTTTCCTAGATCAGGTTAACTGTGGTGGGAAAACCTACCTGAATGTGGGTTGGCACCATTCTATGGGTTGGGGCATCAGACTGACTAAAAAGGAGAAAATGAACTGAGCACCAGCATTTATCTCTCTCTAGTTCCAGCCTGGATACCATGTGGCCATCTGCTGTCATGCCTCCCCACCATGATGAATTATATCCACTCACACCATGAGCTGGAATAAACCCTTCCTTCATCAAGTTGCTTTTGTCAGATATTTTGTTCCAGCAATGAGACACCCACTAATATAGATCTTCAGATACATGAGTTGAGTCCCCAGCTGGTGGGACCATTTTGGGAGAGTCTGGAAACTTCAGGAGGTGGGGCCTAACTGGATGAAGTAGATTGCTAGGGGTGGACCTTTGAAGGTTTTTTATATGCACTTCGGAGTCCACCACTCAATCACTGCTTCCTGTCTGTCATGAAGTGAGCCATATGCTCCTGCTGCCTTGATGTTCTGCCTCACCACAGGCCCAGAATTCACAGATGTGAGGACCAAGGACAGATACCAGGAGCCAAAATAAAGAATTCCTCCTTCTAAGCCTTGCTCTTGGGTATTTACTTTGAAGCTATGGAAAGCTCACACATATAGCACAAGGTCCTGTAAACAACACCTCATTCACAATCTGCTGATCCTTCTACCTCAGTTCCTTCCTTTCCAGAACCTCACCAAATCGAATCTTATGTTTTGCATTTATTTGTTTTTCATAATTATTTACCACACCCACAGCAATGTTTACTTAGCAGTTTTTGCACTTTATCCAAGTATCTCTCCATCTTACTTCAACCTGACTTTCACTGCAACCACCAACCTGCCAGGTCCCAGGATAGCATTGCAATCTTATGCCCTGTCCCCAGGGCCAGCAGCCACTCTTCGTTCCTCTCTCCTTGGTAACATGGGACAGTGTACACTTCTGGTCACCCACCAGCTCCTAAAGCCGGTCCTCAGTTCCTGTTGGCAGATGAGTGCGGGAATACCCAGAGTTCTGTCCTTGCATTGCTTCCCTTTCTCTTTCCCAGGTGACATCATTTCTCTTCAGTAGTTGTTAAGGGCCCCATCTGTATATTGATAGATTCGCATTACAAATCTCCTCCCCTCCTGTGGATCTATCCAACAGCCTCCTTGACACCTCCACAGATACCTAATCTTAGCTTCAAATTTGCATGTGAAAAGCATAATTCTTTGTTTTTCTTTTCAAACTCCTTCTCTTCAAGCCCTTCCCATCTCAGTAGACGGCAATTACATTCTGCCAAAAATCTTAGCGTCATTCTCAAAATTTCCTTTGCTCTCAAATAGCACATCTAACTCATGGCATATCCTGTGAGCTCTGTGTCTGGAGCTGGTCCCAAATAATGGGACTTCTCCCTTCCTCTATCACTGTTGTTGGTGACAGGCACCAGATGTCTTGCCTGCATTCTGCATAAGCAGCCAGTCTGGTCTCTTCTGCATCTTGTCGCTCTCTACTCATCCCACTCAGCCCAACTCTTTATACCTCAGCCAGAAAGATCCTGTTCAACCAGTAATCAGACATTGGCCTTGACCTTGTCCAGGATATCTAGAATCTTCCTGTCACTAAAGTCTAGGTCTAAATCCTCTATGGTGTGATCATCCTGGCAGGAATGGAAATATTCTAAAGAGATACTTGTCCCCCTCCCTTTAGCTATCAGACTATTGAAACAATGGATCACCCCAAACTGGAATTTCCCTAGGAATCTCATGCTGGGAGAAGGAAAAGGCTGGACCTGGTATTGGCCAGAACTGGGGAGCTTGCCTCCCAGGAAGAGATTTCACACAGTCCTGACAACTTATCAGACCACCTTGCAGGAGAGAGTGGACCTGAGCCAAGGATGGTCAGTGATACAAGGGTGGGAAGGAACCACACCTTGACCAGGACTGCTTAGTCACACATACTTCTTGTCTTCTATTTAAACCCAAACTTCCTATCAG
>NW_008328516.1:0-600 GCF_000622305.1 Nannospalax galili
TTATGTATATGAGTATATTGCCTGCATGTAGGTAAGTGCACCCACACTGTAAAGTGCTCATGGAGGTTAGAGGAGAGCATCAGATTCCCTGGAACTGGAGTTACAGATAGTTGTTATCTGCCATGTGGGTGCGGGGAACTGAACCCAGGTCCTCTGCAAGAGCAGCCAGTGCTCTTAACCTCTGAGCCATCTGTCCAGTCCCACTATTTACATCTTTATAACTATAAAAATGTTTTCCACTGTAGAATTGGGTGATCATTCCTCTATTATAGATCTTTCCTTTCTCCTAGATTTCATAATGCCTTCATTTCCCCATCTGGTTAGCTTTCTTTGTGTCTCTCACTCTCTCACACTCCCCCTCATGTGGGATGAGCATCCTCCCAACAGGTCTTCACTTTTATCTTAGAGATGCTTTTCCAGTACCTGCCTGCCGTAAACCATCTGCATTCTGAACTGGGGAGGCTCTAGGTCGTTGCATTACCATCTTCTTGGAATTCTCCTTCAGTTTCCCCCCCACCCCACCCTCAGAGTGTCTTTTTGGACTTTGAAAAGATGGGACTTTACAGGAGGCCATCAAGTTTGCAGACTACACTGGTTGTG
>NW_008328517.1:0-323 GCF_000622305.1 Nannospalax galili
TCTCCCTCACTACACTGCTTAGGGCTGGATACGGTGCACTTGGCACAGCATAAGCATCGTTGAACACTTGATGGCTGAACTTTTTCAGAACTCGATACTAGTGTGGTTAGGAAGGACAAAGCCCGACGGTCCACATGCCCGGGATGGAACACGGAGCAAGGACCACAGGGAGGGAAGGGCACGCGGCCTTTGTTAACCTCCTCCCGCGCCCCAGCGTCCAAGCTCCGCATCGGTACCGAAACACGTCGGCAACCTGCGGCCGCTCCCCTCCACCCCGGCCCCGCACGCACTCCCGGAGCCCCGGGCCCATTACCAGCGCCGTT
>NW_008328518.1:0-279 GCF_000622305.1 Nannospalax galili
ACATTTTATATGGACTTAAGTCTGATGTCTGGGAAGTGTAATCCCTTGAACCCTCAAAGAATTATACTGATCAGTTTAGTCTTTGGTTATCCTTTCCTTTTGGGTGTTTAAGACCACACAGTTGGCCCAAATAAACGAATTTAGTTTTACTCTTCAGGTAGTTTGACGATCTGTTTCTCAGGGGTCACGTGGGCTTTGGAGGAGCCCCTGGCTCCTTTCTTTTACCACTTCTATCTCTGTGAAGATAAGTCAAAGGTCCTGCTCGACCATGGTTGGCTT
>NW_008328519.1:0-234 GCF_000622305.1 Nannospalax galili
GGATGTCTCAGTAGTCCCAATCTAGTGCTGAAGGTCTGACAAATTCCAAAATATCAGCTAGTCTTGGGTCCACAGCAGGAAGATGAACTCACCAGCGAGAGAGAAGGCAAGCAGCAAAAAGCCTGGCATTCTGCTCTGCCTTAGTCTATTATACCGGCTGCCATCAGAAGGTAATGCCCACAATTAGGGTGTGTCTACCGGCTTCAGATGATCCAATCAAGAAGATCTCTTTCA
>NW_008328520.1:0-969 GCF_000622305.1 Nannospalax galili
GAATGGCGCAGGGCCCAAACTAGGAGTATAGAACAGCGGGGGGGATGGAAGAGTGAATGTGGCTTAGGGAGTCCAGGCGCAGATGGCTGCGCTATAGACTTACCCCAAGAGGCCTGAGGATAGTCAGGAATAGTGTTTAACAGAAGAATTGAGGTTATTTGGGGGGGTACTTTTCCTTCCATTACTTGACAAAATTTAACTTTTTATTTTTTTGGCTTTTATAAGCCATGTCGTAAAATTCGTGAGCACTCAAGTTACACCTACAAAATAGCACAATGTGTTTTTACTTTTTTTGTTTTTAAAAAATGTTTTATTATTTTTATTTTATCTATATGCATGTATTGCCTGCATATACATAAGTGCACCCATGTCGTGCAATGCCCACAGAGGTCAGAAGAGGGTGTCAGATCCCTTGGAATAGGAGTTATGGAGAGTTGCAAGTTGCCCTGTGGATCCTGAGATTTGAACCCAGGTCTTCTGTAAGAACAGCCAGTGTTCTTAAATGTTGAGCCATCTCTCCAGTCTCCACAGTATGTTTTTATGTATCATGCTACATCAAGCATTTTTCCATTTCTCTTTCTCAACTATAACTCCAGCTTTTAAGTTGGACAAGTGTACACTGGGAAAAAGTAGACATGCAGGCTTTTGTCACTTTTGCCATATTGTCTTTTAAAGAGATTGTTCCTATCAGATTCTAAACAGGCTTGTTCCCCTCCAGTTAATAACAATGCATATGGAGTTGAAGTCATCAATGGAGTTGCACCCAAAGTCTCACTCAGGTTAACAATGTGTAAATTCACCCTGTACCTATTCCAGAGTCCATAATTTTTATAAATCTCCTCAGAATTTGGCCTAACCCTCACATTTTTTCCTTGACTTGTGAACTGAGGGTTATTGTGGTTGGAAAATCAGATGGAGATGATCAAAGCTCCTGTATCAGAGAAACTGTGAATCAAAGTCATCTTGCAT
>NW_008328521.1:0-398 GCF_000622305.1 Nannospalax galili
CATGAAATACTGACTTTTATCCAAGCAATCATGGAAAATACATTTTTCTTTCTTTTTTTTTTTTTTTGGTGGAAAATCCTTTTTTTTGGTCTTTTTGAGACAGGGTCTCCCTATAGCCCCAGCTGTCTTGGAACTCACTACGTAGACCAGGCTGGCCTTGAACTCACAGAGATCCACCTGCCTGTGCCTCCAGAGTGCTGGGATTAAAGGCTTGTGCCACCACGCCCACAGGAAAATCCATTTTTAAGCAGACATAATATTTCAAAAACAAAACAGATACTTAATAGTAAAGTTACTTCAGTGTCAAAGATGGTTGCATGCTTGTAGAAATATTTTTGGAGTCTTAGTAAATTTTTGGAAGGTGCAGGTGAAATCCAAGATGTTTGTGAGGTCTAGGG
>NW_008328522.1:0-298 GCF_000622305.1 Nannospalax galili
CTCCTCCTCTTCCTCCTTCTCTTCCTCCTCCTCATCTTCCCCTTCTTCCTCATCATTCTCCTCTTTGTTGTTTTAGAGACACACACTATGTAGCCCAAGCTGACCTCAAACAATCCTTGTGTCTGTGCCTCCCAAGTGCTGGGATGGCAGGTATGAGCCACCATATCCAGCAAAATGTAATTTCCTAACTGCTTGTATTATGGGACTTCACACAGAATGTACTAAGAATGCTCCACATAATGGGACAACAATTCACAAAGTATAATCCTATAAGGTCTCTATAGTCACCCGAGATATA
>NW_008328523.1:0-569 GCF_000622305.1 Nannospalax galili
TTCAAGAAACTCATCTCACCTTAAAGGATAGAGTATCTTATGGTGAAAGGATGGGGAAAATATTCCAAGCAATATCCCTAAGAAGCAAGCAAGTGCCACAATTCTAATAAAAAGGAGACTACAAATTAAAACCCATCAGAAGACGTAAAGAGGGTTACTTAATTCTAATCAAAGGACAGTTGACCAAGAAGATGACAATCATGAACATATATGAAACACACTCTGGAGCACCCAAGTTAATAAAATCAGTATTCTATGACTATGAAACAGAGATAAAACCAACTCAATAACAGTAGGTGACTTTAATACCCCACTATCTTCAATAGACAGGCCAACTGGACAAAAAAATAAATAGAGAGGCATCTGAAATAAATGACATATTACATGAAAGGGAACTAGCATACATCTCCAGAATATTCAACTCAAGCACCAAAGAATACATTTTCTATTCAGTAGCCCATACAAGTTATACTCAAATTGACCACATTCTGGGACACAAAACAAATCTCAACAAATACAAAAAAATGAAATACTCTCATGCATTCTATCAGACCACAATGCAATAAAGC
>NW_008328523.1:1266-3254 GCF_000622305.1 Nannospalax galili
CGTAAAAGGCATAGTAAAAAATGAAATCACCCCAATGAACAGAGATGCAAAAATTCTCAGCAAAATATTTGCAAACCACAAACAGACACACACCAAAAAGATTGTCCATCATGATCAACTTGGCTTTATTCCAGAGATGCAGGGATGACTCAATATATGTAAGCCAATAAATGTCTTAAATCACATAAATGGACTCAAAGACAAAAACCACATCATCATCTCAATAGATGCAGAAAAGTCATTTGACAAAATTTAACACGGATTTATGCTAAAAGTCCTAGAGGAAACTGGACTGGAGGAAACATACTGCAACATATTAAAGCTATACACAACAAACCCATAGCCAACATCATTCTAAATGAAGAAAACCTGGAAGCATTCCATTAAAGTCAGGAAACAGACAGGGCTGCCACTGTCTTCACTCCTTTTTAATATAGAGTTTGAAATCTTACAAGAGAAATAAGACAAGAGAAGGAAATCATATCACATTTCTGATTATATTACAGAGGTATAGTCATAAAAACAACATGGTGCTGGCACAAAACTATATGCATAGATGAATGGAAAACAATAGAAGACACAGGCATGAGTACAATTTCAGCACCTGATATTTGACAAAGGTGCCAAGAACTCACAAAGGAAGAAAGACAGTATCTTCAACAAATGGTGAACCTAAGTGTTCCTCAACAGAGGAGTGGATAAGGAAAATGTGGTCACTTCACACAATGGACTTCTACTCAGTAGTAAAGAAATTCAAAATCATGAAATTTTCAGGTTAATTGATGGAGCTAGAATCTGTTATACTAAGTGAAGTAACACAGACTTAGAAAAAAAACAAGGTATGTTCTCCCTCATAAATCCTTATATGTGAGTATATATCCAGATGTAACTGCAGGAACTAGAATAATGAAAAGGAACCAGGGATGTAAGGAGAAGGAGGAAACCCGAGAGAGGGGAACAGTAGGAGACAGGTGTTACTAAGGGAAAAAATGATAAAAATGGGTGTATTTAAGTGGCAGGGGGCAAGGAAGTCTATACAAAGAACCTTTGAGATAAAGCAAAAGAAGGAGCTAAAGAGAGGTCGAACCATGGGAGACTGGTATTATCAAAGGAGAAATGGGGAAGATGGGAACACTTTAATGGGGAAATGATGGCAGACGGGTTAGAAATGGAGAGAAAGAGAGAGGAGCAATAAATAATGCCTAGCTAGTTTAAAAAAAACAGAGGGAATCATATTAGTCCATCAACCAAATGAAAAATTAAACATACAATATCTCTATATGATTCCATGTGTATAGCTTAACAGTGCCAGACAGGAGAAACATTTCTTTGAGTTGGTGGCCAGGGTGGTCCAAGAAATTCCCAAAATTACACAGGCAATTATCACTTCCCTTGATGGCCTGCCTCCCCAAACCTGAAGGTAAAACCCTATTGCTGGAAACAGAACATACTTCAGACACAGGATTTGGAGCAGAAGAGCTGGAACTGACCTGAAAACACTTCTCCTAAAGGCTAGCTCTCATAGCTTTGGAGAGAAATACGAAGGTGCCAAGGGAAAACATCAATAGATGGACCAACACCAACTTTCAGACCAAATAATCCTATCAATGGATGGGACAGCAAATAGCATTGGTGCAGTAGTGGCACTTTTATCTTGGGGGCAATCAACAGCTACCTAATTTGGACTAAAAGCCCACTTAGTGGGAGGAAACCCAAGCGTGGTACTGTAAACATAACCAAATACACATGGGTACAGTAGAGAAAACCCCAAGGCTGTCACATCGCTAGACAAATGTAATTTCTTGCATTGTGCAAAATACGGATCCTCATATTTATAGACAAGTATCCCAGTCACCACTTATCAAAGAAGTTTCTTTTGAAACAGACAGAGACTATTGCAGAGAACACCACAACTGGTCACACACAGACATTGTCTGTGAATTGCCCAAGCCTAAGGGACACATCTACAATGCAACCTCCAGACCTAA
>NW_008328524.1:0-500 GCF_000622305.1 Nannospalax galili
CAACAGCAGCAAAGCAAAGTTCAATGATTAAACTTTTCTTAACATAGCCAAACAAGGTCTTTATGGTTTTTTATACCCTTGAAGTTTCTGTTTTACCATAGATGTGTAATACAGCCTTTCCCAATTTTCCCAGCTTTTGACTGACCTAGCAAATCTTTCTACCCAAGAGGGTGTTTCCCTAAGCCAAGTAGTTTTTCCTTATACAAAAGTTTAGTCTCCATAGTTCATTGTTCAGGATTAAAATCATAAACTCCTGTAAAAGGCAGCAGGGCATCTAGAGATTTCATGCTATATTTTCCTTTGGGGGGAAACCAAGCCTCATTACTAATCACAAATGCAGGTCCAAACGACGTCATAGTTGTAGGAGGAAGTCTTACATCTTTTTACTTTCATTTTGTTTCAATAACATCGATAATTCTGCTAAAGGAAGAGATATCCCCAGTTTAGTGTCCTATTCCATCATCAGAGTTGGTTATCAGAATACTTAAAGAAGAGAAAGT
>NW_008328525.1:0-534 GCF_000622305.1 Nannospalax galili
AGCCAAAGACGGGTAAGAGAGAATTACTGATAGCAACCTAAGGCAGGCAGGCAGCCAAAGCAACTGTCTTAGCCCATGACTGGTAAAGCTTCAGTAGAAATTCTCCAACCTAAGACAAGCATGGTTCCCTAAGGGATTGTTTTGGCTCATTTCCATTCTTTATTAAAATATAAAAGAAAGGGGGACCTGTGGAAAGCCATAGGCCCCCACCCCAGAATATAGCAAGACCTGGTTCCTGGCAAAGCTGTTTTCCAGACATCAAGGCTGACCTGGTTTGAGATTAACCAGATGGCCATTCTTGAAAGCCTCACAAAAACATGTTCTTCTAACTCGGGCACTTACCGCTTAAGAGACTCCCTCATTTCTCATAGAACTGCCTAAAAAAAAAAACTTTTTGGATTACTTTGTAATCATTTATAATTGACCTTATGATAGAATTATGATGTTACTATGGTGTTCTGTTAATTGAATTGCTCTGCCTCCATAGATTTATCCCTGCCAACTTCCCCCTTCCCCTCTCTATAAAAACTGTTC
>NW_008328526.1:0-239 GCF_000622305.1 Nannospalax galili
ATCCACCCTCTCTCAGGCAGTCCTGTGCATTGTCAACCCACCACATGGAGGCAGGATCAGGTGGCTGTTAGGATGTCCCCTGCATTCTCAGGACCTCTGGTAGTTGAAGGCCAGAGGGAGGCCAGAACCTGGCACTCTCTGGGAGTCTGCTAAGCTCCCAGCCGCTACCCTGATGGAAGTCCGAACCAACCCTCTCAGGCTGACTGCTAGGATCTCAGCCTTAGCCTACCAAAGCCAGA
>NW_008328527.1:0-255 GCF_000622305.1 Nannospalax galili
AGAGAGCGCCGCGAGAAGCCGGGAGTGATCGGGAGGAACCGGAGGAGCCACGGAACAAGCCCGAGGGGCGGGGCACAGGGAGCGGGCCGCTTCCTCGTCGCCCTCTTGAAGGCCGGTACGAGGGAGGGGCGTCGCCAACGCCTACCTCAGAGCTCGCCGCCGCCCAGCCAATAGGCGAAGCTAAGGGGCGGGCCTTCGGCCACGGCAAACCAATCAGCGCCCGCCCTGCGCCTCGACCTCTGGGTGGAAGCGGCG
>NW_008328528.1:0-1118 GCF_000622305.1 Nannospalax galili
TCTTTTTAAGACTTCATTGAAAAAGAATTATGGCTTTAAATTAAAAAAAAAATTCCTACACATATGTGACTGTTTAAATGAAAATGTTCCCCATAGGCACCAAATGTTTAGACATTTTGTCCCGAGATGATGGCGCTATTTTGGGAGTTTTCAGAAGGTGTGGCTATCCTGGAGGAAGCATGTCACTGGGGGTGGGCTTACAGAGTTCTTGAGCCTGGCCAGATCTCCAGTCAGTCTCTTGCTTCCTGTGCCCGCAAGATGATGTTAGAGCTTCACTTCTACTGTTCCTGCTACTGCCACCTCCTGCCACCATGCCTCCCTGCCATGATGGACTTTAATTCCTCTGGAACCAGAAGCTCAAACAAACTCCTCCTTCTATAAATTGCTTTGATCAGTATTTCTATCACAGCAAGAGAAAAGTGACTAATGCAACATACATAGTATCTTCAGCAATAAGGTCTTACCACTAAGTTCTTACAAGTAACCAAGAGCAATAGCAATAGCCAGTATTGTGTGAGGGTCTATGAGATCACCCCTGGTCAAAATTTTCCAAAAAGGAAGCCCATTCCTAGTATTTGGATTTTTATTTGTTGACCTATGGTGTCTGTGCGGAACTGGCCCCTGTTATGGGGTGACACCATTTAAATTATTTTTATATTGCATAGGTAAATACTTTTAGAATCTTCTATAGTGATAAACTTCCACTTGACTTTTTCCAAAGGCCATTAGTGTTAGATATCCCCCCCTTAATCCCTTTTCTACCGTGCCCTACCATTCCCCACCATATTTAACTCTTCATATTCCATTGCTCCCCTTTCCCCATTTATAAAACTGTATTCTCTGTCCCCTTCCAAGAAGCCTCCACCCAGGGACCCTTACTAGTTTCCTGACATCTATGGATTTTCCAATTAAAACACACCTATCTAAAGATTCAAAGCTAGCATCCAATTATGAGCAAGAACAAAAATGTTCATTTTTCTGGGTCTGGGTTACCTGACGCAGGATGATTGTTCCCAATTCTATCCATTTACCTGTGAAATTCATAATTTCAACTTGCTTAAATCTTAAATAATATTCCATGGTGTAAATGTACCTCTTTTCATTATTCATTTATAATT
>NW_008328529.1:0-304 GCF_000622305.1 Nannospalax galili
GGAGGGGGAGAAAGCTATACAAAGAACTATGGGTATAAAGGGCTAAAAGTTATCCAGATACAGAGTCAAAAAAAAAAAAAACTGTAAGCACAGAAGGAACTCTATGGGGATGGAAGAAAGCCCTTCCAGAAGCAATATGGTTGTTAATGAAAATCCCAGTGCCCCTCTGCCCATGGTTACCAGACTCCTACATTTTACATCCATAAGCCATATACATAGAAATAAATATATATGGATTTAAAAACTTTGAAAATGAGGGGAGAAAAAAGCCTCCTCACTTTACTTCATTTTTTGGGTATTTTAT
>NW_008328530.1:0-268 GCF_000622305.1 Nannospalax galili
CGGGATGGTCAGAAACATGGTAGGACCAGTGGATTCCATGACCATGGGCCCGCTGTCACACTTTTTGGCTGTGAAGTGAGTTGGCTGGTCAGAAGTGATGCTGTGTGGAATACCATGATGGTGGATAAGGCATTCTGTAAGTCCCTGGATAGTAGTTTTGGCAGAAGCATTACATGCAGCAAAGGCAAATCCATAACCAGAGTAAGTGTCTATTCCCGTAAAGACAAAATGCTGTCCCCTCCAAGATGGAAGTTGTCCAACGTAGTCA
>NW_008328531.1:0-1312 GCF_000622305.1 Nannospalax galili
TTACCAGCTCATCATTTAAAAATTTTTGTGAAGCATGGAAAATCACCCATCTCACTGGCATCCCTTATAACCCACAGGGACAAGCCATTGTGGAAAGATCACACAAAACTTTAAAGGACCAATTAAAAAGACAGGCTCAAACAACATATTCTCCCAATATTCAATTAACATTAGCCTTGTTCACCCTTAATGTACTTAATGTATATAGAGGGACAGATGCTCCTCCCATCACCTGACACTGGGCTCAGACACACCCAGTACCACCCATCATGGTCAGATGGAGGGACCCCTTTGATGGACTCTGGAAAGGACCAGATCCATTGTTGACCACAGGGAGAGGATTTGCTTGTGTTTTCCCACAGGATCAACCAAAGCCTATCTGGGTTCCAGCTAGAAATGTCTGACACCTCCCCGCCCACGAAAAAAATGGCTCACATGACCCTGTCAAAGACAAGGAAAAGAAAGAGGCAGAGACAACATCCAAAGCCACACCGGATCACCAGGTCACATGGAAAGAGATCCATGACCTAGTGGAAACTTGTCCCGTGCTATCGTCTCGCCAGCAAGAACGACGCGGCACACTCAGGATCCTTCTGCAGAAAAGCTTTAATGCATCTTGAGAGGGAGAGCATAAGCTTACAGGGCGAAGACCCCGAATGTCGGAAACCCAGCCCTTATATAGGTTAGTAAGCCCGTCTTAGACGTGGCAACTCTTGATTGGTCGCAAACTCATCAGCCCATATCACGCCACGAGGTAGGCAGAGACTAGAAGGTGGAAAATTACTTCGGGCATGCGTACTGACTTATTTACTGCTCAGCATGAACCGGATGTGAGCGCCATCTTGTAATGGCGTCTGCAGGGACGGCAGGCGGCTCCCCACATAAAACACCATTGTATTGGCACAAAAACAGGCATATAGACCAATGGAATATATTAGAATACTCAAACATAAGTCCATGCAATTTCAGCAACTTGTTATTTGAAAAAGTGCCAAGAAAACACTTGGAAGAAAGACAATATCTTTAACAAATGTGACTGGCAAAATTGGATTGCCTCATGAACAAAAATGAAATTATATCCATTCCTATCATCCTGTATAGAAGTCAACTCCAAATGGATCAAATCTCAATGTGAAGTCTGAAATGATGAAAATGTTAGAAGAAAACATAGGTAGTATGCTACAAGATATAGGTACAGGAAAAGTCTTTCTAAATTGGACATCAGTCACTCGAGACTTATGACCAACAATTGACAATGGGACCTCATTAAATTAAAAGGCTTCTGTACAGCAAAGAAAACAATGGATCAAAT
>NW_008328531.1:2176-4097 GCF_000622305.1 Nannospalax galili
CTCACGGATCCCAGCTTCAGCCACACCGTACTTTCCCGTGTGGTCCAGCGGCCAGTGGAACTCGCATATTGAGGAAAGTACACGGGTGAAATAAGGGTGGAAACACAGCTGGACAACGCTCCAGCAGCAGAGACCCACAGAGACATGGAGAAGCCCATGGGGCCAGACCCGCCATCCTCCAGGCACACGGCGGAGAAGCCCGCGGACCCGCGGTGCCATTCCGGGAGTGCGTGCAGGGACCCCGAGAGCCCAGCGCGCTCACCATAGGTTACTGCTTCAAAAATAATAAAAATAAAGGAAAAGAAATCCTTGCTCCCCTAGAAGCTACTAAATGAGATCGTACCTCAATTTGGTATCCCTATTGGTCTGGGGTCTGACAATGGCCCAGCTTTCATAGCCTTTGTATCTAAAACCTTAGCTTCTATCTTCCAGCTAGATTGGAAATTACATTGTGTATATCAGCCCCAGAGTTCAGAACAGGTGGAAAGGATGAATAGAACTATTAAGGAGAATTTGACTAAGCTAATAACAGATTGATGGTAACTGGTAAGTAAGGAAGAGTATAAGTACTCTTCCTTTTACCCTTCTAAAAGCCAGATGTACTCCTTATTTGAAAGGAATTACTCCCTTTGAGATCTTGTTTGGGCAACCTCCACCCCTTACTCCCTGCTTAAGGGAGGAACACCTGGTGGAAATATCTAATTACAGCTTTTAACAGTCATTGCAGGCTCTGCAAAATGTTCTGAGCCAGGTACACAGACTAGTGCAAGAGGCTCATGAGCCCAGTCATCCCTCACTGACCACTGAACAGACAGATCTGGAACCTGGTGACTGGATTTGGGTCCACAGACATCAAGCGCCTAACCTCGACCCCAAGTGAGCTGGTCCATACCCAGTCTTCTTGCTGACCCCAACTGCTGTTAAAGTTGCTGGATGTGCCTGGCACATGAACTGGATGCACCGTTCCCAAGTTAAGAGAGCTCATCTGAACCACATTCCTCAAACATGGATGGTAAAAGAACAGACAATCTTCTCAAAGTAAAACTAATAAAAGAATCTTAATTCTTATGTTGTCCTTCTGGATAATAAAAACTGTAACTGGGTACAGCAACTGAAATCCCCATGAGCCATCCCCTGATAATTGGGTATTAAAAAGAACTTCAGATGGTAAGATCTTAGCCACTAACACTACCACTAGCCACTCCCCCAGCTTTCTGTTTGACCTTTGTGATCTGTTTTCTTTACAGGTAAGAATAACTATTTGTGTCCCATCTCCTCAACCCTGGGGATGTGGAACTCCTAGTCATGAGAAACAACTATAAAGCCTACAAGTTTATGGATGCCCAGTAGATGGGAATCCAGACTGTAACAATGAAAATGAATGGCATTATGGAACTTGGGTTGTGAGACATTTGTTTCCTGCATCAGATCAAAGGATAAATGGATTTCCTTTCAGCATGGCACTCCTGGTATAACTATGGGAAAACTTACCTTACTCCCTTGATTCTTTAGCTGAGGTAGTGTTACAAAACCATTCAGGGCTAGATCTTGTTTTCATGCAACAAGATGGTTTATGCATGGCATTAGGTGAGAAATGTTGCTTTTATGTTAATCACACTGGAGTTATCAGAGATAGCATTAGATTGGTCCAACAATGAATTAATGCCAGAAAACAGGAACTTATTAATCACCAGAATTGGTGTGAGTCCTTATTTTCCTGGTCACCTTGGCTAACTACATTGTTAAGTGCTGTTGCAGAGCCCTTGATCCTTATTCTCCTAATATTTACCCTTGGGCCCTGCCTCCTAAACTCCCTTGTAAGATTCATTAATTAAAGGCTCCAAGCAGTTAAACTCATGATATTAAGAAGCCAGTACAATCAACTTGTGTCGCTTGAAGAAATACAAAAAAAAAAAAAAAA
>NW_008328531.1:4697-17467 GCF_000622305.1 Nannospalax galili
CTTGCTACTTTTCTTAAAGTGGTGCTGGTGATTTTTTTGCAAACTGAGACATATAACATCTCCCTGTAGCCCCAGCTGCCTACTCACTATGTAGACCATGCTGGCCTTGAATCCACAGAGATACACCAGCCTCTGCCTCCTGAGTGCTGGGATTAAAGGCGTGTGCTACCACACCCAGCTCGAAACATTATTTTTTAAATGCCCAGCCCAAAATATTATTTTTTAAATAAACATTACAATAAACTGAGACATATAACATCTCCCTGTAGCCCCAGCTGCCTACTCACTATGTAGACCATGCTGGCCTTGAATCCACAGAGATACACCAGCCTCTGCCTCCTGAGTGCTGGGATTAAAGGCGTGTGCTACCACACCCAGCTCGAAACATTATTTTTTAAATGCCCAGCCCAAAATATTATTTTTTAAATAAACATTACAATGACAAAGAAAAGTAGGGGGACTATTTCAGGAACACTACATTTGGACAATAAGAGTTCCTGAAAGAGATCAGAGAAAACAAAAAGGAAGAGATGATTAAAGAACTTATTCAGAAAAGATTTTCAAAGGCCAGTGAGGTCCCAGGAAAGACACTTGATGCCAAGCCTGACAACATGAGTTCAAGCCCCAGGACCCACATGGCAGGAGAGAACCAACTCCTGCAAGTTGTCCTCTGATCTCCACATGTGCACCCCTCACAATAAATACATAAACATAATTCTTAAATGTATTTTTAAAATTTTATGTGTATGAGTGTATTACTTGCATGTACATAAGTACACCCATGTCGTGCAATGCCCATGAAGGTAAGAAGAGGGCATTTGATCCCCTGAACTAGAATTATAGATGGTTGTTAGCCACCATGTGGATGCTGGGATTCAAACCTGGGTCTTCTGCAAGAACAGCCAGTACTCTTAACCACTGAGCCATCTCTTCAGCCCCCCCCAATTTTTTTTTTGAAGAAAAGGTTTTCTAGAACTGAAAGAACAAAACTGTCAGGAGGATCTACAAAACAAACAACGTCATCTTAAAATAGTCAAAGAATGTGAATCAGCACTTCTCCAAAGAAGACATATAGTTAACATGCATATGAAAAGATATTCAAATCACTAATTATCTGAAAAACACAAATCAAAACTACAACACCACCTCACATTTGTTTTGGATGGTTATTATTGGGAAAAATATATAGTTAAGTATTGGCAAGGACATGCGAATAAGGAATCCTTGCACACTGTTGATAGCAATGTACACTTGTACAGCCACCAGGAAACACAGCATAGGAAGAAGAAAAAGATGGGCTAGGCGTGGTGGCGCAAGCCTTTAATCCCAGCACTCGGGAGGTAGAGGCAGGCAGATTTCTGAGTTCGAGGCCAGCCTGGTTTATAAAGCGAGTTCTAGGACAGCTGGGGCTGCAAGGAGACCTGTTTCAAAAAAAACACAAAAAAAGGCTTGGTTTTTACTTTTGTTTTTTGGGTTTTATTGAGACAAGGTCTGTAGCCCTGGCAGGCCTGGAACTTACTATATAGACCAGGCTGGCCTTGAACTCACAGGTATCTGCCTGCCTCTGCCTTCTGAGTACTGGGGTTAAAGACATGTGCTACCACGCCTGGCCTAAAACTGAACTTTTATGATGTAGCAATCCTACATCTGGGTATATAGCCAAAAGACCTGAATTCAGGCAAAGATTCAAAGATTACCTGCACTCGTGTACATATTCACAATAGCCAAAATGACTCTAACCCTCACCCTAACTCCAGTTCCAGGGGATCAAATCCCCTTTTCTGACTTCTGTGGGCATTTCAAGGCATGGATGCACTTATATACAGGCAGGCAAAACACTCATATACATAAAATAAAAATACATTTTAAAAAGAAGAAAATTTTCATATATGCCACAACATGGATGGACCTGGAGAGCACAATACTTAGTGAGTATGTTGATCACACGACAAACACTGCATTATTTCATTTGTATGACATCTAAAATAGTCCCTCATGCCAGATGTGGTGGTGCATGCCTTTAATCCCAGCATTTGGGAGGTAGAGGCAGGCAGATCTTTGTGAGTTCAAGACCAGCCTAGTCTCCATAGTGTGAGTTCCAATAAAATAAATAAATAAATAAATAAATAAATAAATAAATAAAGCCCAGTTTGGTGGTGCACACCTTTAATCCCAGCACTCCGGAATCAGAGGCAGGCGGATCTCTGTGAGCTCAAGGCCAGTCGCGTCTACCTACTGAGTTCTCTGACAACTGGAGCTACAGGGAAACCCTGTCTCAAAAAGACCGAAAGAAAGAAAGAAGAAATACCCCACAAATGATGGATACAGTGGGTGAAATCAGACTTAAGCAAAGGTGCATGACTGTAAATAAATCAGAAAAGACAGAGACAGAGAGAGAACAAGTTTGCATACACTTGACCAGCAATCAGATGGATTTTGTCTTATTAGAAAATGAGAGCTACAAGACAATGGAATGATGCCTGAGGAAAAACAATTATTTTTTTAGCCGTAGCTGGCTTGGAACTCATAGAGATCTGCCTGCCTCTGCCTCACAAGTGCTGGGTTAAAGGTGTGTGCCATCACACCCAGCTGGAAAAACAATCCTAACCCAGAAAACCTAGGTGTCAAGAGAATTGACTAAGGATGTTTTCAGATATTGGTATCAAAGATATTGTTTCCCAAATTCTGTTTCTCAGGAAGTGGTTAAAGGATGATGTCCTTTGTCAAAAACAGTGGATTCAGGAAAAGGAAGACAAGATTTAGTAAAGAGAAGAATTGTCAGAGGCCAAGGGAATCTCCAGGCAAGGGCTTTCCTAGAGGACAAAGGCTCAACTGATGGAGAGCACTTGGGAGGCAGCACTTGGGAGGCAGAGGCAGGTGGATCTCTGTAAGTTCAAGGCCAGCCTGGTCTACATAGTGAGTTCCAGGACAGCTGGGGCTACAGGGAGACACTGTCTCAAAAAGACCAAAAAAAAAAAAAAAAAAAAGCCAGGCATGGTGGCTTGTTTATAATTCCTGCTCTGGGGAGGCAGATGATCCCTGGGGTTCACTGGCCAGCCAGTCTATCCTAACTGGTGAGCTCCAAGACAATGAGAGACCCTGTCTCAAAGAAGATGGTCAGTGTTCCTGAAGAATGACACCTGCAGTTGTCCTCTGGCTTCCACACATGCACACATTTATGTATACACTCCTGCAAACACATGTACATGCACACACAATGCTTTTAAAAAGTTATTTTATGTGGCTCAGTGAAACACATAATCCAGACCCAAATAGCATTGGATTATATGGCCATAAATATACGATCATTGAGTAATGATGTAACTAAAATATAAGTGTTGGGAAGTGCAGATAGAAAAAATATGTACCTACCTGTAGGCTAAGGGCACGTAATGGTGTGAAACAGCTAAGTCTTCAGCTGCTTTCTAGAATGTCAGTAATAAATGATGCATATAATTGAAAAATCCACAAGTAGTAAAGGAGTAAAGGAATATGACTTAGCAATGTAGTAGTAAAATTTTAAGTTTATAAAATTTAAATGGATGCTGGTCGTGGTGGCACATGCCTTTAGTTCCAGCTCTTGGGAGCCAGAGGCAGGCAGATCTCTGTGAGTTCAAGGCTGGCCTGGTCTACATAGTGAGTTCCAGGACAGCTGGGGCTACAGGAAGACCCTGTTTCAAAAAGACCAAAAAAAAACTTAAATGGAAATAACATAATTCCTTATTTTAAAACCTCCCAGAAGGAACTTGAGAGATGGCTCAGCAGTTACGAGCATTGGCTCCTCTTTCAGAGGACCCAGGTTTGATTCCCAGCACCTGCATGGCAGCTAGCAACCATCTTTAACTCCAGTTCTAGAGGATCCAACACCCTCTTCTGACCTCTGCAGGCATTGCATGGCATGCAGGCAAAACACTCATATACATTAAATAAATAAATAATTTTTTTCCAAATGTGCTTATTTTTATTATCACAGATAATCAGGAGATACATAAAAATATGAGCACTTCAAAAGTTAAGAGACATATTTTATCCAGACTTTAGAAGAGTTTTGGAAACATGATGGGTTGGTTTGTTGTTTTGTGGGGTTTATTTATTTATTTTTTGTTGTTGTTTGGGGGTTGCAGTGTCTCAGGGTCTCCATGTAGCCCTAGTTGAGCTGGAACTCACTATGTAGACGAGGCTGCCCTTGATCTGACAGAGATTCTGCCTGCCTCTGATTCTTGAGTGCTGGGATCAAAGGTGTGAGCCACCATGCCCAGCTCAATGATGGTGATTTTTATAAGACTGCTGAAATTGCAGCTCTTTTATTTTGTGTTTGGATAGTAAGCAAACTTGAGAACTCACACTTATTCTAAAGGTGAGAATTGATGCCTGATGGAGTAGCCCAAGTTAATTGTAAGTAAGCATCTTTATTTACCATGAGTGATTTGAGTTCTCATAAGATTTATAGATATATAGGTTTGTATATAAATACAGAGAAAGATATCTGATGCACTACTATTTTGATAACATGCCTTAAAATAGTTTGGGGGCATAGTGGACCAAAAGGAGTTAATAACGAACTAACACATCATTGGAATTGAATCATTGCACTCAGAAATTTGGTGGAAATCTAACTTCTTTTTTTTTTTTGGTCTTTTTGAGACAGGGTCTCCCTGTAGCCCCAGCTGTCCTGGAACTCACTATGTAGACCAGGCTGGCCTTGAACTAACAGAAATCTGCCAGCCTAGGTGTGCACCACCAAGCCCAGCCAAAATCTAACTTCTTTAATTATGTGAACTGTAAATCACAATAAATAATTTTTTAAGTTTTATTTTATTATTATTATTTTATGAGTGCTATTCCTGCATGTAAGTAAGTGCACCTGTGTCATGCGATGCCCACAGAGGACAAAAGAGGCCATCAGACCCCCTGGAACTGGAGTTACGGACAGTTGTTAGCTACCATGTGGTTGTTGGGATTTGAACCCAGGTCTTCTGCAAGAGCAGTGTTCTTAACCGCCATGCCATTTCTCCAGCCCCATAAATAAATAAATATTTTAAAAAGAATTTAAGATTAAGTTCTTTTAAAACTCCCAGAATTCCTTCATTTTTAAAAGTATATTTTGTAGCATTTGAGAAAACTAAAAATAAACATTGAGACAAAAAGCTGTATGATGATAGTCTTTGCCATACTTATAGAACCATCAGGATAATCTAAATCTGGCTGTGGAGCTCTTGCAGTCAGAGCTGATCTGAAGATAGCATCTTACAGAGTATAGTGTCTCTGCACACAGCTTGCACTCCATAAATGATATCTAAATGATACCAAATTGGAATCTTTCTACCTCTGATTCTCCACATCCACATTGTTCACGACAGTATTCCTTTTTTTTTTTTTTTTTTTTTTTTTTTTTTTTTTTCTGGAGAGATGGTTAAATCTGGCCTGGATCTCACAGAGATCTGCCTGCCTCTGCCTCCCAAGTGTTGGGATTAAAGCCATGTGCCACTGTTGGAACCCCAGTTTGGGGTACCCAACGTCCATAGGAGGCCGCTCCCCAATAACTCAGTCCTCAGACCAGAAGATGCAACAAGCATGAGGATTTATTACGTTTTGCAAAACGGACCTCTGCCTCACTCGGAGGGCAGAAGCCCAGAGCCCAGTTCACAGGCTTCTTTTAAAGATAAAGACCACAAACTAGAGAGAAAGCGGCAGTAACGTCACAAGCGGCGGCTATGTGCCAAGCAGAGGAAGGGGGGGATTTCTGGGATGATTTCCAGCTTTGGGCAAAGAGCATGAAAGAGGGCAGCTCAGCTTGTTCTTAGCATTTAGAATTATTTTTTTATTTTTACTTCCTTGTACAGTTTTTTGGCCTGAAGGACTTATTTCCTTGTCTTTAGCCTAGGGGGACTGAATTAGGGTCCTTCACCACCACACCCAGTGACAACACTATCCCTTTAAACATATAAAAATGCTACTTTTCTTCCTTATTTAAATGATAATGTATTACAGAAATTGGGAAAAGGTAGTATTTTCTAAGAAGTTAGTGACATTTTTATGCATGTGCCTAGTTAATGAATGTTAGGACATAAATTTTGTGATCCTTTTGTCTGTTCTATGAACAAAGAAACTGGTCTTAAGTAACTTTGGAAGTGTCTCTGGGCTTTGATTTATTTTCCAATGCCAGGTTGCATCACAAGCTAATGCATTTTGCAGGCAAGTCACTTAGAGGAAAGACTATGAATTTGTTTTGCAACTATGCTTCTTCCGTTCCAATGCTGGGACCTTAGGGATACAGTGTGGAATAAAAGCAATCTGTTCTCTGAATTCAAAAGTTCACTGAAGTCTAGGAGGACAGTGTAGCCAAAAAAGCTTAGCTGTTTGTTTGTGATGGAGATAGAGAAAAGTGCAACTTGTAAGAGAAGGAACCTAGAATGTTAGGATGTCAGGGAAGTGCTGGCAAGGAGGTGCATGAAAGACATTTAGAAAGTTACTTTCTTATGCCAATACAAAGCCGCACTGCTTCTGCTCATAGGACATCTTTGACAGTTCCCTTTTTATTTTCTTCTTTGAAGGACAAATAAAATTAGAGTTTATGTAATTCACCAATACTTAATGGGTACTTTTTATGCTCAAAGCAGAATATGATAAGCACAAAAGAATGTGAGCAAAGGCCGGGTGTGGTGGCTCACACCTTTGATCCCAGCACTTGGGAGACAGAGGCAGGGGGATCTTTGTGAGTTCGAGGCTAGCCTGGTCTACATAGTGAGTTCCAGGCCAGCTGGGGCTACAGGGAGACTTTGTCTCAAAAATACCAAAATAAATAAATAAAAAGAAACGTGAGCAAACTATTACAGAAATTCAAAGGATGGTAATGTCCAATTCACTTCTGAGAAAAAGGATGAGGTACACTTAAAAGTACAAAGGGAATTTGTACCCTGTCTCAAAAAGACAAAAGTAAATAAATAAATAAATAAATAAATAAATAAATAAAAGATATGCCAGACCTGATGATACAGGCTTATAATTCCAGCTACTTGGAAATTGAGGCAGAAAGATTGCAAGTCCAGAGCCTACCTGGGCTAAAGAGCAAATTCATGTCCTGGGTAACTTAGTAAGACCGTGTTTTAAAACAGAAAGTAAAAAAAGGAACTTCATCTTCAACATTAGCTGACAGGCACCATTTTCTGACTAGGTTATCTTCATGCTGTGATCAAATCTTTTCCATGTAGACCTGTAAGGTTTTTCCATAATGTCTCAGAAGGGCACTGACTGCTCTTGCAGAAGACCTGGGTTCAATTCCCAGCACCCACATGGCGGCTATGAACCGTCCTTAACTCCAGTTCCAGGGGAATCCAAAGCCCTCTTCTGACCTCCGCAGCATTGCACGACATGGGTGCACTCACATACATGCAGGCAATACACTCATACACATTAAAAAAAAAAAAAAAGCTTCAAGGGAAAAAAAAGGTGGGGGCGGGGGGGCACTTGGGCTGTAGCTCAATGTTAGAGTACTTGCCTAGCATGAAAAAGGCCCAGGATTCAGGATTCAATCTCCAGTACCAAAGGGAAAAAGTAAATTTTCTTCTCTTTTTTTTTGGTATTAAAAAATATATTTTATTTATTATTTTTATTTTATGTGTCTGAGTGTATTGCCTGCATGTACGATGGTGCAATGCCAGTGGAGGTCAGAAGAGGGCTTTGATTCCCCTGGAACTGGAGTTAAGTATGGTTCGTAACTGCCATGTGGGTGCTGGGAACCAAACCTGGGTCCTCTGTAAGAGCAGTCAGTGCTCTTAACCTCTGAGCCATCTCCGCAGCCCCTTTTTTGGTATTTTTGAGACAGGGTCTCCCTGAGGCTCCAGCTGACCTGGAACTCGCTATGTTGGGCGCCATTATGCCCGACTCTTATATTTTTCAATAGACCTTATTTTTCCAATTTCTGCTGCTTCTGAACTTTCAGGTATTATTTAATAGGAAATAATAAAGTAAAAATGATAAATTTAAAAAAACATCATAGGGGCTGAAGAGATGGCTCAGCAGTTAAGAACACTGGCTATTTTAAAAAATATTTTATTTATTTTTATTTTATGTGCATGAGTCCTGTATACGTGTACTCATGTTGTGCAGTGCCCTTGGAGGTCAGAAGAGGGTATAAGATACTCTGGAACTGAAGTTACAGATGGTTGTCAGCAGCCATGTGGGTGCTGGGCTGGGAATCAAACCCGGGTCCTCTGCAAGAGCAGTCAGTGCCCTTAACGGCTGAGCCATCTCTCCAGCCCCACACTGGCTATTCTTGCAGAAGTCATGGGTTCAAAGTCATGCACCCACATGACGCCTAACAATTGTAACTCCAGTTCCAGGGGATCCATCGCCGTCTTCTGTTCTCCTTGGGCACTGCACCACATGGGTGCAGTAGTACAAATGCAGGTATAATCCTCATACACACAAAATAAAAGTAAATAAATCAGCCAGGCATGGTGTTACATGATGTTGGGGACCCCTGCTGTTTAGGGTAGCAGTCTCCCCATGTCCGGATAGCCACAAGCTGGCTCAGCGCGAATGGGGAGACTTCCCTTCTCAGCGGGGCGCCTTCTGTTCTCCTCCCTGACTTACTTTTGAAATGCCCGTCACAAGATACATGCCCTCCTGCACAGGAGCTACCAGGTTTTAATCAGGCGTTGTCTGATAGCCTGATAGAAGCCCACCGCCCTATGTAAATGAAGCATTCCAAGAGTACCTATCAGCTAAGGCTTCTTCTACTGTCTCCACACTATAAATAGTCCTAGTTTTACCCCAATAAAGCTGGAGCTGGAGCTGAATCACTGAGATCTGAGCTGAGTCACTTGTCTGAAGCTGTAACACTAAATCCTGTGATCCAGTCTCCCCAGGGGGGGGGGCTATCCTTCTGTCATCGACTCACGAAGACCCTACTTTTGCCGTTTCTCGCACCTCCCCTTGTGACCTGGTGGCCAACAGGTCTCGAACTTAGAGAGAGAGTGCATGGTGGAAATTGAAACAGAACCTGACCGGGCAGCTGACAGCGGTCCTAGAGCCGCCAGCTCTGGTAGCAGAGACCCACGGCAACGCAGTGCGCGAAACCCACACACCCCAGCAGCGGAGAGCCAGGGGCCCGAACAGCAGATGCGGCCCACGGGACCTGCTGCACTCCAGCGACGTGTGGGAGACCAATGCCATGCCCAGCAGCTGGCACCCCGAGATCCCCGCATGCCCATATCTGGCACCCAATGTGGGGCCTCTGAACCTCGCACCAGCTAGCAGCAGGCGCCCACTGAAACACAGGATTCGTGAGTACCTCTCCAACCAGGAGAGACGCAAAAATCTTTTCTTTCCTTCATCTCCCATCAGGAGACTAAAAAAGGCGGCTGTGCCACAAAGCCTCCCCACTTGTGGGGCTTGGCTTTCTCTTTTCTCTTTTCTCCTTCTAAAGTAAACTTCTCTGGTCAGTTTTGTCATCCTGCCCCCAGACATTCAAGCCGCAGCTAAAACCAGTTAAGTGAGAATTTAAATTAGCCCCTGCGGAGCACCTGGGAGTTCAGGGTGACTCGCGGCCAGGACAAAAGATTTAAAACCGCCATTTTTTTTTCTGCAGTTTAAAGGCTTGTAACCTGTCAGGGCGTTCCACCCCCTAGTGTCAGACTGCTGCAAAAACATCTTCCTTTTATAATGGGAAATTCAACATCACGTCAGAAAAAATTCCAAATTTGTTCCCTTAGAGCCTTACTTAAATCAAGAGGGCTTAAGATCTCCCCAAAAGAAAGCTTAAAATTTTGGAATGAGGTGTATCAATTCGCACCCTGGATCCTATCAGCAGACATATCTGATCCAGAGGTCTGGAACTTTCTTGCGCATCTGGCTTGTAAAAAAGAAATCCAAGAAAGGCATAATTTTCCCCTTTCCTTTTTCCCGCCATCCAACAATGCTTAGGACAAGTGTCAGAAGATAATAAAGGGGAAGGTTCAAATGGTAAAAAAGACCCTAAAAATTGCCCAGTAGCAGATTCAACAGAAGTCAGACAAAACCTACTCAGCAGCAAAATTAATCTTTACCCTCCTCTTGCTGATTTAACAAGCCCAGATACTAATGCCCAGATTTCAAAAGCTCCCCAAAATCCTCAGATAAATTCCCCTACCCCCTCACCTCGGCTGCCACCGCCTGTGGCGCCACGCCTTACAGCCACAGAGCAGCTATGTAACCTTAGAGATAATGGGAGTTGCCAGCCTCAAAATTTCCAGCCTCAGTGGTCTCAGGACCCCCACACCCCACCAGTAGAGGCGTTTCCTGTTAACTTACAAATAACAAGGCAACGCCCACTGGCCTGGTACCCGCTCCCAGCAGCGGAACTTAAAGAATTGTGCCAGGCTGTCCGTGAGGATGGAATTCATGCTCCATGGACAAAATCTATACTACAAACATTTAATACTAATCTGCTTACCCCCCAGGACTGGAGGGACATCTGTAGATCTACCCTCCCCAGTCCATTATTTGTACAATGGGAGGCTTTATTTAGAGATGAATGTCTAATGCAGTTTAAAAGAAATGACACTCATAATCAGCAGCTAAGGCCCCAACAAGGGCAGGATCCACCACCTGGATTCGGAGATTGGAACTATGATCAGCTTTTTGGTCAGGGCAACTTCTCCACAGGGATCCAGCAGGCTGCAATTCCCACTGGCTGCTTTGACCAAATTCGCTTATGTGCATTACAGGCTTGGGACCGCATAACCCCCTTGTCCACCGGGCCTGGAGAAACTTCTTCATTAACTTTTTTAAAACAAAAACCAACTGAGGCTCTCCCAGACTTTATACTAAGAGTGCAAGCCAGTTTAGATAGAAAAATAACAAATCCTGCAGCCAAAGCATTGCTTTTAAACAGCCTTATCTGGGAAGGGATGACCCCTAAGCACAGACAAGCATGCCAAGGACTAAAAAATGAACATGATGACAAATGGATAGTGGCCACCCATGACATTGGGACTGCCACGTACCAGGCCTCCTCCCTTGCCCAAGCCCTTGTAGTTGCAACCCAATCCAACTCAAAATGCCTTAATTGTGGAGGGACCCCTTTAATGGACTCTGGAAAGGACCAGATCCATTGCTAACCACAGGGAGAGGTTGATCCTGTGGGAAAACAGAACACTCCTTTAGTCCCAGCACTTGGGAGGCAGAGGCAGGTGGATCTCTGTGAGTTCAAGACCAGCCTGGTCTGCATAGCAAGTTCCAGGCAAGCTGGGGTTACAGGGAGACCCTGTCTCAAAAAAAGATTTAAGAGAGAGAGAGAGAGAGAGAGAGAGAGAGAGAGAGAAAAGAAATTTAATTAATTAAAAGAAATTTTATTTAAAAAAATGAAAAACATCACAGGAAGCCAGGCGTGATGGCACACCCCTTTAATCCCTGCACTCGGGAGGCAGAGGCAGGTGAATCTCTGTGAGATCAAGGCCAGCCTGGTCTGCATAGGGAGTTGCAGGTCAGCTGGAGCTATAAGAAGACCCTGTCTCAAAATATAACCATCATAGTGCTTAGAATTCAGGAGTTTCCAACTTAGACTTATATTTGGCAGTGATAATCTCCTTAATTTCAGAAATCTTACATCCAAGAATGACTTTTTCTCTAAGGAAGCCAACAAGGAGAAAAAGCTGGGGGAAACCATTTAATCCCAGGAAAATCCACAGTCTCTTTAAGAAACACACCAAACTGGACATGGTGGCCAAAGACTACAATCCCAGCACTCAGGAAGCTGAAGCAGGAGGATCATGAGTTTGAGACCAGCTTAGGTTACCAGAGAGAGACTGTCTCAAAAAACTAACCAAGCGTCATGGCGTGACAGTAGCGTGTCTGACTCCAGATCAGAAGGTTGCATGTTCAAAAAACTAACCAAGCAAGCAAAACCCTATGCCAATCCCAATGTAAGGCATGCAGTTGAGGTTAGGGAAGAAGCAGTTTATTCATTTTTTAGGATAAAAAGAGAAAGCCTGATGATGGAATATACGGTATAGATTGGGACATATTAATTTATGTCTCTGAAAATAGTAACAAAATTTATTTTATCAAATGTAAAGCAAATTCAGGTAGGGTATAGTGGTGTACACTTATAATCACAGCTATTCTGGAGGCTCAGGTGGAAGGACTAAAGCATAACAACACTCCAGCTTAAAAAAACAAAAACTGAAAAACAACAAAAATAAAAACAAAAATCCCAAACTGGTAGCTGGGTGTGGTAGCTCATACCTTTAATCCCAATACTCAGGAGGCAGAGGCAGGTGGATCTGATGAGATCAAGGACAGCCCAGTCTAAGCAAGTTCCAACTGGGGCTACAGGGAAAAAACCCTATCTCAAAAAACTAAAAACCTGGTAAGCCAAAATCACACTGAATCCATAGCCTTTTCAGCAATACTTGCACTTTAAATTCCATTGTACTCTTTTAAATATTTTTTATTTATTTTTATTTTATGTGCATGAGTGTTTTGCCTGCATGTATGTAGAAAAAACTTGCACCTGTGTCATGCAATGCCCTCGGAGGTCAGAAGAGGGCATCGAATCCCCTGGAACTGGAGTTACAGAAGGTTGTTAGCTGCCATGTGGGTGCTGGGAACCAAACCTGGGTCCTCTGCAAGAACAGCCAATACTCTTAACCACTGAGCTATCTCTCCAACCCCTCATTGTAACTCTTTGACTAGTCTGGTCTGTGTGTGGATGTCAGAGGATAATCTCAGGTGTTGTTACCCAAGAATGCTCTCCACTTTATTTATTTATTTATTTATTTATTTAT
>NW_008328531.1:17509-32727 GCF_000622305.1 Nannospalax galili
TTAGTATTTATTTATGGTTGTTTTGAGACAGGGCCTCCCTGAAACCCCGGCTGGCCTGGAACTTGATATGTAGACCAGGATGAGATCTGCCTGCTTCTGCCTCCCAAGTTCTGGGATTAAAGGCATGTGCCACCACTCCTGGCACCACTTTTTTTTTTTTTTAAAAAATAGGGCTCCTTTCAGCTGGGCATGGTAGTGCACTCCTGTAGTCCCAGCACTTGGGAGGCAGAGGCAGGTGGATCTCTGTGAGTTCGAGGCCAGCCTAGTAGGCACAGCGAGTTTCAGGCCAATTGGGGATACAGGGGAGACCCTGTTTCAAAAACAAACAAACAACAACAACAACGAAAAGATAAAATAAAATAGGGCTCCTTTCTACTGTCCATATCTCAGTGGGCTAGAATGGCCACTACTACTCTGTTGGGATTACAAGTGTGCCATCGCATCCTGCTTAAAAATTATTTATTGTGTGTATGTGTGTGAGAGAGAGAGAGAGAGAGAGACAGAGAGACAGAGAGACAGAGAGAGAGAATATGTATGTGGGGGCACTCATGCCATGGCACCAGTGTTGGGGGGTCAGAGAACAATTCGAAATTCTCTACTTTCACCATACGGGTTCTGGGAATCAAACTCAGGTTGCCAGGCTTGTAGGCAAATGCCTTTACCTGTTAAGTCATCTTGCTGGTCCTTTTAAAAACAAGAAATTTTTAACATAGGTTCTGGAAATCAAACTCAGGTCCTTGTCCTTGTAAGGCAAGCACTTTACCTACTGAGCCATCTTCTCAGCCTTGACCAGTCTTTTTTTTTTCTTTTTGAGACAGAGTCTCCCTGCAGTCCCAGCTGGTCTGGAGCTCACTATGTTGATCAGGCTGGCCTGGATCTCACAGAGATCAGCCTGCCTCTGCCTCCCCAGTGCTGGGATTTAAAGGCATGTGCCACCATGCCCGACTTAACCAGTCTTTAGTAAGGATGCACCCTATACATCTGAATGCTGACCTAAGCAGGGAACCCTGGCCATTCCACTTGTCAGCTATCTTGTTAGGGACATTGCCCAAACCATTTAACCTCTTTCTTATAGTAATACAGAAATGCTGCTTTCTGAATTGTAAATTTAAATCAGTATAGGACATCCGTGGTATTGCTCAACCCTCGAAAAACTTTGCCAAGTGAACTACTGGCAAGCAGACAGGCTAATGATGCCCAAGATATGCTTTCCTGTTTTAAGAAGCATCTATTAGAGCTCAGCGTGGTGGCGCACGCCTTCAATCCCAGCACTCGAGAGGCAGAGGCAGGCAGATCTCTCTGAGTTCAAGGCCAGCCTGGTCTACATAGTGAGTTCCAGGACAGCTGGGCCTACAGGGAGACCCTGTTTCAAAGACTATCTAGCTTAGGGGAAGCAAAACAAGTGGGTTTAATTCTGCTGAACCTTGGTCCTCTGAGCCTAGGGCCGAGGGCGGGCAGGTGGTCCCAGGCCATTCGAGATGGACTGGCCAGGGGTGGGAAGGCATGCGGGTCAGCAGGCAGGGCATCCTGCGACGTCTAACCGGCGCATCTTAGGGCTAGTTTTACGTAGGGCTCTAGGGGGAGGCCAGGTGGTGTGCATCATCACTAGCAAGTTAAGCTTGGTAGGAGACTCCAGGTTTCCCAGAGCTCTGACAAGTCTTGCTTTCCTAAATCCTCCCGACCCCGGCGGCCTCTTGAGTTCTCCTCCCACGATCTGGGGACCAGCACAGCCAGGATCTCGGGTTTCTCCCAGCGAGCGCTGCTGGACCAGGGGGCAGCTCTGCAGCCGCCTTCCGCCAGCCGCGGGTTAGCGGCGCCCAAAAGCAGGGCAGCGGGGGCGGGGCTCTGGTTAAGTCACACGCCTGCGCAGAACTCCAGCCTCGTAGTAGGACGGTCGGCTCCTGAGCAGCGGAAGCTACCGCGCCTCCGGAGGTGGCTAAGACTTGTGTCGGGTTCTTTCCAGCTCAGCCTTAAGGTAGAGCCTTGTCCGGGAACCCGGGTCCTGGGTTGCGAGTCCCCGGCCAGACACGCGCGAAATGGGCACGCACTCGTCCCCGGGTCCCGAGCACCCGAATCCAACGGCTCTGGTCACTGGAAAGCCTCAGACCGTGGACTAGGCGCAAGGACTCGAGTGGACAGAAAAGTGGAGAGAAGGCCGGGTGGTTCCCCCGCACTGGGCATCCCAGTCCGCCACGGAGCCTGAGGAGCTTCTGGCGTCTTCCTGCTCGGCTTCCAGAGAGGGCCCCTTCCGGCCTGGAGAGCTGATTTTAGCTGAAGCGGGGAGGCGAGAAACGCAGTTTAAGAAATGATTTAGGCTGCGCGACGTCGGACACTTTGACGGTAACTGGGGGCAGTCCGGTTCAGCGAGGTCGTGGGCGAGTTCCTGGCCAGACACTGGAGTTCCTCAGGGAAGCGTTTCTTGCTGAAGAAGCCAGCGTTGGAAGACTATGTATTATTGATGAGAATAGGGCCTACCATAACGTATCCGAAGGTAAGGGGAGAGGGTACTCTAGGGGTGTTCTGGTTCCGGGAAGAGCAAGGAAGGTTGCAGTACCGTGGCCCTGATAAATGTACTCCACAGCCGGCAGAATGTTTGGATTTGCAGTGTTCTCAAAAAGCAAATGCATGGTTTTTAAACACGTTAAGATATTGCTATGTTTAGAAAGCGGCAACTAGAACTTAATATACTAGAATTTACAGTCGCCATTCCCTTGCCTATAATGAAGACTATACTGTTAGGGTTCAGACCTGCAGCAGGGCCTCATGGTTCTGCAGGGCTCCTGAGAATGCAGGAACTGAGTTAATGAGCACCCTGATCTTGGAAGACCACATAAACAGACTCCACCTTTTGACCAGAGACCTGAATCCTGCAAGGACTTGCTTCAGCACAGCATGCTTCGTCTTTGATGATCTTAAAGGATAAACAGACTCCTTACACCTTTGACCCAGATCCTGGCTGATGGAAGACGAAGGGAGGAGGGCGGTTAGGCAGAGGCTATGCTCTCCTGATAAGCCCTGCCCCACCCCATCTTAAAAAAAAAATATTTCCCCGCCTTCTGCATCCGCCGAAGCCCCCTATAAAAGATGCCCAGCCAACAACCTGGAGAGAGACAGCTTCCCTATCCCAAAGGAAATGTCCCGTGCACTTTTCCTCTGCTAATAAACTATCCCACCAGAGTTTTGTCTCTGTCCTGGTGCTTTCTCCCGATAGATCCGATTCATCCATCATATACCAGTTAAAGTGATGTGGACTCATTAAGCACATAAACATTTACATCTGTTTTCCACTGCCCCTAAATGTTCACTTTCAGTACTTAAGAGAATGTTGAACTTGGGGCTGGAGAGATGGCTCAGTGGTTAAGAACACTAGTTGTTCTTGCAGAAGACCCAGGTTCGAATCCCAGCACCCACATGGCAGCTAACAACTGTCCGTAACTACAGTCCCAGGGGATCCTACAGCCTCTTCTGACCTTGGGCATTGCACGACATGGGTGCACTTACCTACACGCAGGCAATACATGCATACACATAAAAATAATAATAAAAAAAAAGAATGTTGAACTCTTTGGGAGTAAATTTTGTAATACTACTGTGACAGTAGGTTTCTTTTGTTTGGTTTTTTTTTTTTTTTTTGATCTTTTTGAGACAGGGTCTCCTTGGAGGAGGAGCAGGGTCTCCAGCTGTTCTGGAACTCATTATGTAGACCAGGCTGGCCTTGAACTCACAGAGATCCGCCTGCCTCTGCCTCCTGAGTGCTGGGACTAAAGGCGTGCGCCACCACACCCAGCAACAGTAGATTTTAATATTTTTTTAAATTTGTTTATGTATGTGTATAAATGCAGGTGTTCCTGTGGAGGTCAGAGGACTTCTCTCCTGCCACTTTGTGTGATCCTGGGATCAAACTCGGGTCATCAGCCTGTGTAGTAAGTGCTTCTTGGCTGAGCCGTCTTGCAGGCGTTTGTTTTTTTTTTGTGTGTGTGTGTGTCTGTCTGTGTGTGTCTGTGTATGTATGTATTAGGGTTGGGGCAGAGAATTAGTGATAGAGTATTTGTCTAGCTTGCACCAAGTCCTGTGTTGTATTGTGTTCATTTTCCTAGGGAGGTGCCCAGAAATGCCTCTTCACTCCAAACAGGACACCAGTATACTAAAGAGAGAATTCCATCCAAGTCTAGTTTGGCGAGCCAATAAGTTTATTTACATACCAGTGTACCACCAGAAAGCCCCACTGAGCATGGGTGACCACTGTCTAAAGTTACATCACTGGAGTCCCAACTCCAGTGAACCTTCCACCTCTTGTTCCAGCATCCCTCAAGACCATGTGCAAGTGGGGCAGGATTTATGTGCAGCTGGGGGAGGGACTGTTGGACATTCTCCCCAGCCCACTTCCATGATGGTATGGTAATAGGCCTGCTTTTGTGATCTTGTGTGGTCTCAGTTGGGTAATCACAGCTGCTCTGATTTCAAGACCACAAAGGCCATAGCATGCCTGGAGGGCAGATTCTATGCTAGTACAAGCCTCCCAAAACAAAAAACCATGATGGGAAGCCTGGAGAAATGGTTCAACAGTTAAGAGCACTGGTTGCTCTTCAGAGAACCCAGGTTCTGTTGCCAGCACATACATGACAGCTAACTGGAACAGTCGCCCTCTTTGGCATCTGTAGGCATTGCATGATCCAGGTGCACTTACGTATATGAAGGAAAAATTTGTACACATTAAAAAACATTTCTCTAAAAAAAAAAACCAAGAGCTGACATTAAATATTAAACATGAAATGATTAGTCTCTCAACTACATCACTTCTGCCTCATTTGACTTTTCCAATGTAATCATAGCAAGACTTTTTCTTCCCATTAGACAAAATCATGAGAGATTATGGTTTTTAAGGTTTTGTGCAGAGAGCTATTTAGTGTACTTTCTGAATTGACATCTGTCAGAGGAGGAATTTAAATACCAAACTTGCTAGGTTCTGACTTACCTTTTTGTCCCCCAAATGGTGACTACAGGAAATTTGACTTCAAGAAAAAAATATTTTATTTATGTTTGTGTTTTGTCTCCTTATATGTAAGTGCACCACATGTATATAGTACCCCCAGAGACCAGAAAAGGGCGCTGGATCCCTGGAACTGGAGTTACAGACCATTGTAAACTGCCATGTTGTAGGACCCTGAGACCGTCCTCAGAGCCCCCACTAATTGCCTTCATAGCATACTGCTTTAAACATGCCCTGACCCTCCCCCCCCCCACTGCTCCCTCCTCCTCCCCTCTAAGAAACTATAGATTAGGCAAGCCCGGACACAAAACTGCCCTATAAGGAGACTCCTGACTCCACAGGTGACAGCACATTCCACAACCCTGAGAACAGCACCCACCAATGGAAAACCTCCAGATCTGTACTCTTATATGTCCAATCAGTTCAAAATTATGTTGGCACGCGCGGGCTCCTTAAACCAACCAAAAATGTAACTTCAGAATCCCCCTCCTCCCGTTGTCTAAAACTTATAAAAGACTACATTCTCCCTTACTCCAGGCTCTCAGCACGGATCCGCTGCATTGGTGAGGTCTGAGAGCCCGAGCTTAAGCCCAAATAAACCATAAACCCTTGCTTTTGCATTTTGGTGTGTTGGGTCCTCGGTGGTCTTTTAGGGGTCCAGTGGACGAGGTATAACAATGTGAGTGCTGGGAGTTAAACCTGAGTCCTTTGCAAGAGCAGCAAGTGTTATCATCTCCCCAGTCCCCTTTGAAATGCTTTTAACTGATTTTTAAAAAAATTATCTTTTTATTTTATGTGTAAGAGTGTTTTTATTTTATGTGTTTGTGTGTTTTTGGTTTTGTTTTGTTTTGTTTTGTTTTGTTTTGGTCTTTTTCAGACAGGGTCTCCCTGTATCCCCAGCTGTCCTGTTTTATGTGTAAGAGTGTTTTTATGTGTAAGAGTGTTTTGCCTACATGTATGTAAGTGCACCAAGTTGTGCAATGCCAATGGAGGTCAGAAGAGGGCATCAGATCCCCTAGAGCTGGAGTTATAGATGGTTGTTAGCTACCTTGTGGGTGCTGGGAACCAAACCTGAGTCTTCTGGAAGAGTCAGTGTGCTTAACCACTGAGCAATGTTTCCAGTCCCACCTCAATTGGTTTTTAAAAGCTTATCTCAGAATTACATAATTTCATCTTGATATTAAAAGTATGTCCACCCATATTCTGGATTGCAATTGCTGTGTTATGTGTATCATTAGAGCCATCCTAGAAAACTCATTTTGTTGAGACCATGTAACCTAAATGGCAGCAAAAGCCAAAGTGTGCTCAAGTTATTTCAAAGTGTACCAGGGTTCTGTATCTTACTGAAACATCTCAGAAAGAATAACTGCCTTCACTAGGGCATGCTACTGAAGCCACTGCCCAAGCTGTCTCTCACTGCTGTGTGAGTATGTCTGTCTCTTTTTCCCATCTCTACCCCAAAGCCCATGGTACATAGGCAAGGAAATGCTTGTCTGAAAGAGGAAACACTGCTGCAAGAACCCTTTTGACTAATGTTGATGATTATGCATCTGTGTGTTATTTGATCTGAACCTTAATGCAACATTTCAGAAAATATTTCTTTTTGAGATGGTCTCATATATAGACCAGGCTGGCCTCAAACTCTGTATACAACCCAGGGTGGCTTTTTCCTCCTGATCTTTTGTCTCTGCCTCACAAGTCCTGGGATTGCAGGTGTGCCCCACCACACTTGGCTGTCAGATAATATTTTTGGAGCAGTGGGTTTATGGCTCAGCAGGTGAAGGTCCTTGCTGCCAAGCCTAAAGACCTGAGTTTGGTCCCTAGGCTCTACATTGGTAGGAGGGAACTGGCTCCTACAAATTGTCCTTGAATTCCATATACACACTAGATAAATTTAAACAAGAAAATATATTTTAGCCAGGCACGGTGGCTAATTGCTTTAATCCCAGCATTAGGGAGGAAGGGACAGGAGGACCTGTGAAGTGGAGGCCAGCCTGGTCTACATAGCAAGTTTTAGGCCTCAGCAGGGGCTACAGGCAGTCCCTGTCTCAAACAAACAAATAAAGAAGAAAATATATTTTGGCATTTTACAGTTTTGTTGTATAGTAACCAGAGCTGGCCTCCCAATTTGTGGTCCTCCTATCTCAGACTCCAAAGTGCTGGCAGGAAAAGCATGCACCACCACACCTGGCCACTTTGGCTTTTGACAACTAAACCTCTTCAGTATTTAAAAAAAAATTTTTTTTTTTTTTTGAGGCAGGATCTCCCTGTAGCAACAGCTGGCCTAGAACTCACTGTGTAGACCAGGCTGGCCTTGACCTCACAGAGATCTGCCTTCCTCTGCCTCCTGAGTGCTGGGACTAAAGGCATGTGCCACCATGCCTAGTCAATATTTACTTTTCTATTCAAAACTGTATTTAATTTGCAGTTTTGTTTTGACTGGACAGAAGAATCTAGAAATATTAGTTTTTACAAGCAGCTTTTCTCAGAGAAGATAAAAACTTATAGCTGGGCGTGGTAGTGCACACCTTTAATCCCAGCACTCGGGATGCAGAGGTAGGCAGATCTCTGTGAGTTCAAGGCCAGCCTGGTCTACATAGTGGTTCCAGGACAGCTGGGGCTGCAGGGAGACCCTGTCTCAAAAAGACCAAAAAAACAAAACAAAACAAAAAAAAAACTTACTAGATATGCTGCCTATTAGCAACTTTGAAAGATTTGGTATTGGGAAAATGTTAAAATTCTGACACTTAGAATCCCTTTCACTAACATTTGGTATAATGTAAAGGTCAAAGGTCAATAGCAAGATCTTTATAAGCTCAGCATCAGCATGACCTTCCGGTTTTGTTCCTGGTGGCGAGGCACTGGGCAAATTACTGTTTTTGAGACAGGGTCTCTCTAGCTCCAGCTGGTCTGGAACCCAATATATAGACCAGACTGGCCTGAATCTCACAGAGATTAGCCTTCCTCTGCCTCCTGAGTGCTAGGATTAAAGAAGTGCACCACCATGCCCAGCTCTGGCAAAGTACTTGTGGTTCCTCATGGGTTTGGTGGGTCGGGTTTGGTGGTGGTGGTGGTACGGATGTTTAAAGTTGTTCCTGTGATTATTTTCTTAAATTCACTTTTCTTTAAGCCAGGGTGGTCTGCTACTCTCTCCTATGAGCCCTTATTACACTTATTGCCTGAAATTTCTGATACTGTTTTGCAGTGCTATGTTATTTGCTAATTGATTCTTGAATTTTTCTTATTTTATCAAGCAGAATATAAATTCTTGGATAGGGCCAGAGTCCAATCCACTTTCACTTTTTATTCATTTTTTACTCTTCTCTGGTGGTAGTATTAAGTTAGAGTGGTGCTTGGTATGTGTTTTTGAGTCACTATACCATGTTTCTATCAAAGGATGTGAATATGATGCTACTGATGATGGACATTAGCCCAGGGGACATTGGTTTGGAAGCAGGCTCAGGCTCTTGTGGAATAAGCTTATTTTTATCCAGAGCAGGTAAGATTGGGGTAAATAAAATAGGTCTGGATGATTAAGAAACCAGTTTCTTCAAAATGACAAAATTAAAGAGATTAAGCTATTTGGAGAAATACATAACTCTGGTAGTTCTCAAATCTAAATGGAAGCACCTGTTTTTCTTAAGATTTTTGTGCCTTCATTCCAGCCATTCTTTCTACCCTTCTTTATATTTTCTTTGCTTTCTTTTACCCCTTTCATGTTTATACCTTTTAAAAGTGAAAGAGTATAACATAGCTCTAGAAAAGTACACAGATTATAAACATGTACCTCCATGAGTTTTTCCTCTAGTGACTGTACTGTGTAGGTAGTGCCCAGACTGAAGTAGGGAATGAGCCTGTACCCAGATGCCTCTTGCATGCGCTTCTGAATCCTCCCTACAGATAACCACTGTTCTGATGTTTATCATAACCAAATCATTTTGCTTGTGTCCATCCTTATTAATGGAATAGCAGAGTGCTTTGTATCTGGCTACTCTCATTCATCATTTGTGGGTGAAATTAAGCTTTCGGGGCTGGAGAGATGGCTCAGCAGTTAAGAACACTGGTTGTTCTTGTAGAAGACCTGGGTTTGAATCCCAGCACCCACATGGCAGCTAACAACTGTCCGTAACTCCAGTTCCAGTGGATCTGACAGTCTCTTCTGTTCTCTGCAGGTATTGTACAACAACGGTGCACTTACCTACATGCAGGCAATACACGCATACACATAAAATAAAAACAATAAATAAAATTTAAAAATTAAGCTTTTGAATATAGCAGTTCATTTTGTGTATGTGATAATATGTATGTGTTCATGTGCATGTGTGCATGCATGCGTGCAGCCCAGAGGTTGATGTTGAATGTTTTTAGATAGCTCTCTGCCTTACTAATTTTTGAAACAGGGTCTCTCACTAAACCTAGAGCTAGTTGATTTAGCTAGGCTGGATGGCCATTGAGCTCTAGGAATCTACCTGTTTCTGTCCCCAGCACCAGGGTTGCAGATGTGCATTGCCATGTCCAGCTTGTTACATGGGTGCTGGGATCTAAATTCAGGTCCTCGTGCTTCTGTGGTAATAGTCAGTCACTTCACCATCTGGGCTGTCTCCCTTTCTCCCCCTTTTCCATTTTAGTTGCTGTATAGTACTGATTTTGTTCTACATATGATTTAGCAGAAGGACAAGAAGTAATTTTGTTGTTTAAAGACAGGGTCTTGTATAGTCTGATCTGTCCTTGAACTCGCTATATCACTGAGAATGACCTTGAACTCTTGAGACAGGGTCTCACTGTGGATCCTTGGCTGTACTGGAACTCCCTGTGTAGACCAGGCTGACTTCAAACTCACAGAGATCTGCTTGCCTCTGCCTCCAGAGTGCCGTGACGGAAGGAGTAGACCACCAGGCTCAGTGATCTTGAACTCTTGCTCCTCCTGCCTCCACTTCCCAAATGCCAAATCACAGTTTATCCATATTCTACTATTGGTAGAAATAGTGTTGCTCTGAACATTCCTATTCTTGGTCTTTAGTACACATCTTCCTAGTAGTCTGGGTCTAGGTGGAAGCCATCATAATAAGATTATTTTACTTTACCTTTAGCTGTTCTTTGAAAAACAACTGTAGATCTTTAGTTGGCTCACAGAGTGTTCTGTTATCTCTGTTGGTTCCTGAGTCTAGACTCAACTCTGGAAGGATGACTACAGCTGTCCACCTCAATGGCCTTTATTGGAGTAGCCAGGATGACAGTGTAGGGTTCCTTCTGCTTTGTAGTACCTTGGTCTGAAGAGGATCCCTCTCCCAAGTTTTTTTTTTAATTAATTATTTTTATATTATTTATTTATTTATTTATTTATTTATTTGTCTTTTTGAGACAGGGTCTCCCTGTAGCCCCAGCTGTCCTGGAATTCACTATGTAGACCAGGATGGCCTTGAACTCACAGAGATCTGCCTGCCTCTGCCTCCTGAGTGCTGGGGTTAAAGGCGTGTGCCACCACTCCTGGCTCAAGTTTTTATTAGCACTTATTCCCCAGAGCTGATTTGGACTGTTATCTAGGGCAGTGAACGCCTGAATATTTTATGTATGAGTGTATTGCCTGCATGTATGTGAGTGCACCCATGTTGTGCAATGCTGCGGAGGTCAGAAGAGGGTGTTGGATTCCCCTGCAACTGGAGTTAAGGACGGTTCATAGCTGCCATGTGGGTGCTGAGAGTCAAACCTGGGTCCTCTGCAAGAACAGTCAGTGCTCCTAACCTCTGAGCCATCTCTCCAGTCCCAAGGGGTCTTTTTTTTTTTAAGAAGCAAACAAACATTTATCAAAAGATAAAGAATCACAACAGAGACAGAAGCAGGTTGATGGCCAGCTTGGTCTACAAAGCAAGTTCCAGGCCAGATGGGGCTACAGAGAGACCCTGTCTCAAAAAGACCAAAGGGAAAAAACCACACAGCACAGAAGGGCAAGTACTTGGTACTATGGCTGCCTCCAAAGAGGGAGATTGGGGGTTGGGGATCAGGGATGGGAAGGGATTTCTGTAACCTTGGCCTAGATACCTTTGAAAACAAGTTCCTGACAGTTTATAAAATAAATTAATGCTGTGAACTATCATAAATTATTTTTTGCTTAAGTTGGATTCCAAGGACAAGTCCTAAATTTTGAAATACGAAAAGACCACCGTGATCTGGCTAAGAAAAATTACAAATACTGGTGTGATTCATGGAGATTAAATCATATGGAAGAATGGCCAGAAAATGCAAATTTTATTTATAAGGATATTTCAAAAGCAGAAGACATTAAACCTTTAACATTTGATGCAGTAAGTTATTTAAAGTGATTTCTATGTTATTACTTTGAATATGAAGTAAATAAAGATCAAGGCCAGTGAGATGGCTCAGTGGGTAAAAGTGCGTGGCCATCAAGCCTGACAACCTGAGTTTGGTCCCTGTGACTCACATGATAGGAGTGAACTGACTCCTGCAAATTGTCCTCTGCTCTCCACACTTGCAGTATGGCACACAAATAAATGTAATCAAAAATTTAAAAATTAGGAAAAAGAAAAGGATCAGCCTCTTTTGTATGGGTGGTGGTCTTCTTTACATTTGCAGTATTTTTCTAGGACTGCAAAAATATTTTAATACCATGGTGGGAGCTGGGTCCAAGAGATATTGAGTCAGGTGCCAGAGTCATCAACAAATGAGGGATAATGACAAGAAGTAGAAGTTGGGCACCATGAGCCTCAATAGTTCCAAGAAAAATAATAATTTGGAAGCAGCATTAGGAGTGCACTGAGCTCAGTGCCTCACCTCAGTAGTGGGAATTGGGGGAATCTGTAGCCTACAGGCAAGACACATCCTTAGTTCACATCAGATGGGATGTCATGGTGCATGCTTGTAATCCCAAACACAGGAGGTTGAAGTCAGGAGCACCGGGAGCTCAAGGCCAGCCTCAACTACACAACAAATTTGAGGCCATTCTGGACTACTTGACACCCCGTCTAAAAAAAGTTAAAGCCAGGCATGGTGGCACATGTCTTTAATCCCAGCACTTGAGAGGCAGAGGCAGGAAGATCTCTGTGAGTTTGAGGCCAACCTGGTCTATATAGTGAGTTCCAGGCCAGCTGGGGCTACAGGGAGACCCTGTCTCAAAAAGACCCCCCCCAAAAAAAATAAGTTAAAATTTTGATACAGAGAGGAGCGTTTGTTAAGTTGGGACTAGGTACTGGAGAGATGATTCAGCGGTTAAGAGCACTGTCTGCTCTTGCAGAGGACCTGGCTTCAGCTGCCAGCACCCTGATTGGGGCTAACAATGGCCTGTAACTCCAGTTCCAGGGGATCCAATTCCCATTTTTGGCCACCTTGAGCATTGTACAACATGGGGGCACTTAAATACATGCAGACAAAACACTCATATACATAAATTAAAAAAAAAAGTTGGAAGTTGCTCACGTGAACTTATAGCAGTGGTGACAGCATGCACAAGACTCATGCGAGTTCAAACCAGGTGAAAACAGCATAGAGGTGGGGAAATGGGCAAGACGCCCCAACCTTAGCTGAGGAAGGATTGGCAGCCAGTGACTGCTGGGAGAGGAGAGTGGGTTTTCTTTTTTTTTTGAGACTGGGTCTCCCTTGTAGCTCCAGCTGTCCTGGAACTCACTATGTAGACCAGGCTGGCCTTGAACTCAAGAGATTTGCCTGCCTCTGCCTCCTGAGTGCTGGGATTAAAGGTGTGTGCCACCACGCCCAGCAAGTTGGTTTTCTTCAAGATATTGACACTAAATAGGTTAATAGGTTGACCAGGCTCCAGTGGATGGACTCACACCTGGGGACATTTGGGGACACAAATGTGGCTTGATAGGCCTTAACATATATGACAAAATGCATAAAATCCAGTGGGAGGGTACAGATGATTGGGGAAGGGATCTTTTTTTTTTTGTTTTTTTTTGGTCTTTTTGAGCTGTCCTGAACTCACTTTGTAGACCAGGCTGGCCTAGACCACACTGGCTTTGAACTCACAGAGATCTGTCTGCCACTGCCTCCCTAGTGCTGGGATTAAAGGTGTGTGCCACCATGCCCAGCAGAGGAAGGGGTCTAAACGATGAAGGTATATTGTATGAAATTCACAAAAAATGAATTTTAAAAGTTACTTAAATTTTTTTTTTTTTAAAGTTGAGAATAGCCAGGGGTGGTGGCGCACACCTTTAATCCCAACACTCGGGAGGCAGAGGCAGGTGGATCCCTGTGAGTTCAAGGCCAGCCTGGTCTACATAGTGAGTTCCAGTACAGCTGGGGCTACAGGGAGACCCTGTCTCAAAAAGACCCCCCCAAAAAAAAAAAGAAAAAGTTGAGAATAGAGGCATTTATTGTGAAAGCTGCCAAAGATAGATTTGATAGAGTAGAAGGATTTGTAGCAGAGGGAGGTAGGGGTAGGGAGAAGTAGAATAGCATAAAGAGTAAGGATAGATGAAAGACAGGATGCTATTTAAACTGGCAAAAGATGGTGGAGATGGTCAGGGAGGTAGCACTGGCCTCAGAGCTTCAGGATTCTAGCATTACCTTGTCTTGTCCTTGGTGATGCCACTTAATAGTTTGTGGCTTGACTTGGGCCAGGGTAGGAAGTTTTCCTTGCTTTCCCTAACTGACTGCCAATAGATTGTATTATTTTGGTGAAAAATGTAAAGAAGTACAGAGTCAGCACCAATTTCCATCTCCATTCAATTGACACCTATAGTTCAGTGATCACAGTTCTTTCGTTTTTGTTTGGCTTGCATTCCACAGCTCACTAAGGGTAAAGGACTCTGATGAGGCCACCTATGGGAGCGTCCACAAAATCTGGGAGATAAATTGATCATCAGAATTGTGTCTGATGGACAAGAAACACAACGAGTATCTTAATGTTATTGTCAAAGGTTGTAGAAACCTGTTCAAGTATCCCTGATCTGCAGAGTTGTGTTTTGTTTTTCCTTTTTGAGACAGAATCCCACTATGAAGCACTGACTGGCCTGGAACTTACTATGTAGATCAGGCTGGCCTCAATCTCACAGATATCCACCTGCTCTGCCTCTCATGTGCTGGGTTTAAAGGCGTATGGCACCATGCCCAACAAGAATAAATACTCTCGTTGGATTCAATTGAATCTTGCTTGAATAATGGTGTGAAATGAGTGCACATGAGACATGTGGGAAGAAGGGGAGTGTCAGCTGCTAGGGAAGAGTTGCTTGGCATTAGACTTATAGCTGTTTGGGGCTGGAGAGATGGTTCAGTGGTTAAGAACACTGGTTGCCCTTGCAGAAGACCTGGGTTCAAATCCCAGCACCCACATGGCAGCTAAAAACTGTCCATAATGCCAGTCCCAGGGGATCCAACAGCCTTGTCTGTCCTTCGTGGGCATTGCAGGACACAGGTGCACTTACCTACATGCAGACAATACACACATACACATAACATAAAAATGATAAAATATTTAAAAAAGAATTATAGATGTTCATATAAATCATTAGGAATTATTTTTATGTAGGAAAGTCTTTAAAAATTGTCAGTTGGGGTCTACAAAATGACTTGGCTGGTAAAGGGACTTGCTTACAAGCCTGGCAATCTGAGTTTGAGCCTCAGAACTCACAAAAAGGAAGGAGCGAAATAACAAAATTGCCCTCTGACAGACACCCACATACCATGACATAGACACATGTTGTGCACACACAGACACACAACAGTAATATTAATTTTTTCTTAAAATGTCTGTTTATAAAAATACTGTTTGAAGTAGGTGCCTGATTTTAAAATTAAGAATTTTAGCTCCTAGCCTGCTCTCCTAGACCAACTTGGTGCCTTCCTTGGGCCCCAGGGGCACTGCTTCTGGACCTGGCCCCGCCCTCGCCTCTCTCTGCTTCCCTGGACCTGCACCACCTGCTAACTCTCCTGGACTGCTCTCCTGCACTCAGGCCTCTCTTAGGGTAAGTCTATCGCGCAGCCCTCCACGGCTTGACTCCCCCAGCCGCGTTCACCCTTCCATCTCCCCCGCTGTTCTCTACTCCTAGTTTGGGCCCTGCGCCATTCCTAGTCTTGGGTCCCCAGACACCTGGGGAACCAATACTGCTTCCTGATCTTTTTCACCCAGTCCAACTTAGTGCCTTCCTTGGACCCCAGGAGCACTGCTTCTAGATCTGGCTCCGCTCTCACCTCCCTCTACTTCCCAGGTCCTGCAACACCCGCCACCCTCTTTCTGGGGCTGACAGCCTCTTTCTGG
>NW_008328532.1:0-648 GCF_000622305.1 Nannospalax galili
CCTGACCCTGACCCTGACCCTAAACCCTGACCATGACCCTAAACCCTGACCCTGACCCTAACCCCTAACCCTAACCCCAACCCTATCCCTAACCCTAACCCTATCCCTAGGTCAGATCCCTTAAAAATGCAGTCTATTACAAGGGACTGTCATTTCTTGGTGACAGTGGTATCCATACTTACCGTCATTTGGGTCCTAGAATCATGTTAGCTTTCGAACGGCTCTCTTTCTTTCTTTTTTCTTTTATTTATTATTTTTATTTTCTGTGTATTTGTGTACTGCCTGCATGTAGGTAAGTGCACCTGTGTCGTGCAATGCCCTCGGAGGTCAGAAGAGCCTGTCAGATCCCCTGGGACTGCAGTTACAGATAGTTAGTTGTTAGCTGCCATGTGGGTGCTGGGATTTGAACCCAGGTCTTTCGCAAGAACAACCAGTGTTCTTAGCCCCTGAGCCATCTCTTCAGCCCCAGAAGGTCTCTCTTTTGATGCAGGGTTTTGCTGTGTATCTAACTGGCTGAAGTTTCCTGAGTGCTAGGATTACAGACTTGTACCATCATGCCTGGCTCTTATGTAATTTTAAAGATTGATTTATTTTTACTTTATTTGTCTGTTTTACTTGCATGTATGTCCACCACATATGCACAATGCC
>NW_008328533.1:0-563 GCF_000622305.1 Nannospalax galili
TACCATCAACATCTGTCCTGGATCTACAGTCTTTAGCCCAATGCATACCATGACGACAATAGGGACATTTACCAGGTGACCGGGACAGTGCCTTAGGGCACTGCTGCCTCATATGCCCCTTGGTACCACAACCAAAACATTTTACTTTCATTTAACTGCCCCTCGTTGTGGATTTATAGAAGTTGCTAAGGCTTGAGCAAAAAGTTGCATTTTTCTAGTTTCAGATTGAACATTAAGACAGGCCTGAGCATATCCCATAACATCGCCTGTCTCTTTAATGGGTAAAATAGCTCTTTGGCAATCCTCATTTGCATTTTCATAAGCCATGACATTTACTATTGTTTCTTGTGCAGCAACCCCAGGCACAGAACATTCTACAGCCTTCTGAAGGCGAGCCAAAAATTCTAAATATGGCTCCTGAGCTCCCTGAATAATTTTAAGCCATGGACCATGTGTTTCTCCCTCAGGTTGTATATGATCCCAAGCTTCAAGGCAGATATCCTGAAGCTGAACATGTATAGCTTCAGGTACATTAACCTGCTGAGGAGGTAAATCATATGCTC
>NW_008328534.1:0-3151 GCF_000622305.1 Nannospalax galili
CAGAAGGCAGCAAAGAAGGACACCTTAGCACTGGACCCCAGGGCCCACCTGTAACGGAAAGTTCAGATTGGTGTCACACTCTAAACCCTGTCTCATGGGCATCTCTCTGTTCAGTTGTCTTTGAATTGGCTTTGGGGGCTAGAATTTTTATCTTTAGCACTAGTTTTTAAGTCTACCAAAGAGTACAACACACGTCCCAATAGAAACTGTTTTATCTCAGTTGCAGAGTAAACAAATATACCATGTTTTCAAAGGGAACTGTTGTTGTGCTAGGGGGTCAAATGCAGGACCTGTTTCAAGCTAAGCAAGTCTTCCTTTGAGCCGCAACAGCAACTAAACACTTTTATTTATATGTTATGCCCACTTTCCATGGGTATTTTACCTCTTAACCCACCTACTTTGCCCAACCTCTAAATAACAATGGCATTTTCCTGGCAAGAAGCATGCTGGGCAAAAAGTTTTCCTTTCCTGGACTTCTGGGTTCCCTGGCTTCTTTAGAGTGCACCACCCCTTGTGGCCCTGCCTGTCTGTTGTCACACTTCAAGGCTAGGGAAGCTGCATGACTCAGGGCCTGCGAGTCTTGGGATCACACTCTGATCCCACTTGCCCTGTGACTCACGGGGGACCAGGTACTTGGCTTGCTCTGCACCTCACCCTGGAAGACAGAGCCCAGTCTGGGACTTCTCCTTTGTGGCACCAATGTCCATGTGCCTAGTACCTAGGAGAGTAAAAAGAAGTGTTGAAGATGGCAGGCTAAATTGCGAGTGTGGCTAGTAGTTGAGGACAAATAAGCATTATTATTACAGCATCAACAAACAGCCTCCTGGCCATGCGCACTTCCACCTCAGTCCAGGCCTGGAGTTGTCTCCATGTGTTTCTAAAAGTGGAGCTGCCAGTCACCTGTTTCAGAAGTCCCTGGGAGAGGGGTGATTGTTAGATAGTAACTATGCATTCGAGGATGACCATCTAGACCCTTAGAACCATCTGGAGGTGTGGCCCAAGAATCTTTGTTCTTCATGGACATTCTAGGGGGAGCCTCAGCACACAATGTAAGAACTTCTATCCAGGGCAGGGTTGCATGGTGCAAGGATGGGGTTTGGAGTTGGACTTTATCACTTATAGAAGGTGTAACTGGCACAGACACTGAATATTGCTGAGCTTTCTATGCCTTTGTGTGGAAAGTGGAAGAATTACTTCACAGGGCTGGTGTGAAGATGGAGTTCATAACGTGAAAATTCTTTAAAGCTGTAAAGGATGATGCCAGTTGTTATTTATAGAAAACCAGCTCGACAGGCAGGGAGAGAGAGATGGAGATGGAGTTCTATTGCCTGGATATGGACAGCCAGAGTGTGGGAAAGTTAAGGATCTGAAAGAAAATTAGTCTGTGGGATTAGGGTGGTGCTGATGGAGAGATACTGGGAAATCTGCTGTTGCTGACTATGTCTGATCAGACCTTATGTTTGTGTTGAGGATATGAAAGTGGAAAGGTTTAGGAGGAGTCCTTCCTTCCCTCCCTCCCAATCTCCCTTTCTTCCTCCATCTCTTCCTCCTTCTCTCTCCCTCTATTTCTACTTTGCTATCAACCATAGTATGCTTATAGCATCATGAAACATTCACCTGATGCAGTGAGAAAAGGCATTAATTTGGAACTGAGGGGGTGTAGCTCCATTGGTAGAATACTCGCCTAGTATGCACATAGCCCTGGCTTCCAACCACAGCTCTGTATATACCAGGCATGGTGGTGCATGCCTGCTATTCCAGTATTTGTGGGGGATGGAGAATAAGAAGTTCCTGTTTATCCTTGGCTACTTAGTGAGTTCCAGGCCAGCCTGGGATACATGAGACCCTCCTGTCACAAGCGGGAAAAGTACATAAAACTTAAACATGATTTATATGAATGGCTGGTCAAAATGTCAAATCTGTCTAGCTATGTGTCTACTAAGTTTTCAAGTACTCATGAGAAATCTTGAAGTTATTTATTGCTATTTATAAAACAGTTAAAATCACTGTCATGTCGTTTTAAAGCATGTCAAGATTTCTTTTTTGTTGTTGTTTTTTCTGTCTTTTTGAGACAGGGTCTCCTTGTAGCCCCAGTTGACCTGGAACTCACTATGTAGACCAGGCAGGCCTCGAACTCATAGAGATCCACCTGCCTCTGCCTCCTGAGTGCTGGGATTAATGGCATGTGCCACTACAACCATTAAAACAAAAAATGATAGTAGAGATAAATCCATTTCCCAACTAGTCTTCTTGATCCGAGACTTTTTAGGTTTTTTAAAAAATATTTATTATTTTTATGTGTATGAGTGTATTACTTGCCTGTGTGGAAGTGCACCCATGCCTTGCAATGCCTGCAAAGGTCAGAAGAGGGTGTTGGATCCCCTGGAACTAGAGTTCCAGATGGTTGTTAGCTGCCTTGTGGGTGCTGGGAGCTGAACCCAGGTCCTCTGCAAGAGCAGCTGGTGCTCTTAAGTGCTGAGGCCATCTCTCCAACCCCGACTTTTTAGTTTTTTAAAATACTTGTCAAATCTGATCATACTACCATTGTTTAACCTTGTATCATGGCTGTCAAAGAGCTGATGGGGGAGTAGATTTATTAGCTTTGCAGTGTTTGGATGTTCAGCCCACTCCCACCCATCCCACCATTTTCTTAAATCTCACTTGTGCTTAGAGTGTTGGGACTATCTTCCATTCAAGGTTACTTTGTGGGAATCTTCTTAAGCCTCTTAGCAATGTATGAGGGTTATTTTCATCAAAACTGGACAACATCTGCAAATTCTCCACTTAGGTAGACACTCATAAATTTACTAGTTACACTACAGTAAGCAAGGAAAGGGGTAAACAGGAGTGTGCCCTTCCACCGTGTTTCCAGAAGAACATCTGTCTACCTTCCCTGATGTGTGTCTCTAACTCATAGACCCAGTGAAGATGTGAGATCTAATTCTGACATATAAAGCAATAGATAAATGAAAGCAGACAGTCCAGTGCTCTTCATGTATCTCAGTGAATTCTGTTATGTTCCTTACAGGTACACACATGTCACTTTGTAGAGGATGACTACTTTAGAGAATCTCCAGAGGGCAGAGTCTTTGGGAGAAAGAGTGTGAACTTTAAAATGCTCTAAAAATGGCTACAGATTAGCACTTTGCTT
>NW_008328535.1:0-340 GCF_000622305.1 Nannospalax galili
AGAGCTTCAGCTGCTCCACCGTGCTCCAGTTTATTCCATTGCTTTACTAATAGGTTTTAGGCTCTGATCTGGTTTTGCTGTTAAAGATCACAGCCGCTGTTGTCCTTTGTGTTTTCAGGGGTCCCCCTGGAGCTCCACCCTGCACTTCTTTAGCTCCCTGGTGCTCTGGTCACTGGCCCTGGGTCTCGCTTTGAAAACCACTGTTCTAAAGCAGCACCATCATTAGAACTCTGCAAGGACAGAAATGCCTCCTGTCCATGTTATGCACGGCAGCAATCGCCAGCTGATTGAGGGCCTCGAGGGCTTGCAACACAGCTGACAGGGAGGAACTGAAGTCTTC
>NW_008328536.1:0-363 GCF_000622305.1 Nannospalax galili
GGAAGTAACACAACCATCTGCATGTCAGAGGGGCAGGTTATAGGGCGTGGGCAGCGCCAGGAATGGGGCACGGAGTTGGGTCTCCTGCATGCCCTGGAAGCGGCGGCGGGCGCGTCTCTGTCCACCGCTTTTTGGTGCTGAAATTTCCTCCGCTGCTGAGGTCTACTCAGCCGTTCCCATCCTATTTTCACCCGTGTACTTTCCTCATGATGCGAGGTCCCCTGGTCAATGGACCAAGCGGGAAGAGTATGAGGATGGCGAAAGCTAGGGTGTCTGTGGGTCAGTGATGGAAGGATTCTGCCTCCCTGGGAGACTAGATTGCAGGCAGGAGACACAGACTCAGTCCAGTCAGGTTCAGTGCTA
>NW_008328536.1:396-2669 GCF_000622305.1 Nannospalax galili
TGGCAGGAGACATGACCATGTGCACGTCATAGGGAGCAAGTGACCTGACCATGTCCATGTCGGAGAGGCAGGTGATACAAACATGTGCACATCAGAGGTGTAGGTGACATGGCCATTTGCACATCAGTGGGTACAGGTGACATGACAATCTGCACGTCAGAGGCAGCAAGTGACACCACCACGTGCACGTCAGTGGGGGTAGATGACACGATCAAGTGCATGTCAGAGCAGGCAGGTGACACGACCATCTTTGTGGCAGAGAGGGCAGTTGACTCGACCATGTGCACGTCAAAGAGGGCAGATGACACGACCATGTGCACGATGAAGGGGGCTGGTGACACGACCATGTGCACGTCATTTAGGGCAGGTGACACGACCATCTGCACGTAAGACTGGGTAGGTGACACGAGCATCTGCACATCAGAGGGGTCAGGTGACACGACCATGTGCACATCAGAGAGGACAGGTGACATGACCCTCTGCACATCAGAGGGGGCAAGTGACATGACAATCTGCATGTCAGAGGGGGCACGTGACATGACCATGTGCACGTCAGAGGGGCAGTTGACACGACCATGTGCACATCAGAGGGGCATGTGACAGGACCATGTGCACGTCAGAGGGGGCAAGTGATACGACCATGCGCACTTCAGAGGGGGAAGTAACACAACCATCTGCATGTCAGAGGGGCAGGTTATAGGGCGCGGGCGGCGCCAGGAATGGGGCATGGAGTTGGGTCTCCTGCATGCCCTGGAAGCGGCGGCAGGTGCGTCTCTGTCCACCGCTTTTTGGTGCTGAAATTTCCTCCGCTGCTGAGGTCTCTACTCAGCCTCCCATCCTATTTTCACCCGTGTACTTTCCTCATGATGCGAGGTCCCCTGGTCAATGGACCAAGCGGGAAGAGTATGAGGGGAGCGAAAGCTAGGGTGTCTGTGGGTCAGTGATGGAAGGATTCTGCCTCCCTGGGAGACTAGATTGCAGGCAGGAGACACAGACTCAGTCCAGTCAGGTTCAGTGCTACAGTTCCTTATTCCAAGTCTCAGTGACGCAGTTCCTGCTCTAGCTCCAGCTCTGCTTCTAGCTCCCGGGGCAGGTGACACGACCATCTGCATGTCAGAGGGGGCAGGTGACATGAACATGTGCATGTCAGAGGGGGCAGGTGACACGACCATCTGCATGTCAGAGGGGGCAGGTGACATGAACATGTGCATGTCAGAGGGGGCAGGTGACACGACCATCTGCATGTCAGAGGGGGCAGGTGACATGAACATGTGCATGTCAGAGGGGGCAGGTGACACGACCATCTGCATGTCAGAGGGGGCAGGTGACATGAACATGTGCATGTCAGAGGGGGCAGGTGACACGACCATCTGCATGTCAGAGGGGGCAGGTGACATGAACATCTTTATGGCAGAGAGGGCAGGTGACACGACCATATGGAGATCAAAGAGGTCAGGTGACAGGACCATATTCACGACTAAGAGGGCAGGTGACACGAACACGTGCACGTGAGAGAGGGCAGTTGACACGACCATATGTACATCAGAGAGGGCAGGTGACACGACCATTTGCACGTCAGAGGGGACAAGTGACACAACCATCTGCACATCAGAGGGGATAGGTGACACGAACATATGCACAACAAAGGGACAGGTGACACGACCATTGTCACGTCAGAGGGGACAGGTGACAAGGCCGTCTGCACATCAGAAGGTGCAGAAGTCAAGACCATCTGCACGTCAGAGTGTCAGGTGACACGACCATCTATACGGCAGAGGTGGCACATGAAACTACCATCTGCAAGTCAGAGGGGGATGGTGACACGACCATCTGCAAGTCAGAGGTTTCAGGAGACTCGATCATGTGCACGTCAGAGGAGTCAGGTGAAACGACCATGTGCACGTCAGAGAGGGTAGGTGACACGACCATGTGCACTACAGAGAAGGCAGGTGGCATGACCATCTGCACATCAGACGGGATGGTTGACACGATCATCTGCATGTCAGAGAGCGCTGGTGACACAACCATTTTTACCGCAGAGGGGGCAGGTGACACGACAATCTGCACTTCAGAATGGGCACCTGACACGACCATCTGCACGACAGAGGGGGCAGGTGATATGACTGTCTGAACGTCAGAGGAGCAGGTGACATGATGATCTACCCATCAGAGGGGGCAGATGAGAGGACCCTCTTTATGGCAGAGAGGGCAGTTGCCACGAAAATTTGCATGTCAAAGCTGGAAGGTGACATGACCATGTGCACGTCAAAGAG
>NW_008328537.1:0-240 GCF_000622305.1 Nannospalax galili
GGATTTGGGGGTCCTGAGGCCATTGAGGCTGGCAACTTCCACTATCCCTAAAATTACACAATTGCTCTGTGGCTGTAGGGCATGGCTCGAACGGTGCCACAGGCGGTGGCAGCCGAGGTGAAGGGGGAGGGGGATTTATCTGAGGATCTTTGTGAGCTTTTGAGGTCCAGACATTAACATCTGGGCTTATTGAATCTGCTACTGGGCAGTCTGCAGGGTTTTTTTTTTTATCATTTAAAA
>NW_008328538.1:0-310 GCF_000622305.1 Nannospalax galili
CATCTGCATTCAAATTTAAGAAATTAAGTATAAATAGTGCAACATTTAATTGATCTTTAGGTGATCTATATTGACTGCCTATTCCCCCTTTTTGTTTTAAGATACAGGCCTTTAAAGTTGCATTTGCTCTCTCTACTATACCCTGCCCCTGGGGATTGTATGGCAGTCCAGTAGAGTGCTGTATATCAAAGGCTGCACAAAAGGCTTTGAACTTGGAAGATGTATATGCCGGCCCATTGTCAGTTTTGATGTGCAATCTTGGGCCCCAAGCTGCAAAAGCTTGTAAGCAATGGGATATTACATGAGTAGC
>NW_008328539.1:0-612 GCF_000622305.1 Nannospalax galili
AGGGCAATTTCAAATGTTCATATCAGAGTCCATTGGGATTTCTTGATGAGATCTTACAAAAGGATCCCTCTATTGGGTTCTTCCTCTTTTTATTTATTTTTTTGTCTGCCAAGGCTGGACTAGTTGGCTGGGAAGAACAAGGATATTACGGTTTAAAATTAAGAGACTTAAAGGTCTTTTGTTTGAGTTTTTACAAACGTAACACAATATAATTTGATTATATTTAGACCCCATCCCTTCTCTGCACCCCTAGTCCCCCCTGCCCCAGACTCTGGATTTCATGTACTGTTTCATATGTATTAAGGCTTATTGAGTCAACGTTGTCTCCCCAAATGTCCTTTGGTGTAGGTCTGGAGCCTGGCTAACTTATCTAGCGCCAGCCAATTCTGTTGAAGAGATGATTCAGCAGTTCAGAGCACTGGCTGCTCTTGTGGAGGACCTGGGTTCAATTCCCAGCACCCACGTGGAGGCTTACAATGGTCTGTAATGCCAGTTCTAGGGGGTCCGTCACCCTTTTCTGGCATATGTGGGCATTGTACAACATGGGGGAACTTACACACTCGTAGGCATAACACTAACACACATTAAATAAATAAATAAATAAATAAATAA
>NW_008328541.1:0-416 GCF_000622305.1 Nannospalax galili
GTACAATCTTCAAGATATATTTGCAAAGCTAAGTCTTAATTCTATGCAGGATGGAAACTGAACTTACTGAAAAGGAGTAGATAACAAAGTCAATGTATTTAATTCATATTATCAGAGGACAAGAGGGGACCATCCAAGGAAAACCAGTGTATTGCGGATGAAACATTAGGTGTTCATATATGAAAAGCCTCTCCTTGCCTCTCATTGTACAACCATACCAATCAACTATTCAACTCATAGCTTCTTCCCAAAAAATATAATACACCACTATCTAATAACGTGGCCTTTCTTGATCTTACACAGTGACAAGCTTCAGCTACTTTCGATGACCTCTTCATGCCTTCAAAGCCAGTACCATGTTGGCAACTCTTACACATTTCCAAGTCCCTCTTCCAGTTTCAGATGGTGCCTCAGGC
>NW_008328542.1:0-428 GCF_000622305.1 Nannospalax galili
ACAATGTAAAAATATGACTTCACAATATTCCATTTTGCCATCACAATGCTCGTTGTGGCATCATTATGTGCAGTTGTGTCACAACTGTTATCCATTGTGATGTCACCATGCTCAATATGCGAACATGGTGCTTAATGTCCCCTGAAAATCGCACAATGTGACAACACAATGCTCCATAGTGCCATCACAATGTTACAATATGACTTCACAATATTCCATTGAGACATCACAATGCTCATTGTGACATCACTATGGGCAATTTTGTCATTACCATGATCTGTTGTGTTATTACCATGCTCAAAGTGCATACACAGTGTTCACTGTCCCTGCACAATCGTGCAATGTGACATCGCAGTGTTCCATTGTCCCATCATAAGGTTACAATGTGACTTCACAGAGTTCCATTATGACATCACAGTGCTCCATGG
>NW_008328543.1:0-4633 GCF_000622305.1 Nannospalax galili
ACGATAGGCTATTGTAAAATGATTTGTAAGAGAGAAAATAATTACGTGTATTTCCGTGGGCATCTTGTCTTTTCATTATGTGTTTCATCAGGCTCCCTAATTACTTATTGTCTCCTGAACATTTTATTTTCTGCCACAATCATGTTATTTTTAATTATACGAATCTAAAATCAGAATGTTGGTTTCTTTTAGCATGCATGCATCTCTACTCTAGGTAAATGACCCCACCTTTACCCAAGTATATTATCTCAAAGCCTGGGAATGCTCAGTCATCCCTGTACCCTGTTAATAGTCTGCACCTAACTGGTTGCTGAATTCAGTGGGGAACTCAGCCTTTGATATTTTTCCATCTTTTACAGCTACTTTTTCCCCCCTGTAATGGACACTTAATTATCCCTGTGCTTTCACTCTGTTAAAATCATGTTTTCAAAATATAAACAGTCTCAGCTGGTGTGGTGGCTCACACCTGCAATCTCAGCACCGGGGATATCGGGACAAGAGAATCACTCTGAATTAGAGCCAGCCTGTGTTACACATTGAATTTCAGATCATTCTAGAATGCAGGTGAGACCATATGTCAAGAATAAAAACAAACAAAAACACAGTATATGTTTTCATTCTCATAAATGCTGTTCAAAACCCCAGTGTTTTCTATCACACACACACACAAACCCAAATTCCTTACATAGGGTTATCAGGCCCTGAAAATACCTCCTTTTTTATCTCTAATTTGAACTCATTGTTCATTTCTCCTTTTCATATTTTTCTGGTTTCTGCATCTTATCTGTGTTCTGTTCCTACTATAATAATTCAATAGAATTTAAACTTAAGAATTTACTCTTCTGTTTCCCAGGTTCTCTTTGACATGTACCTACCTGTAAGCTATTTTTCTTCACTAACCCTACCTGAAATTCTATTATGCATGTTTGTTTACTTGTTGTAGTGATATAAATATGAAATGTCCCCTAGAGGCTCTTGTTTTGAGAGCTTAAATCCTGGCACAATTTTAGGAGGTTACAGAAGATTTAAGTGGTGATTCCTAACTGCTGGAAATATGTGTTGGGGTCAGTGATTTGAAAGCCCTCTCTACCGTCTTGATATCCATTTCTTTGTCCACTATGATTATAGCTATTCTCTACCATATCACCACACCACCATAAGGATTTATCAAGCACACTGGGCCAAGGAATTAGAGACAAAGTATTTTGAAATCTTGCTTCACAAGGCCACATTTCTTTAAAATTATATCAGGCATTCTGTAATAGTGATGCAAAATTAAAGGACACAGAAAATTAGTACTAGGTATGGGGTCATTGCTACAACTAAATGCCCATGTGGGACTTGGGCCTTTGGAACTGTTTTATGCCAGTAATTTGAAAGTGTTTAAATATGTAGGTTAGATAAGCTTTAACATGCTATCAGCTGAGCTTAGTGGATGAGACTGGTGAGATCTCAGAAGCCAGAAGGACAGTAAAAATACAATAAAGACTGTTCATGGTGTTTCAGAGGAAAATAGGTTTTTATTGGTAGCTGAACTGGACACTACCTGTATTATAATCTGTATCTTAAAAACTGGGGTAAGGATGAATTAAAAGATAATGTACTAATTAATGTGGCAGAGTAAATTTCAAGATAGCACAACACACAGACTGTGGTTTGGTTACTGCTTTCTACCTTTATCCAGGCATGAGTGAGAACTGGGAGGAAAGAGCAAATCAGGAAGACACACAAAAATTCAGTTTGACAAGAAAATGAATTGCTTTAACATGGTGGACCATAGAGGTAGATTTTAAAGTACACAGCACCCTTAAAGATAAACTAAGCACTTAGAATTAGAATAAGAGGAATTACGTCTTGAGTGTACATCAGGGGAGTCCCCACTCTGTGCTGGCTCTGGAGTATAAAACTGCAAACTCACTTGAGATTTTCCTCTGAAAAGGCAATGTTACTGGATGCTCTCCTCACAAAGGATCACCTAGGGAAGTGATTTTCCCAATTCAGACACACAGACAGAGGCCCATCTGTGGTACAAGGAGGACTTTCTGCTACATGAACTGACAGAGGACTTCACATTATCCACTTTGTGCCAATTTTGCTGTTGTATATTGGAAGAATGTAACTTTATTACTATTGTTATTTTATAGTTCATAGCTATGAGTTTGTCTAGAGTCTTAGTGGTTTTTTGTTTGTTTTTTTATTCTGTCTTATTGGAACAGTGTCTCCCTGTAGCCTCAGCTGGCCTGGACCTTGTTATGTAAACCAGGCTGGCCTCAATCTCAGAGATCAACTGCCTCTGCCTCCTGATTATGGGGATTAAAGATATGTACCATCACATCACACCCACCTGGGCTGACTGAGCCTTAGATTTTTTTTTAGCACTGTTGGAATTTTAAAGATTATGGAGATTCTTATAGTTAGACTGGATATGTTTGCATTATGAGCTGGCTATAAGCCTTCGGGGGTTATAGAATCAGAATATTATACTTAAAGCAGAAATATCCCCGCAGGCTTTTGTCATGAGTGCTTTTTATTCTATCTACTGTGTTTATTTTAGAAGTCTGTGGAACATGAATGTGGAAGAGCCACACTGGTAGCCAAGTCACTGTGAGAGTTCTGTTAGATGTTATAATTAGCCCTTAACCCTGACTCATTCTCTGCTAAGTGATCTGCAATGGTGAGAATGGCCTCGGCCTGTTCCCAGTGCCATGGACTGAGCTGTTCTTCTTCACTGTTTGCCATGATGGACTGAAACCCTCTGAAACCACTTATTTCCTTTCTTAAGATGTTTCTGTCAGTTATTACAGTCACAGAAACCCCAAAATAGTTTGGACAGTGTCCTCATGTAACAATATAAGATTCACAAGAATAGTGACAGTGCCTGAACAGCTTAAATTGCATGCTGCCCCTGTGTGCAGACAAGGAACATTCAACTGAATAAACAATTTAATGAGTTAAGGCTTAATGGTGTCAAGTATGCTCAGACAGTCTTATAGAAATTTAAGTATTTATGTATTTAAAGATTTTGAATATATATAACACTAGACAATTCTTGAGAGAAAGTTAAGAAATTATCAGTTCTGGGTGGGTATGGTGGGTTATGTCTTTAATCTCAGCACTTGAAAGGCAGAGGCAGGCAGATCTCTTTGAGATCCAGGCTAGCCTTGTCTATATAATGAGTTCCAGGCCAGCTGGGGCTACAGTGAGACCTTGTCTCAAAAAAAAAAGGAAAATAAAACAAAGAAATTAAAGGATTAATTCTGGAATAGTTTTGCATCTGAACCACAATATTCCCTGACTGGAAGGGGGGAGTCCCACCACTTAAGAAGAAAAGAGATACACTGATTGGAAAAAATATTTCTTTGTTGACTGCATCACCTCTCTGTCTCTCTCTGTCTCTCTGTCTCTATCTCTCTCTATGTGTGTGTGTGCGGGGGGGCATATGTACATATGAGTGCAGTGCCCATGGAGGCCAGAGGCATTAGATCCTCTGGTACTGGAGTTACAGGAGGCTGTGAGCTACCAGACTTAGCTCTTATGTGGTGGGAACACAACTTCAGTCCTCTGCAAGATCATTAAGCACTCTTAGCCACCAAGCCATCACTCCATCTCCTACATTCTCTATAAACTTTTATAATTTATAACATATAACTTCAGTTATTGTTCAGATCACCCAATTCATGAAAGTATGACTTTAGGGCCAGCACAATGGCCATTCACTCCAAGCCTGTTGCATGAGTTCCATCACCAGAACTCATGGTAGAAGGAGAGAACCAACATGTAGAAATTACTCTTTGACCTCCATATGCATGCTGTACCATGAACATATCCCCCCAACATGATAAATAAATTTCTTAAAAATTTGAAATTATGACTTTGAGGGGGAAATAAACCCCCTCAAATAAAGATCAAAGACCTACAGGAGGAATTTTATTAGCTTTCTCTGTCCATCTTAATTTTTAAATATTTTATTATTTTTATTTTATGTGCATGAATATATTGCCTGCATGTGTGTAAGTGCACTCTTGTTATGCCATGTCTACAGAGGTCAGAAGGGGCACTGGATGCCCATCTGGAGTTACAGATGGTTGTTAGGCATCATATTAGTGCTGGGATTCAAACCCAGGTCCTCTGCAAGAGCAGCCAGTGCCCTCAATTGCTGAGCCATCTTTATAGCGGCCAGGCTTGTTATTAAAACATCACATCTGTCTGGACCCATATGTGAGGATGATGCTGTTGAGCATGTTCAGTAATCAGAGGCTTTGCTCCAGTCCCTCCCTCCTTCAGTTACCCCCTCCTCCTTCCTCAGCTCCCTTCCCTTCTTTCCCAAGTCTTTAAAATTTCATATTTATGGTTAAAGAATTACGGGACACAAAAAGTGTATGTAATTGGCTTTGGGAAGCAGCTATGGCCAGTAGTCCGTGAATATTTACAATGTGAGCCAGGTTAAATGCATGGAATTTCTTTTCCAATCTATTATTACTTTCTTGGTTATGTGAGACAGGGCCCAACTACATAGGCCAGGCTGAACTCTTGCTCAATATGTACCACAGGTCGGCCTCAAACGCCACTGCTTCCAAAAGATTTGGGTTACATACAGGTACCATTATGCCTATCTCTAGCAATATATATATAT
>NW_008328543.1:4670-8719 GCF_000622305.1 Nannospalax galili
ATATATATATATATATGTGTGTGTGTGTGTGTGTGTGTGTCTTTTTGAGACAGGGTCTCCCTATAACCCCCAGCTGGCCTAACATAGACCAGATGACCTCGAACTCACAAAGATAGGCCTGCCTCTGCCTACCAAGTGTTGGGATTAAAGGTGTGTGCCACCATGCCCAACTAATACATGGATTTTTTAAAACATCATTTTTAAACTTATAATTTCAAACAAGCTAGAAAGATCATTAGAAGCTTTTTCTCCTAATGTTGTGGGGTGCTTCAGCAGAGAAGTCCACTCAGACATAGTTTTGCTTAATGAATGTCGTTACTGTCCAGAGCTACTACAGGGTGTCAGGAACCCAAGCGTGTGGCCCTGAGCCATCTCTAGGGTTAGGTTTTATACAGAGAAACCATAACCAGGGGTGAAAAGCTTAGGTTCCCAAACTTACAGGTGAGAGCCCCCTTAATAATTTCTGTTCTATTAAGTAACAATTACTATTTTACAGAAGCAAGGCAAGCATAACCTACAGAAGCCATAAATCTGCGTTTAGCAGGAGCATTCTGGGATACTCTGACATGTCCCCAAGATAACCAGGGTCCAGGTGACATGTGTTCCCATACCCTGGGCCCACTGCCTGATAATTTCAGAGACTAGAGTCAGCCTAAATTTTAACATGGTGTAGCTATGGTCAAGAAGGTGTCCTATTACACCAATACTTATTATTTCTTAAACAGCCTTTGTTACTCAGTTCCAGTCAACATAGATACGATAAGGTATTTTAATGTGCAAAAGTGGCTGTTATTAACTACATTTCAAAAATGAAAGTAAAATGGACAAATGGCTTTATGAATTACATATGTTTATATATTAATTATTATTATAGTCTGTGCATATGTTTGTGCATGATGTGTTGGAAGATGCTCATGCCATGGCACATGTATGGAGGTAAGAGGATTTGTGAGGTCAGTGGTATCACTTCATCTTTACATGAGATCTAGGAATCAAACTCAGGTCACTGTACTTACTCAACAAGTGCCTATATCTTCTGAGCCATCTTGTCGGCCCATGAATTATGTCCTTCCGTCATTGAGAGATGTATGACATAAATAACTAAATTATCATTTTTGTAAAGGTTGACTTATAAAACATTTTTTAATGGGGCTGTAGAGATGGCTCAGTGGTTAAAAACACTGGTTGTTCTTGCATAAGACCCAGGTTCGAATCCCGGCACCCACATGGCAGCTAACAACTGTCTGTAACTCCAGTCCCAGGGGATCCGACAACCTCTTCTGACATCTGCAGGCCTTGCACAACACAGGTGCATTTACTACCTACATGCAGGCAATACATGCATATACATAAAATAAAAATAATAAAATTTTTTAAAGGTTTGAAAATAAACATTTGTTTTTATTTTAAATTGAAGAAATAGGTTTCCTTTTTCTTCTTACATGTTTCTAATAAATTATTTCTTACATTTGAATGCATGAAATAATTATCATGTCTATTTTTATGATAACCTATAAAATCACACTTAAAGTTGAAATAAAATATGTAATTATTTTTGTCATTTATAATAGAGTACATATACTGTACAGTGTTATTTTCAAACATGAATATAGAAAAAAGAACTCTCATTTTATTAAAAATTCCAATCTTTAAAAGCTTAATACTCTCGATGAATTTATTTTCTACACTATCTTAAAGCATGGAAAACCATTTGAATACTAATCCTATTAGCAGTCCATAGGCTTGTTTTCTTATAATAATCACTAACTGAAGGGGACTGTAGCTGACTTAGAATAAACAAATGACTTGGTGCTGCTCTGATAAAAATCTGTTGGTCTCTCTATGTCCAGAGAAATCTTTTAGTCAGTAATTCCTCCTTGTGCCCAGACACTATCAAAACTAAACCAAGACATTCAGATACATTTAAAAATTCAGCAAAAGTAAAACTCAAAGCCATGGTGGGAAACCCACTGTACATTTCAGGACTTGGCTAATGAAGATCTTTGGTTTTTTGGATCAGAGCACTTCCTGATGGTAGACTGTCTTGAGAAGTGGTGGAAGGGTCTCACCAGGTATCACAGGCCAGCCTCAAATAGTGATCCCCTGTCTCCTCAATGTTGGGACTACAGGGATGTATCCCCACAGGGATGTATTCCCACATCCGTGTTCATTTCTCTTCTTAGGGCAACATGAGTCTTCACAGCTTGGTCACCAGTGCTTTGACTGAAGGCCCTGGTTGTGTTAGAGTGCTACTTCTAGCTGTTCTGCACGAAGAAAAGCCCCTTTCTTTTGCCTTGTGCTTGCTCTTCATGGCCTTTCACTTCACCATTGCCATGTTTAAAATGTGCTGACTAGTAGCACTTGTTTATAATCCTGACACTGGAGGCTGAGGCAAGGAGACTGAGAATTTGAGGCTTCCTGGGGCTATATATAGAGATCCTGTCTCAAAGAAGAACCACCAAATGAACAATATCTAAAATGTGGATTGAAAGGTAAATTAAATATCATTGCTATCTGTCACCATCTACTTGGACAGCCATTACTTTATTTGTTAAATAACAGAGGCTCTCACACTTTGTTCTGCAGTCACGTGGCTTCATTAGAATGCCTGACCTCAACACAGGTATTTCAGTATCATACTGGAAAATCTATGTGGCCACTTAAGCCTATGTAATATTTCAAAAGGAGAAAATAAAATAGATCTCGATTAAAAATAGTACATCTACAGCAGGCAATCAAAAAATATCTGCTGGATGGCATGGTGGCACACACCTTTAGTCCCAGCAGAGGCAGGTGGATCTCTGTGAGGTGGAGGTCAGCCTGTGTACATAGTGACTGTGTCTCAAAAACACCAAGAAATTAAAAAAAAAAGAAATATTCTGGGCACGGATGGTGGTGCACACCTTTCTTGAGAGAAAGTAAGTTAAGAAATTATCAGTTTGGGGGCTGGAGAGATGGCTCAGCATTTAAGAACACTGGCTCTTCTTGCAGAAGACTGGATTCAATTCCCAGCACCCACATGGTATTGTTAGTCAACAAGTATCTGCAACTCCAGTTCCAGGTGATTCTATGCCCTCATCTGTCCTCCATGGGCACTGTTCTGCATGATATGGGTGCACTTACACACATGTAGGCATAACACTCATACATATAAAATAAAAATAAATTAATTTCAAGAAGAAAATTATCAATTCTCGCTGGGCATGGTGGGGAACACCTTTAATCCCAGCACTCAGGAGGTATATGCAGGCAGATCTCCTTGAGAGCCAGGCCAGCCTGGTCTACATAGCTAGTTCCAGGACAGCTTGGGCTACAGGGAGACCCTGTCTCAAAATAAAACAGAATAAAACAAAAGACCCTATCTCAAAACAAAACAGAATAAAACAAAACATACATCTATCTAGATATTGAATCTATCTAGATATTGATAGATGATAGATAGATAGATGATAGGTGATCGATAATAGATGAAAGATATCTCTCTCTCTCTCTCTCTATATATATATATAGATAGATAGATAGATAGATAGATAGATAGAGAGATAGAGAGATAGATAGATAGAGATACAGATAGCACCTACAAAGGAAGCAATATTTAAACAACATGGGAATTTTACTCTATTCACATAGCCATCTCACAGAGGGACTATAAAAGGAGAAAGTTGAGGAAGAATTAACCAAGATGCAACATAATTAAATAGAGAAGGGACAAAAGTGTGCTCAAGGTTCTCTTCTCAGCAGACAGTGGTAGTAAGCACGACATTATCATGCTACTCAATTGTTTTGAAGGATAAATACAGTAAATTCCTTCCTTACATTTTTATAGAAAACAAGGACATAGGAAACAGAGAAGATCTTGAAACCTCCTCTTTTACCATCACAGCTGGCTCTGCAAACAGAGGAGAGTTGATCTGGAAGGGTGAGGGTTATTTCAGACAGGCATGCTTCTAAAGACAGCAATCCCTCTTAGCATCCCCTTCCCTTTATGAACTTATTCCTCAATATTTTCTGTAATGCTCAAATAACAGGGATATATATATATATATCCA
>NW_008328543.1:8856-11219 GCF_000622305.1 Nannospalax galili
TCTATAAAATCCCACAGACCAAATAATTGACATTAACCACAGTTCAGAAAAACATACCTCAGGATGTTTGTCTATCATATAAAACAAACAGCTTTAATTAAAAGTATCATAGAATCAGATGTTTATTTTATATATGGTATATTTTTAAGGTAAAAACAAAATTACATGAAACAGTGATTGAAATGTTATAAACAAAAGTTTTGCTATTTTAGCAAGAAGTTGGCTGTGGTATGTAAGTATTTTATCTGTGGGATTTTATAGATCTTCTTCTAACACATACTGCCATTGTGGTCATTCTTGTCTGTCTTAAATATCTGGATTGAACCTAGGAGATGTTCCTATAAATGTGACAGTCTCTTACTCATTCCCTCATCTACTTACTCATCTAATACATGTATTGACTGGAAATTGCTATGTTGTGAATGTGAAAATGGAGGAGTGCTCATAAGTGATTTATAGCTATGCTGTCTTTCTAAAATCACAGTATCTTTGCTGCTAGATTTCCTCCATTTGTTTTTTGACTTTATTTTGCACTTTTGCCTGGCTAATGTCATCTAATCTTATCAGTTGACTGGCCTCCTTTCCCAGTCCATGCACCATGCGACCTGAATGTTTGTTTCATTTTCTTTATGGTGCATGTCCCAAGCAATCAGCTCATGTCACACACTGTTTATGTGTTCTACTCACTAACATCAGTGCATAGACTCCCATCCATAGCTGCATCTCCCATCCATTGCATCCATACACTCATCTCTGGACATGGCAAGGTTCCTGAGACAGGAGGATAGGCATCTATGCTTACAACCTTTACTAGTGCTCAGGATTGGGAGAAAATAGACATATGGACATGATTTTCTAGACATTTCTGAAGCTATGAAGACTCAAGGTGTCCTGATGTTGAATGAAACTAAAACTTGAGTTCATACCTCAGGGCTTATAATAAATGGATCTCATTCCTCTCAGTTAGACACATATCCCAAGGGACATAAAATACATTTTTATTTATAGATTGCAGCAATTATGCTATATGCAGTTTGATCTGGTAAATCATTTGACCATTAAAGTGAAATTAAAATTGATTTTATATATCAAGATCTTGAATAAAATTATCTTAAGCTCAACGAGTTAGAATAATATATATATATATTTCAGTGTGCACTGATATAACTTGTAATGACTTAAAGTAACTACTTAAACAAAAGCTTTAATATTTTGGAAATAATTTGTTTACAGTATATACACATTTTATTTGTGGAACTTGAAGGTCTTCTTATAATATTTTCATGAAAACTTTGTTCTGAATCTAAATCACTTCCTCTGACCAGGCCATGTCACTCCACAGAAGCAGAGGCAACATCACCATTGGAACAAGGAGGAGTGAACATCTCTACATCTCAGGTCATCCAGGGATCATCACTGACCACTGACCAGAAAAGCTAAGTCACAGTCCAGTGAAATGTGTTTTCTAAATCTTATGAAAATGAGACTTAAAGATAAATTCTATTTGGTATCACTTTTCCTAATTAAACACAGATGTCAACTCTGGAGATGTGTGACAATCATGGCATTCTTCAGGAAGCACTTGGTGTCTGGTACACTTTCAGAGAGCAGTCAATTAATTTGTTCATATAATGTTCTTATATCTAAATAAGATTGAAGGTGCTAAAGCCAGGCAGATGTCACATGCCTGTCATCCTAGCACTTGCAGAACTTGGAAGGTGGGAGCAGGATCAGGATCTGGGCTACATACTGTGTTCTTGGCCAGCCTCTGATACAGGAGACGAAATCTAACTATTATGTGTGCCAAAATATAGAAAAGATGACATCAATTGTGTCATGGCCTTTATATAATAAAATTCATATGTACAAAACTCTGTAGACTATTTTATTAAAACTGCCCTTTATTTATTTACTACAGATCTATGATAATGTGATATGATGAGTCAAATAAAATTTTTGAGTCCACGTAGAAAAATCTCATCACAATAGAATTTACAGTTGAGTTATTAACAAAGTAAAAACCAATATATTTCTGTATAATAAGCTACAAATTTTTATTATAGCACAATACATATAAATTTATATTAAGAAAACAAAATAATAATTTTATTCCTTATGAAGCCCATTTTTACTTTTGTTCCCCATTCTCTTTTGGGTTAAGTGCAATATGTTTTGTCTTAATTATGGTGGGAATACAACTAATTACTACAGAAGGAAACTTCAGACCTGTGATGTTTCAAACATACAAACACAGGCAATTTAAATGAGACCCTAATAGACCAAAATAATTAGATTCTTCCTATCAAGGGGATCTCATTTAGCTATATTTCTTAAATACACAATTACCAAGAAGTTACTCAGAT
>NW_008328543.1:11592-38646 GCF_000622305.1 Nannospalax galili
AACTTTTAATGTTGTAAGAAACATTTTCCTTACTATTATTTGTTTCAAAATTTCTTGAAAAAATATGTTTGATACAAGGAAGCATAACCCCTCAAGATATCAAAGACACAGTCCTTGATCACATTGCTAGGTTATAAATGTAACAATGAACACATCTCAACTTCCTTTACTAAAAATTGACTAATATAACTAAGGGCTGAACCTGGACCAGAACTGGTCACTTGAGATCCTGCCGTGCTGCCTTAAAACCTCATTTTTCTTTTCATAATGCAAGACTTCTGGGAGCTGTAGAGATGGTTCAGTGATTGCGAGTGCTTGCTACACTCTTCCAAAGGACTTGCTGTTCAGGTCACAGCATCCACTTCTGGTGGCTCACAACCACCGCTAACTCCAGCTGTAGGTGGCCCAACACCCTCTTCTGCCCTCTGCAAGCACCTGAACACACATAGCTCACACATATGCACATATGCGTGCACGCACACACACACACAGAGGACAGAGACAGAGAGAAACAATAACATAAATATCCCACTGCTGTCTTCCTGAGCTGCCAGCCTCATGTTGAGACTCAGATCTACATTTCTAGTGCCCTGAAAAGTGGTTACATTTTGGTTTTTGAGACTCAGGGATCTACAAAATTTCAAGACCTCCTTCTCCTGCCTGGTGTTTTGCTCTGGCCCACTCTTCAGCCCTCAGCTCAGGCATTTCTCATAGAAACTCTTTTGAGTATCATGAAACAAAATCATGCTTGTTCATCTTACTTTCTTGACTTGGAGCTTCTCAAGCTTGTCCTTTGGTAGTTTCTTGACTGATTTTTTTCTTATATTTAGCTCTTTAAGTTTGACATTCTGAAGCTAGGAAACATGAAAATTTTAATGTTTATTTCTTTTCTTTAATAGTAAACAGTTGAGACTTACAAAAAAAAGTAGAAAGCAACAAAAGGTATTGAGGGATTTTTGTTGTTTTGAGACAGGGCTTACTATGTAACCTTGGCTAGCCTGGAACTCACTATGTAGATTAGGGTGGCCTCCAACTCGGATATCTACCTGCCTCTGCCCCCCCAATGCAATTGTGTGTGTGTGTGTGTTGTGTAGATACATGTACCACAGCATACATGTGGAAGTCAGAGGACAACTTGGAGGAGTCAGTTTTGTCCTTCCACCATGTGGGTCCTAGAAACTGAACTCAGGTCATCAGCCTTGTAGCAAGCACCTTTACCCCTGAGCCATCTTGCCTGCCCTGATACTACTGAATCTTACAAAGACATTTTTCCCTTGGAAGGAACGACTTGAAAGCCAGGTGGTGCATACCTGTAATCCAAGTAGTTAGGAAATAGAGTCAGAGGAATCAGGAGTTCAAGGCCAACCTGGGCTACATGAGATCCTACCTCAGAAAAGCAAAAAAAAAGCTGGGCATGGTGGCACACGCCTTTAATCTCAGTTCTTGGGAGAGAGAGGCAAGTAGATCTCTGAATTCAAGGTTAGTCTGGTCTACATAGTTCCAGGTCAGCCAAAGATACATAGGAAGACCCTGTCTCAAAACAACAAAACAAGCTGGACATGGTGGTGCATACCTTTAACCCCAGCAGTTGGGAGGCAGAAGCAGGCAGATCTCTGTGAATTCAAGGCCAGTTTGGTCAACATAATGAGTTCCAGGCCAGCTGGGGCTACAGAGAGACCCTGTCTCAAAAAGACCCTGTCCTTCTGGGCTAAAAGTCAAAATGTCCTTGGGCCTGTTAGCAGCACATTCTGTTCCAAAGGCCAAAAATGTCAAAATGTCAAAAGTATTTAGGAGCTTGTATCTAATCCTTAAAAGATTTTAGGGTTACCTCTTTGGAAGGGGGAATGTTGGATGGGAGGGAGTAGGCATGAATTTGATCAAAACACTTTATATGCATGTATGAAATCCTCAATAAAGTTTTTGTAAATTTTTTTTAAAAAAGAAATGTACTTTACGGAACATTAGTGTCAATGAATCTGAAAGAAGTTATGTACCCATTTCTTCATCCCCTGTTACCCTGATGCCTCATGAGTGCTTTGGACTTTGTAATGTTGAACATATTTCCTCTGCCAATTGTTTTTATCAGAAGTCAAATGGATCCCTATATTTTTAAAAACTTCCTGCCCCAAGTAGGATCAAAATACATTAGTAGGATCAAAATACATCTATCTTTCCATTCTCTGATACCTACTTAGAAGCTACAAAGTGAATAACAAAAGAACCACATTGCCAGTGCCTACACTAACTGATGGTTAAGACCAAGAATCCTGGGCATATAAAGCTAAAGTATATTTCCAGAGGATTTTATCCCATTTCCTGTCAAGATATCTAGATTAAAGCATATTGATTAATACTTAATGGGAGCCTATGGATAAATTGCAAAGAGAAAGCACTGTTTTGTACCCAGTGCCTTTGAAAACCTACCTTGAACTGCCAACTTGATCCCGAAAGGTTGATTTCTACCAGAGGACATGGCTGCTATTTATTATTGATATATCATGGGGTGATACTTCTATAAAGGTTTAAACAAGAAAACTTTTTATGTTTTCATTTAAGAGTAGGGGGGAGGGGAGAGATATGCCCTCAACCTTGGTAAGCTTGACAGTTTCTAAATTAGAAGAGTAATATATACATCTGAAAACGTACAGTATCGATCTCATGAAATAGTAACCGTTTAATTGGTCTTATTACTTATGTTTTATGACATATTACATATGTCAAACTCTCATAAAACCTTTTCTTTGTTCTCACTTTTGCTTTCAAATCTAATTATAACCCACTGTCATTTTCTAGTGGCCACTATTTCATGGTGCAATTTCGTTCTAATTTAGTTTTTGAGACCAAAGGGACTTGGGCTGGGGTCACATCACTTCAGTGCTCATAAGCTGCTATTCACGGTGAAAATAGTTCCTGAATATCTCCCTATTCAGCTTTGACATTAAGGGAGGAACCCAGGAAATGTGCTTACTCCACAGGCTGTGTGGTCAGAAGTCATAATACTGTGGATCTTAGCTGGAGTTCTTGCAACATCACTGGCAAAAACCAAAATCAATGCAGTGTGACAACACGGGCTGATATATGACAAGTGATGAAAAGTACATCAGTGACGATGCCAAAGAATGAAACAGAGGAACTTCATTATCTGGAGATTAAAACACACTTTTAAAACATTTGTGGCTCTGAATAGCATTACTCTACACAGAGTAAACATGTAGGGAGTTAAATGAAGATCACCCCTCTGGTGCTTTTGTACTCACTGGGTATAGATTGATAACTGAGAGAGATAAGCTTTCTCACAGGACCACAACCAGCTGACATTCCTGGTGACATTGTGAAAACTTAATAAAATATGAAGTATACATCATAGAACATAAAATGAATGGCCTTCTTTTTCCCACTCTAGACATCAGCACAGGTGATGGAGATGACTGTTAAGAAACCCTGTATATGAATTCACAAATGACTCCCTGCTGTCTTCTCTGACCTGAGAAGGCCAGGTGCCGGCATCTCAATCGAAGGAAGTGGAATGTTTCACAGACACAACTGGGGTCTCATATTACCATCTAAGAAAGTAAGAATGCTTGCTACTTATGAATCGATTTTAAGTCATTTACTATTGAAAACTTATGGTCTTTCTCATGGTGGGTTTTATTTCATCAATCAATAACAAAGCCTGGAATGAAGTCTTAAATAGTGACATAATTCTTTATCGTATATTTATTTGAAAATAAGTTTACCAGTTGCTAATATTAAACATTTTCTAATTAATACCTTACATAACAAGAATCTTATTGATTCCTAAAGTACAGGGAAGGAGAGAAGCAGAGACGATGAGCCTTATGGGTTCCTCAGCTGCACTTCTTAGAAACAAGTAAACAGTGAACTTCACTAATTTAACACAATTATTCCTTGGCTATCTGTTGAAAGAGGATACTTCTAACAAGCATTTAACTGCCCACAAACAGAACTTTTATGGGACAGAGTTTAACTTGTAGCTCAGAAAGAACCAGGATATGCACATTAAAATCACACTTGCAGTTTTGGTTTTTGAAAGTCTGAAGTGATGAGCTGGTAAGCAGAAGGGCCAGCAGTGTGCATACCCAGCAGTCCATCATCCCCTCACTTCTGTGAGAACACATAACGCCAGCCGTATCACAAGTGCAAAGTGGAAGAGAAAAGCCCAGAGTTTTGGATTCCCAGAAGATTGCTATCCCTCCAGACCGCCTTCATTCTGCACAACATACATTTTATAATTTTAAATTTATACTCAGAAACTATGTTCTCTTGCGCATTCAGACTTCATTCATCTACATTTGATACTTCAAAGGGTTTTGTTCTGGTTACTTTATGTTGTAAAATGGTGGTTTTTACTTCATCCCATTAAACAGGATGTCTTGGAAAAGGTGCAATCAGTCTCTAGAAATGAAAATTGTTATTTTTGAATACAGCAGTAATATTTAACAGAGGAGAAGTTGAAGCTGTGCTAAGTATAACTATGCATCATATCTTAACTTCTTAGCCCCTGAAAGACCAAACTGAGGCTTGGACATATTATCAAATTTTCTTAGACTCATATATAACCAAATTTCTGAGGATCTTTAAAATTTTTCAATACTAAAGGATATACAAAAAACATTTATTTATGAATCTGCTCAATTATTCAGTGTTTCATTTCTGAATACTATGTACTAACTTAGATGTGGGAATATAAACTATGGAGTGTGTTTTCTGCCCTTAAAGATCTTGCATTTTGCTTTAGAAGAGACAGCGTGAAAAAACATTCAGTGTGGTAACATATATTAACAGTCACAAGTACTGGAGTATATATAGGAGCCATATAGGGTATGAAATTATTACCTAATAAATGAAATTTTATAATAATAGTAGAGAAGAAAACACTGGACAAGCTTATGTGAAAAATACTTTTTTCTGTTTTTATGATACTAACATAAAGATATAAGAATAAAAAGTATAGTATTTTTAAATTATGCATGTAGTATTTGTCTTCTGAAATTTTCCCTAGAATTGGCCTGTTATTTTGCACTGGTTTGGATGCAGTCAAATTATAATTATCCTAATTCATGGGAACAAATCTGAAGAAAGATTCAAAAGCTAAACTCTGAATAATAGTTATGAACTATTGTTAATGTTTCAAGAATGGAAACTGAGCCTGGCATGGTGGTACACACTTTTAATCCCAGCACATGGGAGGCAGAGGCAAGCAGATGTCCGTGAGATTAAGGCCAGCCTGGTCTACATAGTGAATTCCAGACCAGCTGGGCCTACAGGGAGACCCTGTCTCAAAACAAAACAAAAACAAACAAATGGAATCTGAATCTGAAAAACTTATACTGATACCAGCACACTGGGCATTCCAATGGAGGGATTTGAACCCACCTTTTACTCACTGAAAAGTCAACGTCATACATTTGATGTTCAAAACAATTACTACAGTACTAAGAATGCAAAACTAAAACCTACTCAGAAGAAATGTGAACCTGGTACAATTTTTTGGAAGCGCTTCAGGTGTGATAGCAATGGCTTCCCTCCATGTATTTTCTAGATAAGTTAACTTTATAGAGCGGACAAGAGATCAAGACAATGTCCTCACTCACATGGGTGCATGTGGCCTGAACAGCAGTCAAGCGCCTAAGTCACAGAAGGCAAAAGCAAAGTGAGCAATTGCTGTCTGCACAGGACTTCGAGCCCCAGCCCCTCCATTGTGCTCTCGTTGTTTTGTAGCTCCACCCAGTCTGTCAACTTCTCAACAGTAGACACTGTGTGGCCCAATGGACTGTATGCAGCTGGAGCTCAAACATGCATCAAAGTGAAGGCCTATTTCTAATTTCAGCATATTTGCTTTATCTGCCACAGGTCACTTAAGAACGGTCCAGCTTCACATTCTCATAGTTGCAGTGTTCAAGGCAATGAAATTTGTTTGTCTTGTCTTGTTTTCCAAGATATGATAAGTCAGTTTCAAAGAAATTTTAATACACTCAAGGCATGGGACTCCCGAGCCAAAGGTCATTGCTTTCAGAGTTAAAATTATTCTTTTTCCAGATGTTATAGGTGCAATAGACTTTATATGGCTTGTCATGATTGAGTTATGGTTGCCATTAGCATTTTATTAAATGAGAAGCATTTCAGAAACACTATATTAGCAATAGAAAATAATTTTTTTAATTACTTATGTGATTCAGAGTTTTAATTTTTCTTTTTGATGAGTTCATTTAATATGTGGATTTATATTTTTTGTAATCAATCAAGCATTGACATATTGCATGAGTTCAAAGTAAGAATTTAAATCTTCAGCTGGGCATGGTGGCACATGCCTTTAATCCGAGAACTCAGGAGGCAGGGGCAGGCAGATCTCTGTGAGTTATTTCAAGGCCAGCCTGGTCTGCATAGCAAGTTCCAGGTCAGCTGGGGCTACAGGGAGATCCTTTCTCAAAAGGACCAAAAAGGGGGCTGGAGAGATGGCTCAGTGGTTAAGAGCACTAATTGCTCTTGCAGAGGGCCTAGGTTCAATTACCAGCACCCACATGGCCACTATGAACCGTCCATAACTCCAGTTCCAGGGGAATCCAAAGCCCTCATCTGACCTCTGCGGCATTGCACAACATGGGTTCACTCACATACATGCCGGCAATACAGTCATACACATAAAATAGAAATAATAAATAAAATATTTTTTTAAAAAGACCAAAAGAGAAAAAAAAAGAATTTTAAATCTTCAACGTTCAGTTTTTAGGATAGCAAAGAAAATTATAAAGCATTATTGGAATTATATAGAACATTTTTATACTGATATTACTTTTTATGTTACATTAAATGTAATAAAAAACATTAGAAATTTTACATTGCTTATACTATAATAATATTTTAGTTGAGATCCCTCTCTTCTTGGATGGCAATTTGATATGTTTCAAAAGATGTAAAGTTCTATATGATTAAAAAAGAATCTTCTAAATGTTTGAAAAGAGCCAAATACATATTCCGTATCAGTTCTAAACTATATGTGGATGTAGTTTCCTAAGAAAATAGTCATGAGTGAATAAAATGGAAAATACCTAAGTATAAAACCTTTCCACACGAACTTCAGCAGTCACTCTTACGTAAAGACTCCGCATAACAGTGATTCCAAGTGTAGACCGTTAGATCAGTAATAGATCAGTTGATAGTGAAAAGTTGAATTCTAACTTTAAAAAAGGCTTATCCTTAGCTTCCTTTTTAAAATATCTTATTTTTATTTTATGTGTATGAGTGTATGCCTTCATGTAGGTAAGTGCACCCATGTCATGCAATGCTGGCTGTCAGAAGAGGCCCTCAGATCCCCTGGGACTGGGGTTATGGACAGTTGTTAGCTGCCATGCGGGTGCTGGGATTCAAACCCGGATCTTCTGCAAGAACAGTCAGTGTTCTTAACCGCTGAGCCATCTCTCCAGGCCCAGCCCTCAGTTTTCTAAGTTCAACAATAGTCACTTAAATATAGCCTGCAGCTGTGGATGCCATAAGCAAAATCACATGGAAGGAAAGGAGGGACCCTCAGGACCACTCTGCTGTCTTGACTTCCTCATGAAACTCAGAGCATCAATCAGTGTCTTCTACTTACAGGAGGGTCTGCATCTTCAGCATAAACGGTGGTGATGGGTGTACCCTTGACTGCATCTGGAGCCACCATCCCCTTGTAGATGTGTTTGCTGAACACTGGCGGGTAGTCATTCATATCCTGTAAACAGAGTTGAGAGCTTAGTGCTATAGCTAAAGGCAGAGGATACCATTCCCAAGTTGGTTTGGCTCTTCATGTCATGCAACCCATCTACCACTGTCAGCCTGCCTGCCTCTCAGTTCCTTTACCACTCTTCAACTTGGCATGCCAGAGGAGATGGCCAATATGTGCTCTATCAAATGAAGGATATCCCCAAGTTACACCTTTTTGAGATTGAAGTGATGCTTGAAAATTTCTCTAAGGCATTTTGAGAGCTATGATATAGAATTCTAACTTTTGAAAAATAAGAACATTTGATTTTTGTGTGTGGTGGGGGTTTACAGGTACAAGTTCATGTGTGTGTATGTGTGTGCTCATATGCAGGGTTATTTGCTAGCCTGGAACTTCCAAGTAGGCTAGGCTGGCTAGACAGCCAGTCACAGAGATATACCTATCTCTATCTCTGCATTTCCACCTCTAGGACATCAAGTGCATGATACCATGCCCAGCTCGTGTGTGTGTGTGTGTGTGTGTGTGTGTGTGTGTGTGTGTGTGTGTGGTGCTGGGCATGCAGAGTCCTGGAGTTAGAGCATCAAGACTCACAGATGCAAATGGGGGGAGGAGGATGGTAAGACATGGCAGGTGACAGCCAGCTGGGGATATGCCTCAGCAGTGTTCAGACACCTGAGTAAGCAGGTACTAAGGAACAGGTTGGAAAATTTGACACTTGTCTCTGGTAGCTTCTCTTGAGGTCAGAGCTGAGTGTTCAGTGACAGCTGAAGACCCAGGGATGTTTCCGGATGATTGAAACAAGGTGCCACTCACACCATTAAAGAACAAGTCATGTCTCTGTACTTGGTATGTGGTGTCAAGCATTTTCTCTGATGTCTGTGGAGATTTGAGCAAATTGAATGCTTTTTACACTGTTACTTCTTTTGAAATTAACTTTATTCCCGCCCCCCCCCCTTTTTTTTAGTTCTTTTGAGACAGGGTCTCCCTGCAGCCCCAGTGGGCCTAGAACTCACTATGGAGATGAGGCTGGCCATGGTCTCACAGAGACTACCTGCCTCTGCCTCCTGAGAGTGGTGATAAAAAGCATTCAGTACCATGCCAGCTCATTTCCCACCACTATTTTTGCATAACGATAGCCTTTGCTATTGATGATGTCCAGCTTTGTTATGTGGATTCTGGGAACCACTCAGGTCTTTGTACTTGCAAGTCAAGCATTCTGCAAGCTGAGCTGTGTTACCAGCCCCTCTGTTCTAAATATGATTTCTTATAAAGCTACATCAGAGGAGAGGATAAAAGATGGCATTCTACTGTTTATTTTGTTGTTGCCTTTAAAAAGTTCTCTGTTTCTGTAGTAACTGTGAATTACCTTGCATACTTAATAAAATGGTATGAATATAACTGTGAAATATTTGATTTTTTTTCTTTCTTAAAAATGTAAAATAATAAAAAGAATTCTATCCTGAAGCACACTGCAAATACAGTATTTAAAATTATATATGCTTACAGACAGAAATCAATGTTAATTTACTTAAGATTTTCAAAGCAATTTATATGCATCTGAATTCATTTTTACTCTTTTGTAATGCATAATAATTAAGTAAATATTTATTAAGTCACTCTCATATTTGTAACTCTTCACTGGAGTCTATTGGATACTGAGTTGATGCAGGAAAAAGATATCCCTGTAAGAATGTCACTGACTGACACTGGAACAGTGAAGACAATGATGTAGACAGGTTAATGACTATCTAAACTGATTAATCATCTGTCAGAGTCCAAGACAGTAAATCAAGTCCTCTGAGAGGAAGAATATTTTTCTAGGCCATCTTATTATCTAAGAAGAATTGCACATCTTTTTTTCTGAATCAATATTTGCTATAATGGTTGTCTTTTTGAATAATCACTGCACTCTGCAATGTTTAGGGTACTTCAGGTCAAACATATTTAGGCACAATTAACAATTTGTTAACTATCTGTTCTTCCTATCCAAGGCAACCTTTTTCATTTTATATTAAATGAAAAAGATAAAATACTCTGCATATCTTAGATATTTGCCCAGACACATTTTTTCTAACCAGTTAAAATCAGAAGCACAAATTAACCAATTTTCAACTCCTCTTGACGCAGAAAGGTCAGATGACTAACTCTAACAACCAAACCAAGTTTACTTTCAGGTGTACAGTAGAGCAGACATCTAAGTTGTGATATTAATAATTTGTAGACATTAATTAGAAAGAAATCTCAAATGGTAAGAAAATTTTAAAAATAAAAGACACCATTCCCTTTAGACAAATGGTATTCTCTACATCTTCTGTAAAAAGACGTCCTTTATGAATTATGAAATGTAGAACTGAACAAGTAAATGAACTTAGAATTGCCAGCTGTCTATAAAGAGGGGTGTGGAGGTATTGACCTGGTGATCCAGGAAGAAGGAAATCTAGAAAGGTTTTCATACACATTTTACTGCTCGTTCAAGAGAAGCCTTCAATTCAGTGGGTGTGACTTGTGATTAAAGAGTGGAAATACATGTGCACCCTTAAATTCTAACTTCTGAAGTTTTTAAAGAAAGCATCCAATATCACTTTTAATTGCATGGATTTTCAAAGCTTGATAAACTTAACGTGTTTCTGCATATTTTCTTCAAGTATTCCCTGACCCCCTGGCCGAGGGAAACATAAAACCTTAACACAACAGTGTAGTTTCTAGGAAATTTGATTCTTAAGGGAAGGTATGATTTACAATTACATCAATACAGTTGTTGATACTCTTGAATACAAAGACTGTTTTTTTCTGCTGAAAAAGTATTTTCTAGATTTACTTATGTGAATCACAGTGTCTTGAAAACCCATCCTCATAAACTGATTACACATAAACCTGAGACTATAATAACTGATAATCATTAAAAGATTGCTTTTCTTCCTCATTATTTTGCTTGTCATTGATTGAGTGAAGAACATATCAGTTCAGTTATAATGTACAAGTCTTTACTTGAGAGCATGCTGTGCATGTTTGAATTTTACAATCTCTACTGCTGCTGAGAAGTGTGGCAAGTGGCCCAGCATTCTTCCACAATACACTATTTCAGATGAGACCGGTTACTGAATTACAATGCTGATGTGCATAATCAATAGTTCATTATAATTATGCTTCAGGGACATCAAAGAAAATGCACATAAATCTGCTTCTGTGCAAATGTTCTTTTATGCAGTAAATTAAAAAGTTCAACCCTCCCAAGCCAGGCATGTTCCTACTGCTTTTACTCCACTAGGGGGTAGTGTTGGCAAAAGGAAGCATTGCTTCCTCTAGCCTATAGTTAATTTTATCATTAAAACTAAAATAGTTTGCTTCCTGTGGTTATATTTGTTGATCCAAATTAAATTATTTTTTATGTTTCAAAAGACTGTTCCAGTATTACAGGGTTTTCAACAGAACAGTACCAGGCATTGCCTGCCAGGCATCTCCTACTAGTTTGTTTTTCAATCAGTGATGCTCACAATTTGTTTACATGCTTCCAGCCAATAAAACTGCACCTCAAGTTGTTGTTAGATAGCTGGATGAAAATATGAGTTTCATCTATTTATGCTCTAAATTAAAGTCGAAAATAATCACACAATGCTTTTAACTCGGACCAAAAAGTAGATTTAAGGAATGATTTGAACAGCATATCAAGATGCTGGGAGCTTACTGCTAAGTCTGTAAATTAATGACAAGTTGAAAATCTAAACAAAAATAATAAGAAAAAAGAGAGATAAAAATGTGATTTTTTTTCCAGAATTCATGGATGAAGATGCTGGCCTCCATCTCCTTCAGTTCTGATGTTCAATGAAGAGGCACAATACCATGGGGCAGTGGATGGAACAGTGTATGTGTATCTGCCCAGCTGTCAGGCTCTAGTGCTAACTGTGTTGAGCTGTCCAGCCACCCTAACCCTCCAAAACCCTTGGGGCCTATAGAGCTGGCATCTGCTCTTCTCAAACAGTATACAGTTGGTTCCCTGCCATGACCAGACACCATCTGTTAGCTGTTTCTTATAGAATTAGTCTTCTGATAATGTTTTTTCCTGCTTTTCATGAGTCTCTCAAATAGAAATTAGTTTTTCTTGTAATTTACTATTTTCAGAAAATCAGAATCTTTCCTGGAAGATTATTTCCTTGCTGCCTAAATTTGTTTAAGAGTAAGTGTCAGATTGTATGTGTTTGAGTGTGTGTGTGTGTGTGTGTGTGTGTGTTTGTGTGTGTGGTGTGTTTCTGAGCATGTAAACTTCTTGCTGTGACAAAATATCTAAGAGAATCAGCTTAAAGAAGGAAAATTTTATTTAGGGTTCCAGTCATGTTTGATGTGCATAGTGGATCAAAGCAGCTTCTGATGACCAGGAAACAAAGACAGAGGTGTGGTCATCATAAAGACCCTCCCCAAATCCTTTCTCTATGAATTCATCATTAGATTGATCCCTTCATGAGGTCAGGCCTCTGGGATCCAATCACCTCTCAAGGTCCCTCTTCCAAACACTGCTATGCTGGGTACCAAACCCTCGCCAATAAAATTTGGGAGCACTGAAACTTCAAACATAATATTATAGACCAACAGTCATTATGATGTTGTAAATATAAGGAAATTGAAGTTTGGAGACCTTACATTGCTCATGTTTAAGGAGTTAATAAGGGATATAGACACAATTGAAATTTGGTGAGTCAGATCCTAAAGCCTTTAGCATGATATTTGGAGGCAAAGACAGGGAATCATAAAGCCACCAGAACATTCTAGAAAAGATGACTTGAAAGGATTTTCATTAAAATAAACCCATAGGTATTGTTTAAAACACCTCTTTTCAACACCAGTTTTTAAAATTTTTAAACCTTCTTCCAACTCATTACTATAGCTTTGTCTCGATAACCTAAAGATTTTTAAAACATTGAAAAATTTTATAGTTTATTTGTAAAACAGTGAAGAGTTAGAAGTTAAATTTTAACATTTAAATTTTTTATTATTTTTATTTTATGTATATGAGTGTTACGCCTGCATATAGGTAAGTGCCCCCATGTCATGCAATGCCCACAGAGGACAGAAGAGGCTATCGGATCCCTTGGAACTGGAGTTACAGAAAGTTGTTAGATTCTGTGTGGGTGCTAGGATTTGAATCTGGATCTTCTGCAAGAACAGTCAGTGTTCTTAACTGCTGAGCCATCTCTCCAGCCCCAAACTTTAACATTTAAAACAATCCATTCAACATTCAACACTACAGATTGTCTCTAAAACCTTAGATGGTTTTCTCAAATAGCCTTCTCTGGGACATTAGTTCTGTAAGAGGATTTACAAATAGGACCAAATATTCTTTATCAGTACAAAAAATTACATTTTCTTCTCTTAGGTTTCACAATCATTAGTAGCAGTATATGAAACCTACAGTGTAGAAATGACTTACTCTTATGTAGCCCATGTTTCCGTAAGTTGTTTGTGGTGTGTGTGTGCATGTGCACACACACGAGACATTATATCTTGAGAAACTCCTGCATTATGACATATTACTCAGAGTCAACTAAGATTTTGAAATTGAAAGTCTCTATTTTTTGTAAAACTGATTGTCTGTTATCAAAGTTTCTGTGCATTCATTGGAGATACCAGCATAAGAAGAAAAGAACACAGTGTGTGCCAGGCAGCCTCTCAGGGCATATGGCTCTCAGAGTATGGCTGGGATGTATCCATGACAACAGAACCTAGAGGAACTTGTGACAAGGTCTTAGTAGACACTTGTATAAATGGATCTTGTCAGCACCCTTCTCTCCCACTTGAAGGGGGGTCACAGTCTATAGGTTGTGACAAGAGTTTCATTAATAAGAAGTGAAGATGTTAATCAGTGAAAGTTAAAGGGCTGTATCATATATGTGAATAAGATACTCTCTGAAGACTTCTAGAGACTAATAGGTGCTATTAGGGGAGCTGTAGAAGAGATGTATAGGATTGTTTCAGTCCAGAAGACTAATTTCAACTTTTGTGTGTATCTATTTTTTTTTGTTTTCTCTAGGTTATTTTTATTAGAAAATAAGAAAATTTACAACAAAATAAAAGTAGTTACCAAGAATGATAATTGTATTATTCAGGATATTTGGCAAATAGCCTCTAGTCATGTCCAATTCCCACCGCATTATGGTCTATGGAATCAAAAAGAAAGCCCAACTCTCATAGTCACTGCAGAAATTGGACAGCACTTATTGAGCTCTTATGGAATGCAGAAATGACTCCTGATAATTCAATATGCAGAAAGTTGAACACATATTCACAATAAAAAGAACAAGGCAGAAATGCAACATGCTTCCTCTTAGTCTTAATACTCTTGACTAACAGAACACAAAGATGTCTAAAACTACCTAACTCATCCCCAAGCATATATCCTTGTGTGTTCGCCTTCCTAAACTTGATATTGTACTCATTAGAAAGAATACTAGTAACAATATGACACAGAGTGAAGGAGTGGAGACAACTGAAAGCCACAGTCCAGAGCAATTTTTTTCTTTAGGAAAACAGCCCTGGAAATAGCCAGTCATTTCTAAGAACCCAGCCATATTTCTATTAGCTAATTCTCTACAATCATCTTTGATTTAAATTCCTCCATCTAGACAGGAAAAAGACAGATGCTGTAAGTCCTTAAATGTACAGAGCTTCTGTCCTTTGTGTCTGGGCTGCCTCCACAAGCCATGGCTCTTATGGACAATCAACACCAGGACACACCAGCACCTCCTTGATGAGCATTAGTGGCTCTTGGCAGCTCCTCTGGTCCCCATGGCTTTGTAAATGCTTTCTTGGTCCAGGATATAAAGCTTCCAACTAGGAAAGCTACTTTCTTGTTTATAATCTAAGGCATTAGAACATTTTCTTCTGGAAATTTCCCTTGAAAGATTAAAATACAAATTTCTTCTTCCAGGACCCATTATCACAATCTGAGCCTTTTTGGAAGATTAATTTTGGAGCCTCTGTCCATTACATCCTGTGCTGCATGGTACACTCTAATACAGGCACACACAGCTAAAGGTGAACCAAGTTTCTTCCTTTCACAGAAGTGCACCCATCCACTGCTGCTACTACTGCAACTCTTCTAATAAAATTGAAACCAATGAAGAAACTTGTCGTCTGTCTGTCTTCACTAATCCTTTTAATGCTGGGTGCTTCCATGAATGTACAGATAAGGTCAGCCTTTCTGGTATACACTCTTTCTAATTCACCATGGCATAGACCTTTCTCCTCTGTTTATATCCTATGATTACGTCAAATCTGAGATCATAAGAACTGATTTACATTACAACTTTTTGTGAGGCTAGATTTCACACTAGATCTTACTTTTGAAATTGTTTAGAATTTTGTTTTTATTGTTTGAATATTTTCTCACAGTATAAAATTTACTATTTCCAAGTCTAACTACTGTAGAAAGTCAAGAAAGGCACATAAAAAGACTGTCAATGCCCGTAAAATTATAACAAAGATGTAAGCTTTGTGATAAATGATTTTGTTTTAGAATGCTGAAACTTGATTCTACAAAAGTTTTTTTTTACAAGTGCTTGTGATAAACACATTTTATTCATTATGTGGAAATATTTACTTTCCAAGTACTTTCTAATTTTCCCATTCGCCGATCTTTAAAATATTTAATGAACTAGTTACTAAACACTTGATCATTTCTCTTTTCCTTCTTCTTTACAAAAGAAATTATGTTTCAAAGAAAGCTCTTTCAGGAACTTTCTCTGCCGTGACTGTTTTGGGTACCAATCTCTTTGGCAAATGCCTTGCAATTATGTTGTCAACAAAAATAGCTTGTCAATGCTGCTAGAAGCATACCCAAAGTTGCAAGTCTGCAAGTCTGGGGAGATATGCATTTGGGGAGAGATCATAATTGTACTCTAGGTGCCCTTTTGAAACAATGGAAATATTTTGTTGAATTCAGTGGTGTGAAAGAGAGTTTCAATTTATGTATCTTACCTGGAGTTACCAGAAAAAAATAAGCAAATGTCTGTCTTGGTGACTATTTCCTGAAAATTTACTATAGTTATATAAACCAAAAGGGACTAAGCAGTGATCTTGAACATGTGTAGAATTAAACATTGAAGAAGTTTTCCTTTAAATTTTAAATTACACGGGTCAGCCAGCCTTGTCCACAGGAATCCTAGACTTCTCTAAAGAACTGAGGCAGCAGAAATGAGCCTACCATCCTCTCATTTCTGATGCAGGAAAAGCCCAGGGTGAGTGGATCCCTCACAGATGCTGCTTTGTGTCCAAGGGCAGATCCTGTGTTCAAAGAAAGGAGCAAACTCAAGGATGAGCAGCTTTTCAAAAGGCTTGTGTCTAGACAGAAAATGAGTCTTAAGATCACATCTTGATTTATTTTTAAAACATATTAAAAATCTTATTTTTTATTTTATTTTATTTTATATGTATGAGTATATTGCCTGAATGTATGTAAGTACACCCTTCCAATGTTGTGCAATGCCCACAAAGGTCAGATGAGGGCATTGAATCGCCTGGAACTGGAGTTAAGGACAGTTTTTTTTTAGCCATCATGTAGGTACTGGGAACTGAACCCAGGTCCTTAGCAACAGCAACAAGTGCTCTTAACTGCTGGACCATCCCGCCAGTCCCCTTGATTTATTTTTAGGTGATACATTTGGACTCAGTTTGACTTTACTGATTTCCTCCATGAATACAATCCAAACCAATGATTCCGACCTAAGCCCAGAGCAGCCAACCCAGCTCCCAATTGTCTATGACCATCCATACCAATAGGTTATGCAATTTTATTTGATAATCTATTTTTGAATGTGGGGAAAACAGGAAGAACACCATCAAATAACAAGTCATCTTTTTATTGTCATACATCAGTATTTTTAATAGTTCAGCATTCAATTCTATAATATTTAGGTAGCAAAGGATAGACCAAGCTAAGAGTCCCTGTATTTTTATCTGGTCCAGAAACTTGTAGCTTATCCATTTCAACCACTCCCACCTATACTTTTTAACCCAGCCTGCCAACCATGACAATTCTTTGAGAGGCTATCTCTGTGTAGCCCTAGAACTCACTATATAGACCAGTCTGGTATTGTACTTAGGGTAATCCTCCTTCCTTTATTTCCTAAACGCTAGGATTATACGTGTGCACCACTATGCCTGGCAGCTATAACAAACTAACATCTGACAGAATATTTGCCAACAGTATAATGTTCCACAGACACTTTTGCGACCATACTTCTAAATATCTAATTTCCACAGCACAATTACATGACAAACGACATTTTAAAACTACAAATTGAAACCCAAAGATTTGTTGGTTATATTGTGTTCTTTGACCCTTTCCAAAGGTACTAATGCACAAAGAATGATTGTCTCAGAGAGAAGTGACATCAGAAAAGTAGGTTATACAAGAAAAGATTTTTGTAGTTATTTCTTGTTTCCAAAGAAAATGTACCACTGAAAAACAATTTCACTCTCTGAAGTAGAGTTTTGTATTTCCTAAACAGAAGCACTGCATAGGGTAAGAATCCCAAAGTGCAACAGCCATGTGGCCATGTTAGCCACTAATATGAAGGAACCCAGATCCTGATGGAATGCCTAGAAAGATTTAAGGTATCTAAGAACAGAGGGGACTGATAGTGTTTTGTCTCTCTCTCTCTCTCTCTCTCTCTCTCTCTCTCTCTCTCTCTCCCCCACCCATCTCTTCTTTCTGTGTGGATGTCTGTCTTTGACAGGCTTTATCTTTTCAAACATCAAAACTTATTTGAGAATCAGAAGGAAAAACAAAACAAAACCACCCAATGTTTCCAGGCTATTCCATGACGGAAACAAAATGCTTCTAAGCATACTGTGATTGTGGAAAATACTTTAAACTTTATGTCATCTTAGAAAAGAATTGTTATTCAAAGTCATTTTTTTTTTGGTCTTTTTGAGACAGGTCTCCATGTAGACCCTGCTGTCCTGGAACTCACTATGTAGACCAAGCTGGCCTTGAACTCACAGAGATCTACCTGCCTCTGCCTCCCAAGTCCTGGGAATAAAGGCTTGTGCCACCATGACCAGCTCAAAGTCATTTTTACTGCCACACACATTTAGAGAATTAGCTCAAAGATCCTTATGTGTGGATTTGGCACTAAAGTAAGTTTCTGTATATGATGCTGAGACATCTGTTGTAAGATTCACACGTGTGCTTTTCCAGAATGGTGGCATGGAAAAATGATACTCTATGGAAGAGCCCCAGAATCTGACCTGTAAAGAAGGGGCTCCATGACCTCACACTCACTGACACCTGATGCCCAATTAGCTTGCATGACATCTCCTTGCATCTGGTTTGAAGGTATATATAACTCTAAGAGGGATAAGAATGCCTTGTTCTCTCAGACTGTCATCTGCCACAGAGCGTGGTAGTTAATTAGACCAATCTAGAGAGGAGAGCAAAATTCCCAACATCAGAGAGTTTGAAATGGTTGGGCCAGAACCAAACATTAATCCCACCTGTCTTGACAGAGCTTTCTGTCCTAAACTCTTGAATTTGCTGACTAAATTAATTCATTTTGGGGCTAAAGAACTCTTTACCAGCCATACAGCACATGACTTCTCTTTTCAGTGAAAAGTTTATAGTATATTAATATCCATGATGCTGTGGACTTTGGACTACATGATTCTAAGTGAAGTTTTGATTTGACCACAGTCACAGTATGTGGATGACTAGCAGCCTGTTTTCAAACATGTTTAATGCCTCTGTCCTAGTTTGTTTCTTCATTGCTGTGACAAAACACTCTGACCAATACCAACTTGGGGAGGAAAGGGTTTATTTGTCTTACATCTCTTGGGTCACAGTTCATCCAGGAGCCCAAGGTAGGAACTCAGGGCAGGAACCTGGAGGCAGGAGCTGGAGCACAGGCCATGGAGGAACAATGCTTACTGGCTTGCTCCCCTGGTCCCTGCTCAGCCTGCTTTCTTATGCAACACAGGCCCACCCTCCCAGGGGTGGCACCACCCACCATGGGCTGGGCCCTCCCACATCATTCAACAATCAAGAAGATGCCCCATGGATATGGCCACAGGCCAGTCCAATGAAGGAAATTCCCCAATTGAGGCTCCTTCAACCCAGCTGTGTCAAGTTGACACCAAAGCTATCCAGCACAGCCTCCTTCAGATTTACGTTTCACAAGCGTTCATAAATACTTCACATTAATAAATCTATATCATTGCTCTGAAAGACTGAATTATTATGAGCTGTCCAAAATATGTGGTAGGTTTTAGCAACAGAATGGTTATGTTAAAAGAGGAAGGCAGTAACCAGGTTTCAAATCTTCAGTATCACCATGACACACAGGGAGAGGAGGATAGTCAAGAGAGGAGGACAGTCACCCAGGTTCCTCACCTTCACAATCACTGTGACAGTTGCAATGCCTGGTGGCATTGTTCCATAAATATCAAAGGCTTCTACCAGGAAAGTGATGCTTGCCTCCTGGTCTGGAAATGCCTCATAATCCAAACTCCTTAGAAGGGACAGTTCTCCCGTAAATGGATGTAGTACAAAAAAATGCTTTACTTCAGGGCTTCTTATCCGATATGACACATTTGCTCCAAGGTCAACATCTTTGGCCTGAGACAAGTTAACAGAAGAGTAGTTACATTACATCAGAGGCGATACCCATGGAAGAGTAAGGGCTGGTGGACATGCATAAATGCATAGGAATGTGTGGATTCCATGATAAGAAAAAGACATGTAATCTTACATTTATGAGAGAAAGGAAATGGAGAGATGGAGAAAGGAAGAGGGAATATCCAGGATGTTTGGCCATTGCTAATTTTCTTTATCTATTTTACCTGAACACTCACTAATTAAAGAATCATATGACAGTAAAGAAATTACTGTCACATTATTTCTTATTATCTGTTGATTTAGTTAAGGTGAAAATATTAACATAAAATAATGAACATAAAAATAACTTAATAAAATAATTGTGGAGCCATTTCCACAACCAGGTTTTAAATTCTGAGAAGAAAACTAAAGAATCGTAAGAAACAGTTCATTCCCAGAAGGTTCTCAAGATGCATTCCTCAAGGTCACTCTATTAAAACTGCCTTTTACTAACACCTGTTGTGCCTTCATTATGTGGAAGCTACTGTGAAGAGGTAAAACAAATCAAGATGTAAATCTTGTCCTTGGATTTAAAGAGAAATGGTATAAATAAAACAATATAAAGGGGGAAAACGTGTCATCTGAAAAGTGCTCTGGATTAGAGTCTAGATGAGAAGATGAGTTTTGCAGATTTCACAGAATTAATGCTTTTCCACATACCTCTATCTGAAGAAAAGTGGTCCCAGCTGGCAGATTCTCTTCAACAATGACAGTATATGTTGAATTGGTAAAAACAGGACTGTTATCATCAATGTCCAAAACCTTGATGTATAGTGTCAGAGTTGAGTGTCGAGGGTGCACAGCTCCATCCGTTGCCACGACAACCAGTTCATAGTGGTCCTTGACTTCCCTGTTCAGCTTCACGGCTGTGTAAATGCTTCCATTGGATGTGATTCGGAACAGGCTGTTGAAGTTCCCCAGACTGTAGTGCACTTGCCCGTTTATTCCAGCATCAGGGTCTGTTGCCTAAAGGAAAGAAACACCAGAATTCACATAGCAGTTTCTGACCTGTGTTGCACATAATGTATGGAAGTTTTATAACCAAATATTCTTTTATTTTTCTGCAAGGAGAGAACTAGAGAGATAATGAAGATACGAGGCACAGTCAAAATTTCAAAAAGAAATAAGCTATAATTACTTGGTAGACTCATTGAAAGTGAACATGATGATTCCATTAGCAATACAGCATGTATTGTGTAAGAGAGAAGAAGTATTATAAAAATGTCAGAATTTTATGTAATATTTCTACAGTGGATTTTGAATTTCAAGAAAAATATTGCATAGTTGTAATTAATTTCATAATTTTCTAACAATTTGAGATTTGTTTTCTCAATAAATTTATGTAACCATTTTATAATGAAATATCTTTGGGCACAATACATATTTACATTATTTAACTCTTATGATGCTCTTAATGCATTAATATATTTGGCCCCATTTTGCAAGTGAGATCACATGGCTTATGGAAATTATCTCAGCTATAGTTACACAATAAATCAATACTTTGAGATCATAGTATAATACCTCATATATGAAACTATAATAGATGTTTATGAGGTTAATAAATGTTAAATTAAAAGGACAAATGGAAATGCACTGGAGGAATGGCTCCACACTTAAGAGATGCTCTTGCAGAGGACCTGGGTTCAAGTTCCAACACTCACATGGCAACTAATAGCCGTCTGTAACTTCAGTTCCAGGAGATCAGATGTTCTCTTCTGACCACCCTGGGAACTGCATGACATAGGTGCATTTACATACAAGCAGGCAATACACTCATACATATAAAACAAAACTAGCAAATAAAATATTTAAAAAGAAAAAAGCAGGGTTTGAAATTAAGCCTACTTTAAAAAATCAAATATTTTACAATAATTGTAAAATCACTACATGCCCTACAAATTTAAGCACATATGAATTTATATAGTTCCAACAATTCTAATTGTAGGGCATGTAGTGATTTTCCATCAAAATGTTCCTTCCATGAGTCATATGTCTGACACTTGAGGAGGATCTGTCCCCTAGACTAGCCAAATACAGATGCCCTCTGGAGGTTTGCATCTCTTGAGACTTAATCCTGAGGAAAAATGGAAGAATTAATGTCTGAAGAAGGAAAAAAAATTAGTCAGAGAACTGAAGAGTTACTGGGAAATATTTTCATTTGTGAAAATATTTTGCCTGGATTGTCTCAGAATTGTTGACAGAGCAGTTGTGCCGGTCACCTTAGTGGAGACAACAGGCATTCTATCCATCATTTCAGAAGTAAAACAAACCATACCTTCAATCATATTTTCCATTTCTGGATACTTAAACCAGTTGTTCACTTGGAGTGGGGAATGGGAGGGTAGGGTAGAGAATGAAGTATGGGGAAAGATAACTAATAGAAAGGTCTCAGAAAAAGCCATTTGGAAACCTACCACTATAGCAGAATATATATATATATATATGGAAAGTAGAGTCAAAGGTGTTACCTTACAATAGGGGCACATTGTCTTTAACAGACACCATAGGCTAGCAAAGCAAAACCCCAACAGAACTGTCTTCATTGGATTGGCCTGTGGCCATGTCTGTGGCACACTTTCATGACTGTTGAGTGATGTGTGAGGGCCCAGCCCATCGTGGGTGGTGCCCCCCCTGTGCAGGTAGTCCTGCACTGCAGAAGAAAGCAGTCTGCATTCTGGCCAGGAAAGCAAGCCGGTAAGCAATTATCCTCCATGGTCCATGCTCCAGGTCCTGCCCTGAATTCTTACCTTGGCTTCCCTTGATGATGGATTGTGCTGTAAGTCAAATATACCCTTTCCTCTCCAAGTTGGTTTTGGTCAGTGTTTTTATCACATCAATTGAGGGCAAACTAAGACAGCCATTAACTTTACCCAACTGTGAATCATGTGTGATTCAATAACAATTGGTCTGACAAGATATAATTTCTGATGCAATAATAGCATAAATAGTATGGAAGTAACCAATCATTTTCTTTTTTATTTATTATTTTTATTTTATGTGTATGAGTGTATTGCCTGCATGTATGTGAGTTCACCAGTGTCACGCAATTCAGCAGAGGTCAGAAGAGGGTGTGGTATTCCCCTGGAACTGTAGTTAAGGATGGTTTGTAGGTGCTATGTGTGTGCTGGGAATTGAACCCGGGTCCTCTGCAAGAGCAGTCAGTGCTCTTAACTGCTGAGCCATCTCTCCAGCCCCACCAATGACTTTCTAAATGAATTTACGGTCTTCTTCATATGATGGGGCCCATACCTGACACTGGTATCAGGCCTAGGAACATGTGGTTAAACAGGCCACAAGTCATAAAGGAGTGCCTAAAACTATTATTCTATTTTTCTGCTATAGAGATTTAGTATTAAAGCCATACCTAATAACTTATTGTTATAACCACAGATTAATGCATCTCTCAACTCTCATCAGAGAAGCTTCCTTATGCAGCAGATGATGAATAACACACAACTGGCGAACATGCAGCGAATCAGAGACTGCAGCGTGATTATCACAGAACTTGACACCTGTTTCAAATTTCTGCCTCTGAAGACTCAGGGATCATTGTGGAAGACTTGGTGGAAAGATTGTAAAAATCAGAGATGATAGATGATCACAAGGAAGCAGAGTTGCACAGAGCTGGGAAGTTACTCATAGGAACTCAGCAATGGTGACAGCATGCTCAAGTGCCATGTAGTTAAGCCAGACAAAATCCCAGTGAAAATGTGAGGCAGTGAGTAAGACCTTAACCCTACCTGAGGCAGTATTGGAAACTGATGACTACTGAGAAAGTGAGAATTGTCTCTTAAGTGTGTGGCTTTTGATAGGATAACCAGACTCTAGCAGATGAACCCTAACTGAAGGACATTTCGGGACACAAATTAGACTCTCTCAGCCATTATATATATATATCTAAATATGATCAAGAATATTATGAAATTTGAAAAAATTCAGTTAAAAGGGGGAAAACCCAACCATTCATACTTTCAGTAATTTAAATGATTCCTCCTCAAAATTTCTGTGCTCATCCATATAATTCAAGGCTTATTATGGCAGAATGATTCAATTTAATGGGTCTGGCTGTGTATTCATGTGTGTATGTGGTTGTGTACATGGGCAGTATGTGAAGGGAAAGGTATGGAGCAGGTGTTTTTTGTACGTCCAGCTCTTTACCTGATGTCTCAACTACAATTTTCAGATATATCTGGGCAGATATAACCTAACATGGAATGTTCTGGAAAAATAGTAAGAATTGAAAATTTTAAGTCACAAATATATTTACTATCCTTAACCTGCTGAGCCTTTCAGCCTAGGGACATACAACGCTGTGCTAAATGGGTAGTTTACACTCACGATGGCATAACTGACAGGGACCTGAAGTTTCAGCATCTTATGACATGATCACTGCACATTTCATCAATGTTCAAGATTTATTTTGTACTGGATACCTGTTGTTTTTTTTTCCATCATAAACCTGAAAACTCATAAGTCAATCTTTCACAGTAGAGAAACTATCTGTTCTAATATTCTGTTGCTGAAATAATAATCTATGATATACTTGTCAGTTTCTGCAAACAAGATCATTATATAAAGCTCTGCAGGTAACATGCTCAGTGTGGGTTTTGCCCTAAAATCAGGGTGCAACCCAGGCTGTGCTACTTCCTGCAGGCTCTGAGGAATGTACTGAAGCTACCAACTGAACTAGGCTGTGTGATTTGGTGATCCTGAAATCTCTACTTCCTTGATAGGTACCACATGACATCCATCCAGCTTCCAGCCCCACCCATTTCACCAGGCTTCTGAGCTTTTTCCTCCACCTATAAGTTTGTTGAGTTAGTGAAATACTTGTTGCAATTTTCTTAGTCATTCTTCCTCCTCTTTCCACCCTGCAGCAGCCCTGTTCCTCTTTAAGAGCTTATGTGAGAATTCTGGGATTACTTTGACAATCAGAGCAATATCATATTTTCAAGGTCCCTAGATTTAATCAATTTTTTTGCAAATATATAGCAATTTGTTTATTATGAAATGGTTTGTTGAAAGAAAACATTGAATTAGATATTGACCAGGTAGACTGGAACTAAAATGTAGTAAATATGTTAAGTACACATACAGACATACATACCTTTGCTTATCTACTCCCACTTGGCTCACGGAATAGCTAGTCACCGCAGAAGGAAATACATTTGATGCTTATCAATTAAAAGACTGTATCTTTGACAGGAATTAGCTCTGAAGATATTAAAGTTGCTCAAATAAGCAGATAATAGAGACAAAAGGACCCGAATATGTGTGAGCACAGAGCCTTCCCTTCCTTTCTTATCTCCTGGTGACTTGGGGGCGATGAATAAAGTTGTGATTCCCACGACAAGAGCTAGCAGACAAGGTAGATTCACTTACTTAGTATTACATGTTGAGGTACTGAAGAAAGTCAAACACAGAGTTCCACGTTATCAGCAGTGCTGCTGAGAAGTTTGCATCAATGTTTAATATCTATTCAAGCATCTCAAAATGCTCTGTAATGGACTCATTCATCTTCTTACAAATCAATTAAAAGTTAATTAAAATTGTTAATAAGAAAAATCACACCTCTCTTCTTGTACTACATCAAAGCAACAAACAATACTAGCTGCAACTTTATAATCATCTGTCTATAGTTAACGTGTCTTATAATGTATGTCTTACTACAAAGTTTGATTTGTGGTTACTTATTTGTGGATGCATATTGTTGGGAAATTGGAGGATCATCTATAGTCATAGCCTTAAAAACTAGAATAAAGACTGGAGAGAGCTTTAGATATTTGCCATAAAAGCAAAAAACACATTTAAATTACTAAAATCAAAATTAGAGCATTTAAAATAAATCAATTAATGAAGAGAGGCCAGTGGCTGTGTAGACATTAATGAACAAAGATGTTTTGAAAAATTGTATGCTCACTTTTGTAGTAAGCTACCTATAGACAGAGTAAGCAATTATAGTTCTTAAATGGTTTTCTCGTCCTCCTTTTCATTACTGTTACTTTTGCTTATTATCCTTGGAGTGCTTCACACACAAACTTCCCTATTAGTGAAAGGAGAAGTCCAGTACTAGGGATCCTACACAGGGGTCTGCCAGACCTGCAGATCTCAGGGGTGGTTTCTTCTTTTCTTCCTTCGGTTTCTTGAGACAAGCTCTTACACCATAGCTCAGGCTACTCAGGACACACTTGGCATCCCAAACTGGCCTTGAATATGAGCCATGCCTGCCTCAGTCTCTTGAGCACTGGAAATAGAGGCACTAGTCACCATCAGAATATTTCTGTGGGTGGAATATGCTGAGATAAAACCCCAAAAAGAAAGCTAGATGAGTGTAGCCTGCCACTGACAGGTAGATTACCCACATATTTGTCATAATTATTTCCATTCAAGTACTTCTAGAATTATACTCGAATTATTTGGAGAGTAGCTGTATATACTTCAGCTATAAGCAAAGAATTGAGAATACAAAAATAAAATATAGCTATTATGAAGGTGTGAACTACCATGTAGCACCGAATTAATCCAGATTGAAGTTGAGAAAGAGCTTTCCCCTGTTTTTGCTTGTCCTTTATAACAATTCCAGGGGTCATGGCCTCCTTTCTCACTTCAGAGAGGGAACCTTAGAAGGAGCCCTGAAGGAGGTCGTATGGAGACATTGAGCAGAGCATCTTTAATGGACTTATTTTTGCAAATACCTTTTAAAAGCTTATCCAGAAACTTCAAAAATTATAAAATAGTTGCTAACTTTAACTCTATAGAAGCTGAGATTTCTTGAGAGCTATGATAATTAGTGCAAAAGGCAACAATTTAATGACTCAAAATGAGGGTAAATTTTTCTTCTCTCTGAATAAATGTATAATCTTTATTATTGAATAAAAGTAAGTAAATTTACTAGATAAAAGGAAGCCAGCACAGTGACTTCAAAATCTCCAAAACCATAAACATAGTGAACAGTTTTCACCTCATACGGAACTCTAAATTCTCAGTACCCAGGACTATAGGGAAGTGAACCAATGAGTTCTGAAGAATTTGAGTTCTAGGTTATAAGAGCAGATCTTTTCCAAACTGAGTGATTGATCCACTCACTCTAAGCTTTTGTCCTTTATGTGCAAACTGGCTTTAGGGTTGTGTATTTATCTCATTGCCTCTTGTAGGGTTTGTATAAAATTAGCAACACACTTTGGTTACATGTAGCAATCAGTCAAAGTACTGTTTATGCATATTGCTACTGTGTTTTATGATATCTACTTAGAAGTTTATTTACAAGGCTAGATTGTATTCTGAAATGTTTACATATATAACACGAACCTATTTTTATCTATTTATAGAGTCTATTTTCCTTGGGGTGATGTTTAATCTGGTTTTAATAACACTGTTATTTCAAAGATTCTCTGGGGATTTTAGTGTTGCTCCACCTAAGAAATCATACATGAAGCTCACCAGTTAACAGAGCAATTTTAGTATAACAAGTGAATTTTACAAGGAAATTTTATATAACTTAAAGATAGAAAACAGAAATAAAAGAGACTTTTATTAGAAGGAACAGAATGCTTACTTTGTCCTGACTGGGAAAAATCATTTCAAGAAGTCCTAGTTGCTTTTTAATTTCATAGTGATTTGGAAAACAAATGTGTGGTTTGTGTTCAAATGTTTAAGATTTGTCTTACAATCACTACAGTGATACCTT
>NW_008328543.1:38706-97474 GCF_000622305.1 Nannospalax galili
CTTACAATCAGATACCTTAGCAGAGAATGAGTTACTTCACACTAAACACCTAACTATTGTAGCCTGTTCTTGCAAATCTGAAAAGAAAATTCTACCCACAAGAATTGGTAAAGAGTATTTCCACACATAAAACCTTAACAGCTGCTCATATTTTTTGTACAAAGCTATGCCTTTTTCAGTGTTCTTAAAGTCTTTCCATTCTACCATGGAGAAACCACAATTAAACTGTCTTATAGGGCTTAGATATTTTTCTGGGTTACATTCCTTGGCTCCATCAAATAGCTGTCCTTCTCTAAGGACCCCTGTCATTCTATATTTATTTGGCTTTCTAACATGTTATAATTGCTTACTTACCTGCTTGTCTCCCAAACTGTGTTTCAAACAGCTGAGCAAAGAAACATGCAAGCTCATATTGACTCCCTATTCACATTCTTCATATATGCCTAACAAATATTTTTTGAATAAATATTTAATTAAGAACTTCTTATTTACCAAGCAGTAGGTGCCTTAATTGAAAGTTTTGCCGACTCTTCCAAAACTCAAAGCAATTACTCTTAGTTACACAATAAATTGGGTTTCATTTTAGCATTCAAGAATCTGCATGACCTTGTTCTCATGTGTCTTTATGCATTTATATCCGTTAACTAACCGTTTGACACAAAGTCTGGTTTTCTTTGCTTTTAAATGTGCTCATCAGCTTTCAAGAAATTCCACAATCTCTGTGGTTTCCTCCCCCATCAATGCAGCATGTGGCATGAGTTCCCTACAGTGAACTGCATACTTGCTTTACTTAGACAGGAGACTGCCCTGTCTAAGCAACAGCCCTATCAGAGAATGCTCTTCCTGTGACAGAGTGGGGTAGAAAGTAGAAAACCAAGCCTTGTGGCTTCATGCTTCTGCCTGGAGGTCAAAGAGATCACCTCCATGCTCACTTCATTGGTCAAAGACAATTCAATGTACAAGGCTGATACATGGGATAGAGAAGGTAACCTTCTCAGAATGAATCAAGAACAGACCACAAGAAATCTTTCAATTTACTGCCTCATTTCTCTTGATGTGCATCTGGACCTCTTATACCCCTCCTGAGAAATGTTTTCACCTCCCACCCTAGAGCTCCCAATCTCTGTCTTTTCATTCAGCCACCTGATCCTTCCTGCACTTCATAACACCCACTTTCTATTGGTATTTTTGTGCTTCGTGTGATGAAATACTAATGTAAAAACCATAGCTCACTATCCACTATATCATAGGTCCCATCATCAGAAAAGAACCTCTGAGCTATTTGAAGAGAAGGCAAGTGAGAAATTGAAACAGGGATATAACTATTGGAAAAATAAAAACATAGACTAGCAAGCAACTGAAAAATAATCTTCGTACAGTTGGGTGGAATTTAATGCAAATCAATTGAAGATATCAAATTAAGCAAGTCATTTTAAGCTGTTCTAACATAGTCTATAGATGTTGTAATGAAAGAATGTAAATTAACCAAGGTAATTAAAACAAAAACATTAGGCAGGAGGCATGCAGCCCTAAGCTAAAATATTTACATATCCATTTGTCATATAATGACAGATAGTCTGAGATTATTGCTCTGAAATTTCACAAAAATGACTGTCATCCAGTTCATATTCACACAAACAAAATCATGTTTCACGTTTGGGAAACATCATTAAAAAGTTCTGTAATAGTAAGGCTGTTGACCCCACACCTCAGACTTTCCAAACAGTGCTGATGACCAAAAGGGAGTTCTAGGAGAACGTATTCCATAGTTTTTGTGTTTTCCTATAGTTCTTGATATCTTAGGTTCTTTTCCTTTGATTGAATAGCCTGACAAAAGCAACTGAATGGAGATGTGCTTTGTTTAGCCTCATAGCTCCAGATCACAATCTAAGATAGCACTGAAGTCAGGAGCTGGAGGGAGCTAAATGCCTTAAACCCTTACTCAGGAAGAGAGCATTGATAAATTCATGCTCACCTCCTTCCATTTTGCTGGGTAGAAGATGGTCTGACCCACACACTCCAATTTAAGCAATCAAGAAAATCACAGACATTCTCAAAGGTTTGTGTTCCAGGTGATCCTAGATTATATCAAGTTGAAAATTAGCACTAACAATCTCACTTTGGTATTTTGTAATTCTGTACTGATATTTGGTATCCATAATTCCATTTACTGTGATGGTGGGAAGTCATGGGTAGAAATCACAATTGACCAAGAGGCAAAGGGCTCTTGTAACTTTTACTTTCTCAGCTCTCAGCTTCTTTTTTGTGTGGGTCGAGATGCTCTGACTCAGAAATATCCAGCCTTTTGACTTCTCTGGGCCACACTGGACAAAGAATAACTGTCTTGGGTCACATATCTAAGCCCTAACCATTTTCCCCAAATCACCGTGCTGTTTTATATGTTTTATTCCACTATAGCATTTTCCTACCACTTCCCAAGTGCATTATATTCAGTCTAGGTGTGTCATCTCTTCCAAGCATTAGAGGACGTTACTGTGATCATAAGATGCACATGCACAATTCTTTAACCCATACCTTATCACTGTTTACTACATTTTAAACAAGCACTGTATTAATTAATTTTCATTGCTATGACCAAAATAACTGACATAAATTACATATTCTGGATCATGGTTTTAGAGGTGTAATCCCATGATGCTTGGTAGAGCACAGTGGAGCACAGCTGCTTATGCCATGGTGGGCCAGGAACTGAGTAAGAGCAGAGTCAGCTCTGGGTTGGTCTTTCCCGTCTCCTCTTCCCACACCACCAGCTAATGAAATGGTGCTACTCACATTAAAAGTGATTAGTGATTTTCTCTTGTAACATTCTCATACACACATTCAATTTGAAAGTACCCCAAAAGAAGTTATCTCTTGAATCTATTAGCAAAAATTATGATACAGTAAATTTCCTTCTTTAGATGAAAAGCAAGTAAGCAAAGACATCAAGAGTGATTTATTCTTGATTGTGTAACTATCTGACTATTACTCTTCTTTCTTTATTTTTGCCATCTAGACTCCCTTATGAAAATTTTACCTCTGGTTCAACATAAAAATAAGTGTAATATGTACTATTTTGTGTGAGACTAAATGCAGGATTTCAATTTTCCAACACTCTGATTCATGCTCTTCCACTTCATTACTACTGTTCCCTTATAGAGGTTTTCTGGATTCTCGTTATAAATGAACACCCAGGAAACTTCATCACTGCAGATATGTCACATACATATTTATGTTCACATATGCATTTGTGTTTCATGCATAAGAAAGGTAAGATGTTTTCATCACACACATGGCAGTTTTTACCTTTGAAGTCTGATAGATGTTTTCATCACACACATAGCAGTTTTTACCTTTGAGGTCTGATATGTTCCTTTAGCAATTCACACTCTAGTTGAGTGTCCACTACATCTTCCTGATAGGCCACACGCCAGTCACAAGTACGTGAGAACTCTCCTTTGAGCATTCATTACCATGCCATTTCATTCTACAGATGTTTCCATAGCACTGAAAAGGTAACTCTGAACATGTTGTGCTGCCCTCAAGGGACACTTCTTAACGATTGTGTTTTGTGAGATAATCTGCTGTCTGCAAACACAAGCATTTCAGTTTCTTCATTTTCATTGTCTATCAACTTTTGAAACAAAGTATTGTTTTCAATTCTAAACAAATATTTTAAATCACTCCCTATATGATATTGGCAATACACTATTCTAATTATTAGATAGCTATATTACTCTGTGCCTTAATCTCACATTTTAATTTTATTTTCAACTAATATTTTTTTGATATAAATGTAAGCCTGGACTTCTTTAAAGAGCCAATTTGTTGTTCTATGTATTGTCCTCTGTCATAGAAATATCCTTTTTATCTTGTTGTCTCTCAACTGATTGGCTGTATTGGTGCTAGAAAAAAATATTATGACAAATAATTGGGGAAAAAAGTAACAAGTAGAATTCTCTAAAACAAGAGAGAAAGATATCTCCTAATTCTCCAATGCCATCAATGATAGACTCTAGTCTATGTAGGCTGTTTTATTTACTTTTCTTCTTGCTTCCTCTGAAAAGGTGTCTGACTTAAAGGAGTTTGGCTCATGGCTTCCAAGGAATTTCACTGCCTCAGCGAGGGGCAGCTCATTGCTGCATGACCATGTGGTGGACGCATGGTGGACACTCCTCACACATGGCGTAGCTGGAAGCTGGGTGCATAGAGCAGAACGAAAGGTGGGCATGATATTCAAGGCTTGTTTCTAGTCATGTGTGCTCCACTTCTCAAAGATCTCACCACCAACACCACTACCAGCTGCAGATAAAGGCTCAAATATATCCTATTCAATGATAATGAGTCCGTTTCCAAACCTGGCAGGCTCATGGCCATGTCAGAAAGCAAAACGTATCCTGTCCAACATCAAGGATCCTCACAATCTTAACAACCATAATGCTGTCCAAAAGTTCAAAGAAACTTCTGAGACTCAAGGTAACTCTTAGCTGTGGAGACCTATAAAATCACAAAGAAATGTATACGTCCAATATACAATGACACAGAGTAACTATTCTAGTTCTAAAAGAGAAGAGAAAAAAGGAAAACTAGATCAAGGCAGGGCCTCGAAGCAGAAGAGCAAATACTAAGTTCTGCCACTGCATGTCCAGTATCTGGGGAAGTGCTGGCATCGTGAGTTCCAACAGTCTTGAGTGACTTCCCAAAGGTGCTTTTCTTTGCAGGACACAGAGCCTTTCTTCTGGACTGGCTCCACTCAGGATCTGTAGCTTTTCTCAGCAGCTGTCCCTCTCCAACATTCTGGTGTGTCTCCACTGAAATGTCTTTTTTGCCATTGCAGCCTCACACACAGCTCACCCTGCAGCTCCATCTGCTGCATGCTGCCTGGTCTTGCAAGCTCTTCTCGGTAATCGTGGTGCAAGACCCATGACCATGGAACTTCTGCCTTTTGTTCTTCTGACAGGTTGAGATGGAGCCAAGTTTCTTTGGACCACAGCTCTTTTGGCCTCCTAATGTATGGGAAGCTGCACCAGGGACATTTCCCTGGACAGTCTTTTTAGAACCAGTGTCTGGGGCTGTGGATTTTCAAGTACTGTTACTGTAAAGGGAGGTCTTTGAATGTATTTGCATTTCAGCACCCTGAGGTCTGATGGAAGGACTCTCTCAAAGCACCTTGGAATGCCTCTTGAAGAGTTAACAGCCCCTGTATTTGCTTTGTCGGCCAACTCCTCTATGAGCACATCTTTCATGACTTTCATGAATATCAAATTTTCACATCATTTTGCTTTAGTTTTTGTTCCTTTTATCATAAATATGGTGAAAAACTGTGAACATTAACAACGAAGCCTGGAGAACTTGCTGTCTTGAAATTTCTTTTACCAAATAGATAACTTTTGGAGTTTCATCCAAATCGTCAGAACATGGGCAGAACACAGCCAGATTCGTTGCCATAATGTATCATGGATAGCTATATCAGCTCCTGGTGGAATCCCTGTTCTCACCTGAGATTTCATGGGTTTGTCCTTTACTGTCTTCATTTGTAGACATTCTTGTGTTTAGTATTCTCCCTGGAATGGCCCATTTAGCTTTTCCATGTTCTTGGGCTTATCTAGCCTTTATGCTTCTCTACGTTCGTCTCCTGCAAACCAGGTCTGGTGGCCTCCAATCCTCAGAGACAGCAAACCAGATCTGGTGGCCTCCAATCCTCAAAGACAGCAGACCAGGTCTGGTGGCCTCCAATCCTCAGAGACAGCAAACCAGATCTGGTGGCCTCCAATCCTCAAAGACAGCAGACCAGGTCTGGTGGCCTCCAATCCTCAGAGACAGCAAACCAGGTCTGGTGGCCTTCAATCCTCAAAGACAGCAAAACAGGTCTGGTGGCCTCCAATCCTCAGAGACAGCAAACCAGGTCTGGTGGCCTTCAATCCTCAGAGACAGCAAATCAGGTCTGGTGGCCTCCAAACCTCAAAGACCGCAAACCAGTCTGATGGCCTCTAATGCACAAAGACAGCAAACCAGTTCTACTGGCCTCCAATCCATATGGCCAGGTTTATTCTACTCTGTGGCATCAATTTTCTCTAGTACAGTGTATTAGTCAGGGTTCTCCAAAGAAACAGAACTGGTAGAATGAATATATATGTATGGAGGTTTATCAGCTTAGCTCACAGGACAGAGACTGAGTAGTCCAACAATGGCTGCACCACACTGGAGAGGCTGAGAATCCGTAGTCACTCAGTCCACAAGGCTAGATGTCTCAGTAGTCCCAATCTGGTGCTGAAGGTCTGACAAATTCCAAAAGATCAGCTAGTCTTCAGTCTACAGCAGCAAGATGAACTCACCAGTGAGAGAGAAGGCAAGCAGCAAGAAGCCTGGCGTTCTCCTCTGCCTTGGCCTTTTATACCAGCTGCCATCAGCAGGTAACACTCACATTTAGGGTGTGTCTTCCAGCTTCAGATGATCCAATCAAGAAGATCTCTTTCATTTCAGTTAATCCTAAATCCAGTCAAATTGACACCCAGGATTAGCCATCACATACGATTTCATTGTGTGGCAGCATGAGTAATCCCATCTTGTTACTACCTCTCCATTTTGTTCCTCTGACTAAAACAAGATTGACCTTTGACTAAACCTAATTCCAGGGAGGCCACTCACCTCCTTAGAAGCTGAGTTCCAAGAGACAGCTGACCATAAACAACGGTGTCACCTTCAAGACTTTGCAGTAATGTTTATCTTTATGCTCTGGACATCTGCTTGCTTGCTCAACAGGAACTAGCTTGTTTCACAAATACTACGTTAATCCAAAGGAAATGCTGGATAACTTGTAAAACATTAACACCTTGTAATTACTTAACTAAAATGCTAGATGCCTTGTGTTTTACCTTTAAAAACCCCGTCCCCTCCCAGTTAGTGCTGCATTCTGTAAATTGGCTCAGAGAGTACAGCTGCTGGCAAGCTAAATAAATTCAACTGATTCAGAACTTTTTTTTTTGGTATTTTCGGGACAGGGTCTCCCTGTAGTTCCAGCTGGTCTGGAACTTGCTGTGTAGACCAGGCTGCCCTCAAAGTCAGAGATTTCCCTGTCTCTGCCTCCTGAGTGCTGGGATTAGAGGTATGTGCCACCATGCCCAGCTGATGCAGAACTTTTTGAGTCTGAGTGGTCTTTTCCCAGTGATCTCGAACTCCAAACAATTGCTGTGACAAGATAGCAGAAATAATTTAAGGTAGGAATACTTATTTAAGTTCAGAGTTTCACGGGAGTCAGCGCAACATAGCAAGAAGACATGACACAGATCTCGGCAGCAGGAGATGGGGTGCAGGCTCTTTACATCACAGGACACTAAAAACTAGAAAGCACAGACCAGAACCAGAAGCAGGTGTAACCTTTTTGCCTGCCCTGAGCAATGCACTTCTAACAGCTAGGACCCATGTCTCAAAGATTCACAACCTTCCAAAACAGCGCCATCAAGTGGGATCAAGTGTTCAAGAACACAGCCATAAGACGAACATTCACATTCAAACTATAGTAGAAGCTCATGTTTTCTTTGATACAAATACAAAACTCTAAAGTTAGAAGGCATTCTCCATTTCATACATGATCTTACTGTTATTCACCTCAACAAAGACTGGGAAGACAGGCACGTAGATTTTCTTTGCTACCACTCATTCTTAGAGCTAGCCCCCAAATTCAGCAATTTCCAGCTATGTTCCACTACCTTAGTCTCGGAGTCTACTAATTGCCTGATTTAGACCTATATTAAGTGCTCTGCAGAAATTTGTTGAGGTAGATGAGGGTCATGTTTTCTACTGTCAGACCTGACATACTTATTTAAACTGAGGAAGTGAAAATAATGACAAGAAATCAATTGTCTTTTTAATATTACTCTCTGAGAAGGCACTCATGTGTCAAGAGAAAGAACTAAGATGTAGGAAATATAGAACCCTTTGGGTGAGAAGTATGGATTCCAATTCTCCCTGTTCCTCCTATTCTAGCTGTCAGTTCCCAACACCTGCCAAGACTCTACTGAAGGTGCCCAGGCACAAATGCATTGAAGGGAATACTGTGCATTAGGCCTGAAGAGGGTTCTGTTAGTTTGCTTCCTTCAGTTTCAAAATTATTGTACTACTTACCTTAATATTTAAAACACATAAAATTAAAAAAATAATAGATGCTCAGTTTATCAACATCCTTAATTTTCTGACTAAATGAAAAATAAACTAGATTGTACCTAAAAATATTAGAGGAAACATCCACCTGGATAGAGACAGACAGACAGACGATATTGACTTGTTGTTAGCACAGAGGCAGTGACTAGACATCTACCCACTGACTGGAAATTTCCCTGCATATAGTGAAATGTACTAAGTGAAATGTTAGTTCACAGTTTTCTCCTTCCACAGAAGAGTCTAGTCTGTGTAATGCAATGATTGGAAAGAACTGGAGCCTGGGCCGATACAGCAGATATAAATAGGAATGCTCCTTTATTCTTTTTTTGAGTATATTACTTAGAGGTAGTAAAGTTTCTAATGTATCCACCAAGAATCTTTGCAGATAATAAAGAAGAAAGTTATTGGCTTATTTCAAACTTAAAATCTGGAGGATCTAAATGGAGACCAGAGCTACCATCCCATATAACAAGTGTGAACTGCTTTGATTTGGTCTACCCAGAAGACATATTACTCCGCCGCTTTCATAAAGACTGATGGCTTTTGACAGAAATCTGTCTGTGCAGTCTGGATGAGTACCAGACTGAAGAGTCGTGAAACCGTTAGAAAAGACTGCAGGCTCAGAGGAGCACCTCGTGAAAATGGCCAAATACAGGGGAAAAGACAGTGACTAAGAGGCCGTGTTTGCTGTATATCTACACTATGAATGGTGGCACAAATAGGGAACATTTCCAGCCTCGGGTTTCAGAAATTGCAATGAACAATCCTTCTCAGAAATCATAAACTAAAGTCAGAAAACAGATTAACGAAATATTGCTTGCTTTTATATATTTATTTTTCAGTCTTTATCCAGATTTAAAAATTTTCTTCCTCTCTTTGAGTCTTGCTACATGAAGGAAAAGCTATATTGGTTTGCAAGCTGTATTTGATGGGAAGAAGGCAAAGAGACAGAGATTGCTTCACGTTCTTCATCAGGATGTGTGTGCTTTGAAGTCAACACTTGTGAAAGGCAAAAAAGCAGGGCTGGATTCAGGGCAAAGTCTAACTGCAATATGGGTCCAGTTACAGCTGTAGCTAAGCCCAGAAGCAGGTCTGAAATTAGAACTGCAGATCACAGTTTTTTTTTTTTTTTTTAACTGGGAAAATGACCAGATCTTTGCCTTTTACCACACCAACAATCAGGGTTAACTTCTGCTCAGGGGCACATCTACAGCTGAGATCACCCTGATCGCAGCGGAAGCTGAAGGGGATCGGCTCACCTCACTCAGAACTGAGACCTGAATTTCTTCCTTGATGAGGAATTTGTGTGATGGGTCTCAGTCCCCATCATATGCAACTGACTTCTTTTTACTAGATTATAATTCATTGTTTCACAGAATATGAAAATGTTCCCATACACCAACAAAAAGCACTACAATATCAATGATTTATTCTTAATTGAAATGACCTGCTAAATTATATCTTTAAAATTATTTTTTTAAGTTTACAATTTGGTTGTCGGGATTTATGCTAATGTCTTTTTTTCTACAGTTCTGACCAGAGCTGTGACTCACATTTTTCTATTCAATGTGATTCTGTATGAGAATAAATATCCTAAATAACATTAGATTTATGTTCACTTTGTCTTTTCATACTTACCCAGGAAGACAGTTATTATTTGGAAGATGTTTATACTGTGGAAAAGTTAAGTTTGTACACATTCCTACAACTACCACATAAGTGGAGTTGGATTTGAATTCAGGACACTAATGAGGCTTCTATCTCTGACCCTTGTGCAGGGGGCAGGGGCTGCTTCAGCTGGTGAATTAAATGCTTTAGCTCATATAAGTGAAACTCAGAGATAAACATGGAGATAACCTGAAAAAAATTTAATATTTATTCCAAAATCATTTGTGCAATTTAATTCTAAAAATTAGGAGACATATCACAGAAACACGCATTTTGAAGGCCATTATTCTATAGGAACACGGGTCTTATATGTATATTACTTGAAAAATGAAGATTTAAGGGGGCACCTGTGTCATGCAGTGGAGGTCAGAAGAGGGTGTTGGATGCCATGGAAGTGGAGCTACAGATGGCTGTAAGCTGCCATGTGGGTGCTGGGAATCGAACGCAGGTCCTCTGCAAGATCAGTCAGTTCTCTTAACCACTGAGCCATCTCTCCAGCCTTGTCACTTGTTTCTTAAATCTACAAGATAATTCTATGATTCTAGAGTAACTAGTTGTTCTCTCTCTCTTCTCTCTCTCTCTCTCTCTCTCTCTCTCTCTCTCTCTCTCTCTCTCCCCTCTATTTTTCATGTTTCTGGGGGACAAATTTGAGGTCTCATGCATGCTAGGCAAGTGCTCTATCTCTAACTCATACCCCAAGTCCTGAATGACAAATTTTGCCTTTAATATATCATATTTTACTAATTTGTTTTAGTTTTCAGGCTTAGCTTAACTCAATAATTATACAGCCCTGTTAGAAGATTCCTTCAGGGAACAGTGTGAAGACTGCAGAGACAAATGTTTGCTATATTTTGTGGCATAAGATTTTTTCAAAAGTACTAATAATATCAATGCACAACTCAAGTCTCTGAAGATTTTGCACATACTTTATTATTTATAGTAATTATTTCACATTATATGTAATATATAAATACATTTATGATTCATATGATTATGAATGATTTTATGAAAATATTCTTTAATTAAAGTAATGGTTGCTACAAAGGTTCATAAAAGGATTTTCCTATAAAAAATTAGAAAACATGATCAAAATGTGTACAATTGTTAATAAATCTAAAAGCAATTAAAAGTAGTGACTTTATATTTATTTAATTGATTTAAAGTCACAGGTACTTAGGGGTTCTACATTGTCTGCTTGTATTTTTGAGGCAGGGTTTCATGTATCTCATGCTGGCACGGAAATAGTTACATTGCTAAGAAAGACCTTGAACTTTTGATTCTCCTGATTTCACATCTAGGGTAGAACTGGAGGATATGGAGATTAAACCCAAAGCTTTGTGGAGGCTTAGCAAACACTTTACAGATTGAGCTACATTCTCAGTCCTAGGTTTTGTTTGAGAGCATTTTTGTCTTTTAATAATAATATTTTTACTTCCTAATTTGTGAGGATGAGGTAAGGTATTCATTGAGTGGAAGAGAGCATGGAAGGGTAACATAATTGAGAGCAGGACCAACCAAACAAGTTCATGTAGCAGTTGAATAATTAAACATATTCATTGTAATGAGCCAGCATACAACTCTTCTCCATTATCTTATCTGTAAAATAGAACATTATTATTGGTATTACTTCCCCTGATGCACTATAAGAAAATATATACTAATACTGATTTACACATAGACTTCAGTGTTTTACAGCTTTGCCAGTTGTGATGGACAGGGTTCTTTTGTTTTGGTTTGGTTTTGGTTATTTTTCCCAGTAACATGGAGGGAATAAGCAATTTCTTTCTCACCACACAACTTGTATAGATATGGAGTTGATAAGTGGTGTAATTGCCTCAGCCAGAGCTGCCTGTGCTTGGGACAAGCATGTTTGAACATATGAGATGTGTAGTTCCCATTTAAACACTACACAATCCCCAAGTTGGGAAAAACATGGCAGCCTGTCTCCCATCATTTTGGTCACTGACAGCAAACAAAAGCAACATTCTGCTGTGCTTAAGGAATTCCGTGACTGGTCCAATCACAAGCAGATTATTAAAGTGAAACAAGACTGTGTTGTCTCTAATGAAATGCACTGGCCTTGCCAGTGAGTGGCATGTTCAGAGCTATTTATAGTCCAACAGACAACCAACAGTAAGTCAATATAAATACTCTTTCAAATTCATTTTTTCTTTGAAGAACAATAGCTGTTCACAATCACAGGATTACAAAAGAGTCTGAAGCAAGCAGAATTAATAATAGAAACAGAATTTAATCAATTATATGTAATTTGTTAATCATAAGGAAAGTCCTGGAGTAGAATTAAGGGAAACCTCATTCCATAACCCCAGAAACCGAGATCCAATCGTGCTAATAGTAACCAATGGCTACATGTGCTACCATTGTGGAATATGTTTGCTACTTACTACATGATAGAAATTAACATTATTTTTATTGGTCTTTTTGAGACAGAGTTTCTCTGTAGCCCCCGCTGGCCTGGAGTATGCTGGGTAGATCAGGATGGGCCGTGATCTCACAAAGCTCCCCCGCCTCTGCTTCCCAAGTGCTGGGATTAAAGGCCTGTGCTTCAAAGAATGGAGATTAATATTATTGAGGTGGGCACACTGTATATAGTATATAACTCAATAGCTAAATGAAGTATTATTGCATCATATATTTATGTACTGTGTGATAGAAAATACTATTATTTACAATACAATACAATAATACTATATTGATACAGGTATATCAGTACCTGTACTAATAGCACATCATTTAACAGCTACATGCAACAGAATCATACTATATCACACTGTATCATATACTATGTGATGGAAAATACATATTGAGTATTGGTGAGATTGCTCATCAGGCATGATGAGTAATTTAAAGTGATGACAGGAGCAGAAGAAGTCAATCATTTAGTCCTCAAACATGGGAGTCTAAATTAGGAGGATTCAGAGTTCAAGGCCAACCTGGACTGCATGGTAAAAATCTCAAAAAAATCCAACAACGCTCCCAAATAATCCCTCAATATATACATATATGTTCACAAATAACATTTAAAATACTTTGTGTCTACAAACTTTAACATGTGTGATTCTCCTTTTACATAACTGAAGGAAGTGGCTGACAGTCTTACTTAAAATATTACATAAGCAGGCATGGTGGTGCACACGTTTAATTGCAGGACTCAGGAGGCAGAACTAGAAGCATGCAGATTTGTGAGATCTAGGCCAGCCTGGTCTATAGTGAGTTTTAGGTCATCCGGGGCTACAGGGAGATGTTGCCTTTTAAAAAAAAAGTATTATATGAACAATTAGCAATCATCTTAATAGATAAAATAAGAGTGACTTTTGGGAAGAAAACTGATCTTTTCTCAGAGGGAAAAACTATTGATAAACCACATTGGAGTTACAAATAAAAAAAAATTCCAAAGTTGTGCACATTTGAAAGAAGTTAGACAAAAATAAATAACAAAGAGATCTACAGCTAAAGGAAATGCTATTTCTTTTTGTCGTGTGATGGATAAAAACAGAGAAATAAGAAATGGAGAAGTCAGAAGGCAGCTAAGAGGAGTGTGATGTATGAGGAGAAGGCAATGAAATCCTCCAAGAACCCGATACTAGAGTTTAGAGACGATGTTGGTGCAGTTCCTGACATTGACCTTCATTCCTGATAGCATTACAGACTCCTTATGGGCTGTTTACGAACTTCAGGAAATCTCACGGGGATCATTTGTGCTATTGTTTCTAATTCTCCTCTTTTTCTTTGGTGTTGAATCACCCTTCACTTTGCCTCTGACTTTGAAGTAACTCTTATCAGAGAAGAGAGAGTATGCTTCCCTGCACCATTAATGCTGACTCTGGCCACTGACTTGCTTGAATCAAAGAAATAAAAGAGGAGGAGCATAAATAAACTTCACACACCGTGTGATCGGTGTGGCCTGCTGCTTTCTTGCCATTCATAAGAAACTGTGTTCTGGTACATTAACGTAGGGAGATATTAATTACTATGGTGTGATCTAACTGACCCTATTCTCAGAAGGATGTTTTTCAAGAAAAAGAGCAGGATTTGGCTAAACAGTGTGAGCAAGGTCCAGAAGAATGGAACTGAGAATTAATTTCGACTGTGTTGAAGTTAATTAATAAAGAAGATTGCAATATTAATTTCTCATCATTGCAGCTCATACTGTTGAAGAGTCTGCTGAACTTTTCGTGGTGCTGTCTTTACAAAGATTTGAAGATGGTAGAAAATCAAAGAAGTGGGTATCTGAATGTGAGTTTTATGCATAAAACCTGAAAAACTGACAGCTACCTCTGCTTGTCCAGGAAACACAGGCAGGGTGGCTGCCCTCCCTGGGCAGGAGACAGGGCAGTAGTGCAGCATGGCACTGTGGGCCTTCCTGTCAGCATCAGTGACAGAATACTGCACTTGGTTTCGGACTCTGTGTGTTCACTCTAACATCAAGGAAAATGAATAGTAAAGGTTCCACTGATCACAGTGAAGAAATTGCAGCTCAGTGTCTGTAAAGTGCGGAGGTCTGTAGCAAAGTCTCACCAATCATGGTCTTCCTAATGTCAAAATGGACATTGTCTGACTTTCTTAAGTAAAAGAAATCTAAATCAAGTAATGAAAGGCTCACATTCCTGCTATCTTCTTTATGATTCATAGATATGGATTCTAAGTATGGATTGTTTGTTCTTCTCCCCATGCATAGACCAATGTCAAAATCTCAGCACACCAAACAGTTCACCAGTGGTCCACATATTCAACATAACAAGTTTTCAAAAGATTCATTTCCATGACAAAGGAGGTGCTATCACATGCATAGACCCCTGGATTTGTTGATCCCATGTACAGTATTAGCAAGCACTGCTGACCTGTTAGAAACTGCAAAGCACAGCAGTGGGGACAACTAACAGCACACTGGGAGACAACAGCCATTAAATAGAACTTTGCTCTTGATAGAAGGAAATGGCTGGGAATGGAAGGGGCTCAGGTGTGGAGGGCCTTTTCTGATCACCATCTCTCAGACCTGGATATGTCCTGTTTGTGAATATCTGGGCTCTTCTGGACTCAGATCCTGTGATTTCTAAGACAGTGATGATGCTTTCACTAAAGGGATGTAGAAAGTGTCCCACAAGAGTGACAAGGTACAGGACTGATCTCAGTAAAGTGATACCTATGGTCCTCATTAGTCAGGTCTGACTATTCATGCCTGTGAGCCACAAGAAGAAAAGAAGCCACTGTAACCAGGGAAGCAGCCAAGAGCTGCCATTAGTGAAAATTCTTCTAAGGAGAAGGTAAGAAGTGCTGTTTTAGCATATACCAAGACTTACTACAAAAATCAATGCAACTGGGACATTGTGCTGTTGCTGAAAAATTAAACTAAAAACACCAATAGAGCAGAGGAAACAGAAACAAGCCCCAGGTTCACAAAGCAGCTGGGGAAAGGTATCTACCAACACAGATGGAGGAAATGAAAACACACACTCTATACATACAAAAGCAATTCAAACGACAGACTTAAAACAAATAATAGGATAATTAAGGCTGGTGAAATAGTGTAGGGGAGTATTCATTAATTTGAGGATGTAGTAAACACTTCTCTTTTATTTTTTAATTTTTATTATCTTAGTTTAATGTGTATGAATATACTGTCTGCATGTTTGTGGGAGCACCTTTGTTGTGCAATGCCCACATAGGTCAGAAAAGGCCCTGGAAGTGGAGTTACTGTTAGCTACCACGTGGGTGCTGGGAATAGAACCCTGGTCAGCTGCAGGAGAAGTCAGTGCTCTTAATGGCTAAGCCATCTCTCCAGCCCCCACATTTCTTAAGATAAAAGAGATGTATCAACTTATAATATGATACATAGATAAGAATAAAATATTACCAAAGATTAAAGTGATCAGCATATTTAAGAATCCATGTGTATAGCTAAAGGCTACATAACAAGAAACAATGCCAGACAGGAGATACCTTCCTTTGAGTTGTTGGCCAGGGTGGCCCAAGAGACTCCCAGACAGTAACCCAGCATAGAACTGGGAAAATCAACAGCAGACCCCAATCTTATCTAAAGGAATGTTGGCAACTGATTGCTGCTAGATGAGGAACAGCTGATCTTCCTAAAACAAGGGACTCTAGATAGGCTGACTAGACTCAGCAGATGGACTGGGGAATGGTTGGGGTGCTGACAACACAGTGGACAGTAACAGGGATGACACAGCATATGGGCTCCAGTGTGGGGGTGGGGGGGAAGCTATGGGAGGGTGCCATTTGGGATGCGGGTATAAAGATCAATAAGATGGTTTGGGTTCTGTATGAAATACACACAAAAATATCAATAAAAATGTTACACACAGAAAGAATAAACTGTGTTAAAGCCATCCTACCTATAGATATTTGTTTGTTTGTTGTTGCTTTTATGTTTGAACCCAATGTGTTGGACATGCTTGGCAGTATTCTAGATTCAGCTGAAGGCTAAGATCCACAACTGTTCTTTAAGTGAATGAGATGCCAGTTGCAGAGTGGGGAAAGTTGTCTGAAGGATGTGTAACAAGGAAGGAATGGACAGAGACTGCTCATAGACAAGAACGTCAAAAAAGACAAATAAATGGCAATCAGAGATTTTAAAACATAGGAAGTTCTGAGTAAGGGGTACACATGCTCAAAGGTGAGCATTCTCAGGGAAATGCTCACAAGACCGCAGTGCAATGCACCCAGCATTGTGCTGGACTGCAGGAAGACTAACAGAGCAGAGGTGTGGGCTGATTCCACGGAGCTACTTGACAAGCACTCTGGAATTGGCAGTGAACTGAAGTCACACATATGAATGACCTAGAAACTCAGGTGCATACACACAAAGAGAAAAATGTGAAGTTATTCGTAGGCTCATTGAGGAGGACGTCTTTACAGTAAGGGTCAAACACGTAGCAGTAGCATGGGGTGGTTTCAGAGGTATGGAAAGGAGCTGTGCCACAGCCACACACAGCAAGAAGAGTAGAAGTAAAGAGGCAGAAAGACTTTGAATCATAACAAAGATTAATGAAGGATGTCAAATACTATCCATCTGTCCAAATATGCTTATACATATTTCATGAGCCAAACACAACTAAATTCCATCATTTGGGGCAGTTGGCTCAGGTGGTATATCTATGACAGAGAACAGGACCCAGCAAGTCATTGTGTATAGGCAGGGTAAAGTGACTGCTCCTGAGAAGGGGCACTTTACACAAGCATATCTTACACCTGTGTTTACTTTACAGTAATTTAGGAGTCAGTGCTTACATCACATTCTGTGTACCTCTGTTTTCTTACCATATATGAAAAAGGAGTTGATGTCAGTGAAAGACTTCAGAAATAACTGCATTCATTACTAAAAAGTCAAAAGTTGATTGCCAACATTTCTCCTTGGTTAGATAGTATAGTCAAGGTAAGTAATTGTAGTAAGCTATAACATTTGTAGATAATGAAAAATGAATCCAACTAAAGTTCATAGGCCATGAATCCTCATCAGGCTATAAAAAAGGAATGCAATTTGTATAACTTGGGTTCTTATAAATTTCTAATGTTGCATGCATTAAAGAGCACATCAAGATGAATGGAACAGGATTGTGAGGCAAAAATATTTGGTAATCCTTCTTTGATGAATATTAAATAATTTAAATAGAACACATAAGTGTGTGTATATATAGTGTGTGTGCACCCTGCACTGTATGCATGTGGAGTTCAGGGATCAGTCTTTAGTATTTTTTCTCAGGAACTATCCACTCTTTTACTTATTTGTTTGTTTTATTTTATATTATTATTTAATTAATTATTATTTTTTGTCTTTTTGAAGAAGGTTCTCCCTGTAGCCCCAGCTGTCCTGGAACTCACTATGTAGACCAGGCTGGCCCTGAACTCACAGAGATCTGCTTGCCTCTGCCTCACAAGTGCTGGGACTACAGGCATGCACCACCATATCCGGCAAATTTTATGTTATTATTTTTAGAGACAGTCTTTCACTGAGACCCAGTACTTGTCAATTAGGGTAGACTCGCTAGCAGGCAAAGCCCATGGACCTGCCCGCTTTAGCTTTTCCAGTGCTGGAATTACTAGCATATGCCACTATGCCTGGTTTTTTATGTGGGTGTTGGAGCCTGAACTCAGGTCCTCACGCTTATGTGGCAAGCACTTTGCCAACTAAGCTGTCTCTATAACCTGGTATATGTTTAAATGGAAAAACGTTTAAATAAATGACTAATTAGGGATAGTAATATGCCAGCTATACTGTTCTTAGACACTGTACACCTGAGAAAATCCTTCATTATTGTTTCTCTGTTCCAGGAGTGGTCAAAAGATATGTTGTTTTATATTTATCAGTTCTAAATTACAATTCATTTTGTGTCAGTAATTCTTTGAAAATCAATTATATGCCTACTATACTATTTGCCAAAATTATAAAAGTACATGGATATAAGCCAGGCATGGTGGTACAAACCTTTAATCCCAGTACTTCAGAGGCTGGGAAGCCAGACGTTTGTGCAATCGAGGCCAGCCTGATCTATATAGTGAATTCCAGACTAGCTGGTGCTACAGGATAATCATGTTTCAACAAAACAAAAAAGAAATAAAGGTTGACGGATATGGAGTATTACTGTATATTCTCTGTCAAAAGAACTTAATACCATGTGAATGCTTGTTCAATAGGTCAAGCATAATACAGTTAGAGGCTGACATGCAATATTAATGTAGCTCAAATCTCCTTCCAAAAATTTATGAATCTTCAGTGTAGCACACTACATTTGGACAACTTCGGCCTTTAAATATAATTTAGCACATTTCTGTGAGCCAAACTCTAGGGTAGTGATGTTTCTGAGATCAATAATTCAATCTGTGATTTCAAGAATTTGGATAAATACTTTGGACATAGAACTTGGAGCAATGGAGCTGGAACTGACCTGAACACTAGCTCTCAACATTCTGGAAGGTACTATTCAAGCTGCTAAGGAAGAAAATTAATCAGTGGCCCAACCCCAGCTTTAAAGCCTAATAACCACAACAGTGACTGGCAAAACAAAGTACAGCGATGCAGTAGTGGCACTTTTATCTTGGGGCAATCAACAGCTCTCTAATTCTCTCCCTCAATGGGAGGGAACTCGTGGCTGGCACTGTAAACATAGACAAATATACATGACTAGAAAGATCATAGATCCTAGAGAAAATCCTACTCTGTCATATCCATAGACAAATGTAATTTCTTAATGTATGCTAATATGGGTTCATACATTTATAGACAAGTATACCATTCACCACTCATCAAAGAAGCTTCTTTTGCAACAGAATGAGACTATCACAGAGTTCTACAACTGGCCACACACAGAAAATATGAGTCTGGGTGATGCCCAGTCCTAAGTGACACATCTGCACTGGAACCTCTGTATCTAAGACTCATGGAAATGTAGTGTAATTGGTAGTAGAGAGAATGCTAATGCGTCTTTCAACTCTCACCAGCGATGCCTCCTCATGCAACATAGTATGATACACTCAGAAGGCCACAACTGGCCATAGTGTAGAGAATAAGAGACCGCAGAGTGTGTGTCCCTGGATATTACTCCTATATTAAACTTTACCTACCCACAGCTCAGGGACCATTGCAGAAGATGGGGCAGAATGATGTAAGATCCAGGGTTGGTGCATGATCTAAAGGAAACAGAGTTTTTCAGGCCTCTGGGAACTTGCTCACATGAACTTGCAGCAATGGTGTCAGCATTCACAAACCCATGGAAACTCGATCAGACAAAAACCCAGGACAGAACTGGAGACATGGGCAGGAGGTCCCCACATCAATTGAGGAACTACTGGCAGGTGATCACTTCCTCTTTAAAGGAGGGACTCTAGATAGCTTGATTAGACTACAGTGAATGAACTTGCACTGAATGGCTTCTGAGTACACAACCTTGACTTGATAACCCTTAACATATATGGAAGAATGCAGGAAATCTGGCGGGGGGCTGTAAGGGGGATAACAATAATTAAGGTGTTTTATATGAAATGCACAAAAATTCAATAAAAATATATATTGAACAACAAAAAAAGAATTTTGATAAACAATGTACATGTACTTCAGCAAATATTCTGTGGGAAAGAAACATCTAAGTAATAGAAAGGTTCCAAAGGGGTTTCTAGGGCAGATTATATGTTACAGGAGTTTTTGAGGATGAATAAAATCTGAAGAGGAAATAAGGCAGGACATCAGCGGACGCAGAGAGGCAAGTGTTGGCGGTGTTTTTGTCATGGTGCTCAATCCTAGAAAGAAAAAGTGAAAGGCTTATCTTGGCTCAGACTTCCAGAAGCTCCAGCTCACCCTGGCTGGGAGGATATGGCACTGGAGCAGCCACCTTCATGCCAGGCGGCAGAGCTGGAGTACCTGTGCTAGCAGACTGCCTTCCTCCCTGTCCCTGCCTCCGGATCCAAAGCCTATGCCATGCATGGTACCTCCCACATTCAGAAATGGGCTTACTCCTTAGCCAGTCCTCTTTAGAAGCACCATCATAGGCACACCCAGAGGAATGCTTTATCGACCCTTTTCAATCCCGCTAAGTTTACAACCAGCAGTGACCATCAAGGCAGAGTTCTGGGAGCTGGGATTAGTCATTACAGACAAGGGAAGGATGAATAGAGTGAGGCTGACAAAACAGCATGGGTGGCTGGGGTGTGAGTTCTTTGCTGCAATGAAAGGAGCATCTTCTGTAGCTGAATTATGCTACCACATCATCATATCAGTCACAATGAGAACATCAGGATGCCTCAAGACTATCTAATAGTTACAAAAACATTTCAAGTGAAAAATGTGAGCCTGCAAGTTAAGAGATGAAACAGCGAAAAGAACTGAATAGCCAAAAGATCAAGTTTCAAAAATAGTCAGGGACAATAGATGTAGTAGCATTAAAATAGACATCTGCAATTTTTCAAATTTTGTGGCTTTTTCTTTACTGGGCTGAGTTGCAGTGTTTGCATTATATTGTTTGACTTGACAAGAGAGCCCATAAAATCCCCCACTTGTGGCCCACTTAAAAAAGACAGATTATAGTTTGAGACACTGTTGAATGTCACACTGAGCAACAAAAATTAAAGGACGCATCATACAGCTCACTACCTTCATTTCGTTGCTTGAGCCCCATACAAAGAGATAACAACTATATTGATCAGAGACAGACCACTGAAGCTCAGACTCATTGTAATATTAAAATGGATCATCTTGTAAACACCACCGTTTACAAATGATTATAAAATTGCTTTGAGGGTTTAGAACTGAATCACTATCAATACATCCCAGTGATGATTTAGCATGCAGATCTCATGCTAAATGCACTTGAATTTCAGTTTACATAAATTTAGCATCTTTGTTTTAGAACTAGAAGAATATTTTGTTGACTCGGGGTTCTGTTTGTTACCTGGGGCTATACAAAGTTAATTCAGCATGAGAATTTCCACAGGCGATAATTGAAAGTTTGCTGGGAAGTGGTTTTCCCTTCATTTCTCATGGTTCTAAGAGATCCCTTTAAACATAACTGGTAATGCTCTTCCAAAGTTTGCCTTATCTGATGCATTTGTGCATATTTATGCAGGATTGTCCTTTGAAAGGCAGACAAAAAATCTTAGTCCTGAATTTGCATTAGTCCAGCCCTTAAAACATTTTTCAGTGAGATGGGATCTTACAGGTTAGCTACTTCCTTGTGAGCTCAGAGGCTTCTTCCATTCCTCTCCCTCTAACACCACTTAACTTACTTATCCATACACCCAGTGTGCCAACCCAGAACCTCATTTGCCTTGATGGTCAATAATCCCACACACTCACGGAAGCACTGATCTTTCAATCACTATAGCAAATTCTAGTATCCCACTTTGCCAAAATGAAGCCCAGGCCTGGGAGTCCACATCACTTGTCCAGACAATAGCTGTTTTGTCTGAACTCTGTGTGAGTCCAAGCTGTAACTTGCTCATCAAATAATGTGATTGATATGGTACTGGATCAGAAATTATAGAATTCTATATATAGTGAGGGCTGAAACACAAGGCGGGTGGTGAGCAGTGTTTTCAACAGGGTATGTGGGAGGTTAAGAGGGAAAAAGGCTTGGCAAGCAGGGTGTTTGTTCAGTCTGGAACTCATGGTCTTCTGTCAACCATATTCACTAACAGTGTTGTCCAATCCTGTGTACAGAGCTCCAAGGGGCTTATGTACAGGGCTTTAGATTTATTAGTCCATGACTGTAGAGTAACATCCAGAGTATGCTGCTGTTATCTGCTCACCAGGGAATTTGGGATCATCAAAATTGTATGGTGGCTAGGCATGGGGCAGCCCTTTTCTGAGGCCCTGTCTGAGGATGGCATGCATGTGCCCATAATCATGCAGATTGTGTTTCTGTGGGACACTTTAGAGTCCAAGAAAACTTACACTGCCAGTGATTTTCATTAGGAACCATCTGCACACATGATTATAGCCCATACTATGACCTCAACTCGTCTCGCTACTCAAAAGGGTATCCAGGACCAGTTCAAGCATACCTATGACTTGTGAGACTCTAGCTTCAGTAACCTCAAACCACCTCGTCTACATTACATCATACTTTACCTCTTACTGCGTCACACTTAGTTATGCTTCTCAGTTCTTCCAACCTAAATGCTACTAAATGGAATAAAAGGAACTAAGGATGATCCTTTTTCCTCTGGAAACCGCCTTGATCAACTCAGACCACTGCAATGTCTTTCATTCTCTTTTCTAAATAATTCACACTCCCATTTGACACAAACCTGTTCCAAATCTGCTACTAGGTTTTATTGCATACACACCTTTCTCCCAAATGACTTTACTACTGCACGTAGTTGGAGCAGTAAGACCTCATTAAATAATAGCTTGTTGGTAGTTTATTTTCTACTAATATGTTAACAAAGTTTTACTGAAACATTTTTGATCTGCATAATTTTGAACATTGATAAATATCCATTAACTTATCCATATTACATATTTTAAAGTAAATAAAATGTTACTTCAGCATTTGAATCCAAAATATAGGATTGCTCATATTAAAATACCATAATAACATAAACATAAGCCAATAACTCAAGCTTAGTACAGTAATTAACCATATGTATCTTGGCTTTGAGAGGGTCTTAGTAGTTTGTGGTGACAATTAAAATTAAATTTTTCACAAGGAACATGAGTCATTAAGTGGAATTAATATGTTATATATAATTATCATTAGCAACAGGAGACCATTATGAAGCATCAAAATTCCATTCGAAGAGCATTACAACTTTTCTGTAACTGCAGAGTCCACTGGATACAGCCTGCTTGGGATGTTTTTCTCTTCTTTGCAAGTTCAAAATTGTTCCAGTTTTATACAAACAAGTTATGGCCCAATGAACACCCAGCTCTATTACATCAAATTATGCATATTTCAAATAAATCATATTTCAGTTTTTAAAACTGGAATAAATTTTATAGATCATTTCTCATCAAACTCCAGAAGGAAACAGGAAAAAAGTGGTTAATGCAATGATTTTTCATGAAGAAAGAATTACTGAAATGGTAAAATTAGGAAAAAGAGTTAAAATTAACTACAGTTATTAAATCCTTTTATGTTTACTTATGTTTTTACTTGTATATTCCATATGGACTTTATCTGATTAATTTCCAATAAATTAAGAAGTGTAGATGATTATTTCCATAGATAATCTGTTTTATCTGAATAATGACAGATGTTTGAAAGTATCTTTTTAAACAATATGGTATTTCAGACTGAGGATGGTAATGAAACCCACTTATCATTGTGATTAGTTCAAGTCTCATGACTGTATTCTTACCATTGCCTACTTCTCCATGGTGTGTTTAGAGTCTCCTGTGATGGGAGTAATCTTTGTCACCTACACATCTGATGTTGCCACATCTTGAAAGGGTTACCAGAATCTATTACAACAAACATGGCATAAAAAGACTTTAAGCTGCATCGTGTTTATTTGTTCCGTCTATGGGATGCCATGTTCCCATTTCCTCTGTTTTTAATGATGCAGTGACTATTCTGGTGCTGACTCCTGCCCTCCCACTATCCTTCTTGCCAACATCCACTGCCTATGAGCTGTCTTCAACATCAACATGATGTTTTCTGTACTGGCCTCTATTATAGACTTTGTCATCATACATGATGGCCAGAGGAAACTATCAAGTCCTCTGCTCAGCATTTGTGATGGTCTGTCAACATTTGCCCACTAGTGCCCACCATCTCAATCCATGACTATGAAAATGTGCTTACCTGCTTGTGATAGAGGAAGAAGACCAGAATTTGTCACTCTGCCCCAGTACTTGCCACCATGACTTGGGATCCAGCATATTAATTTTCCTGTATTTTTCAGGGGTGCAGGAGCTTGTAGCTTTTCTTAGAGTCTTCCCTGAGATTAATTTCCAAGTCTCCTAGTGGCCTCTGGTCTAACACCAACCCTTTCACTGGATGCTTTTTCCCTCTAAATAGTGCTCTGAGCTTCCTGTTAGTGCTATCTGATGTTCTAAGAAACAGTGTGTGTGTAGAAGTATACGTGTGGTGTGCATATGTGGTATATAAATTTGTGGTGCATGCATGTGTGTGGGTATATGCATTCACATATGCACTGCAGAGGCCAGTGGAAGAAGTCCAGTGCCAGAACTCTCTGCCTTATCCCCTTGAGACAGGGTCTTTCCCTAAACCCAGAGCGAGGCTGGCAGCCAGAAAATCCTGTGACCCTTTAGTCTCTGTTCCTCACAGAATTAGAGTATAGGTATACAGGTGCATGCAACCACAGCTGGCTGTTTGGGGTGATGGTAATTCAAACCCAGGGTCACACACTTGCTCTGCAAACACCCTTACTCACTCAGCCACATCCCCTGACCTCTGGGAATCTATTTCCTTCTGAATCTTCTGTCACCTCTGCTTTCTTCATACGATACACACATGGACTTGGCTAGAGAGATGGTTGTGAGACAGTGGAACATTCACATGGACTCCAGAGCTGATTCACTTGCTAGCTAGTTAGAATGCTTAGCATCTCTGACATCATGGTAGCCTGAATTCTCACTCTGGTGAGCTGAGAGGGCATGAAAATTTAAGGTACACTCTTCCATGGGTTGGAGATGGTGACAGGCACTGAGAATAACTAGGGGTGACAGAGTCTTGTGAGAGATGTGAAGGACAAAAGACAGGTTCAAACCAGCCAGTCAAACTCAGGATCTGGGCTGGGGAGCAAGAACAATAGTTTAGTGCTTGTGGGGGAAATGTGATGACCGGAGTTCAGATCTGAAGAATACATGTAAAGACTGACTGGGCATGGTGACCCACTTGTAACTGCATCCATGGCAGTATGAGACAGGGAGTTCTCAGAGTAAGGTGGCTATGGAGACTAGACAGAGCAATAAGCCCTGGTTGTAGCTGCGAGAGCCTGCTTCATTGGATAAGGTGGGAGAGCAACTGAGGAGGCTTTCAGGTACCAACCTCTAGCCCCAGGCCTCCACTCGCGCACGCACACACACACACACACACACACCTGCCCCCACATGTGTAGCAACACATGTGTAAACAGGCATACACATGTACATACATACATGTGCACTACACACAAGCACACATACACATGAAAATGAAAAAAAAAAATCTCAGGACCTGATGTGAAAGTCTCAGTATCTCTACAATACTTAAAGTAAATCTTATGCAGTCCGAGAACATTCTATTAAAAACCAGACCCCCAAAGCTCCCTCTTGCAACAGAGGGTAATGAACAAAATAGGCCATAAATGGCCAAAACATAAAAAACAAGTCTGTGGAACTGGACAGATGGTTCAGCTGTTAAGATCACTGGTTGTTCTTGCAGAAGGCCCGGGTTCAAATCCCAGAACCCACATGGCAGCTAACAACTGTCCATAACTCCAGTTCCAGGGGATCTGACAGCCTCTTCTGTCCTCCACAGGCATTGCACGGCATGGGTGCACTTACCTAATGCAGGCAATTACATGCATACATGTAAGATAAAAATAATAAATATTTAAAATAAGTAAATAAATAAATAAATAAATAATAAAAGAAAATAAGTCTGCAGAGCGTGGGTCCCTGGGCAGGACGCCTTGACAGGCCTTAATAGAAATCACAGAATGCATGAAATCCAGTAGGTGGAGCTATGGGAGGATGTGGATGTAGGAGGGTATAAAGACAATTAAGGTGTTTTGTTTGAAATACACAAAAATTCAATCAAAAAAAAAAAAAACTAGACCTTATGCTTCACTATAAAAGTGGCATAATTCTAGAAAAGGCTTGTGCAGAACACCAGCCCGGCCTCTATACAAAGTGAGGACGTGAAAAGGGAAGGAACAGGGCCTGATACTGGGTTTGGGGCCCGAGTGCCTCACTCTTTGTCCCCACAGTAGGAAACTTTCCTTGTCTGGTGTGGCAGTTTGGATGATTGTCCCCCAAAAGGCCATATGCCGAAGAACTGTCCCCACGATCAGCTCAATGGGAGGCGATGAACATTGAAGAGGTGAAGCCCTGTGGGAAGTTCTTGGGTCATTTCAAGTGTGTTCTCAGAAGGGATTATTGGACCTGGGTCTCACGATTATTTTTCTGCTCCTGGCTTGACACATGAGCAGGTGCTTGGCTGTGTGATGGTATCATGATATGGCCTCAACAGACATCTACAGGCTGCTCCGTCTCAAGTGAAATTGGTGAGCTATGTCAGTCAGTGTTCTTTGTTTACAGTGTGTCACCTCTGTATCTCACAACAGTAGTGCAAATCTTAGCAATACTCCTGGGGAACACCCAGCTGCATCAGCAGCAGGAACTTTAACATGTGCTGCATACCTCCAAATGTCTCTTTTCCTATGGCTTCCAGACCATGAGCTCTGTTGAGACTAAGCCCAGATGGAGTCTGACTCTACCAACTGCAGAGCTGAGCATGTAGCACAGTGGTAGGGTACTCTACTGTGTGCACAAAGCCATGGGCCCCTCCCTAGCACTGCAGAGAAACACTGCAGAAAATGGCCATGGTGTCCAGGCAGGAACTGGGAGAAGGAGAACTGCCTAGAAATTAACCCTAGAGTACATATTCAATGCACATAACAAAGAGAAGAGACTGAAGACAAGTTCGTAATGTCAACCACATTCACATCTAGGTTTCTGTATCATGAGGTGGGAATTTCTGCAGCCATAACTAAATACATGGTTCTATAAATATATTTCATTTTTCATAAAATAACATGGACTAGATAATAAAGGGATAATATCACATTAACCAGTGTTTAAATTATGAAATATCACAAAATGTAATAAATGTGCAGGATTAGGGTTCCACAAAACAATCGGAAGAATGTCTATCCGTGTCATTGAGTGTGTTGCTTAGTTGGGTCTTTTCACAATTACAGTGTGAAAAACGAGGTACCAAAAAACCACATCTAAGAAACTGGGATTGTTCCACTTACCCTCACTTGACCCACAAAGGCGTTGGCCTCTTCCTCCACCACAGACAGGTTCCTTGGAAGATAGGGATCGAACACGGGAGCATTGTCATTGACATCTGTCACCACCACATTCACTGTGGCAGTCGAGGTCTTAAAGAAAAAGTAGAAAATTAAATGTTTGAGGCGCTACTTTCATTTTAAATCCAGTTGAGCATGCAGCTGACTTTCCTCTACTTGGAAGGCATCTCATTCCTACACCTTGTCTTCAGCTTCTCAAACCTAAAAACAAAATGTGAAAAAATCAGCAGCAGCCTACAAGCTTGGAACACCTCAGGAAAGGGAATGGAGGGAGCAGATGATGATATTAAAGGGCATAGAGCCTCATGAAAATGTCAGGTTTTTTCTGGAGGCTTACTTTTCAGAAGATGGTAGCTTTATCTTGTTCACATTTTATGGGTAGTAAGCGTTTGTTTATACACACATGCACCTCTTTATCCCTGAAATATACCATCCATGTAGTTTTTGTCATTTACATATTCACTGTCTAAACATTACATATACACACTCACACACCACACACACACACACACACACACACACACACACACACACACAAACAACATGGCATATGAATGTGTGCTTTCAGGTAAGCTAATATTGTCAGAATATGTTAAGTTAAATTTTCAAGGCTTACATCTAAACCAAGAATGTGAGTCTTGGGAGGTTCTTGGTAGTCATGAAACTGCTGCTTTATAAGCACACAGACAATGGCACTACTGAGCAGGTTAGCCTCTCCTTGGCATGCGCTGCCTGATTACAAGGAAATTCTTGGCTTGCTTCATCCAGAAACTGTTACTCAGGTTGATGACTCAGGATCAGCAGGTATATCTCCATGTGTGACCTGAGATGGAACCTCCATGCAGCCTTGGCCCTTCCTGCTTCTGTCATAGTGTGGGGCAGGTCACAAGTGGCAGAGAACAAACAGAAGGAGAGAACCCTAACTCACACTGTAAAGATAACAGTACGCTATGGAATAAAAAGTTAATTACAAATCAAAGAAATATGAGGAAAGGACAGAATAAAACCCTCAGGAGTGTTTGGTACACATTCTGTTTACGAAATATAGACACATTTAAACTTCAGCATCACAGAAAGCGTTTATACAAAAAGTAGTATACAGTTTCTACTAACTTGTAAGTAATTTGTAAAGAAACTTGACACCTGACACTGAACTGCGGGTGGGTGAATAATCCAGGCTGTATGCCTGTCAAGGGTGGAGGGAGCCTGATATAGATATCCTAGCTAGGCAGATAGAGGTCTGGTAAATGCCTATGATTTCTGTGGAAATTAGTGGGGTTGTGAAGGAGCTGTCACAGGGAAGGCTGATGGTGTTCTCTTTATTTGTGTGCACTCAGTGGCTCCTCATTTGATGATTCAGAGCTATATTGTGTAATTTAACATTCAATACAGCTTTGATTTAAAGATATAAAGATGCTCACCACAGTTTTCTGTAGTCCAAATCTGGAAACTACCCAGTGTTTGTTGATAGATGTTTGTGGAGTGTTTTTTTTTTTTTTTGTATGCAATTGAGTAATGTGGAGTATAAGAATTCATGAATGATTGACACGAGCAATCACATGGTGTGTACATGTGCTTAAGTGACACAGATCAGACACAATCATTTATGTGCTCTAAAATTCTATTTATGTGCATTTCAACATAGGCAAGTTCTCTATACACCAAGAGGAGTCAGGATGTTCAGAGAGGAGGTGGAGTTAACTTGGGGATCATGATAAAGCCAGAACTCTGGAGCACTACCTCATTTCTGTTTAATTTTGGTTTGGTTTGGTTTGATTTGGTATGATTTATGATTTTATTTTTGGGACAGAGTCTTTCAGTAGCCCCTGCTGGCCTAGAACTCACTATGTAGACTAAGCTTGCCCTTATCTCACAGAGATCCACCTGCCTCTGCCTCCCAAGGTTTGGAATTAAAGTGAGTTACCAGAACCAATATTAACTTCTGTTTTCTCAGTGGGTTGTGATTACATAGGTTTTCTCACTGTGTGAATTAATCAAGCTGCCCAGCTATGTTTGTGCCCTATTCTGTACATATAGTTCCCATCAAATCATTCAATTCAAAAGATGCATAGAAAAAATACAAACAATTTACATGAAGAAATTCAAAAGTTTTCTGACTACATGGAATAGTCTTGTAATTTTATTTTGTCCTAGTGTTTTATTTTATTTTATTTAAGAGTTTTATTTTCTTCTTTAATGTTTATATATTTTTCAACTATTCTCCAAAAAAGTTTCATTGCTTTCATTACAAAAAATTAACAAATGCTATTTCTTTACAACTTATGGTAGAGGTGAAACATGTTTTTTTTTTTTTTTTTTAACGTTTTACAATTGCAGCATTTTCCACTTGCCCAAGGGTGAACAAGGTATTAAATTTGACAGCCTGAAATCAAAAAATTCAGAGCGGCTGCACTAGAGTTTGCTGGATCTCCTTCAAGCTCCCTGGACACTGTTATGCCAGCCTGTGTGTATCTCCTATCAATCTAGTATGCTATGCTTACCCCTCTCTCTTCTTCTAAATTCTCTTTCTCTATCCTATACAGCATGGGATACTTAGACCTGTCTTGGATCCACTGTCAATGATTGTGACTTGTGACTAACTGAGGATTCGGAGGATAGCTCAGTCACCAACTAAAACATGGGCCTGACAGCACTAGGGATGGACTGATGGACCACTTGGGAATAGATTTTCATATTTTATTGAATTTTTCATTAAATGATGAGAATATATGTCTCTAAAGAAATGCAAAGCCAAAAACTGATGCAGAATAATGTCTGCTTACATGCTTCTTAATGATGTGAAGACCTCTTTTATCAGATCAATGCAGCACACATTTCTTAGCTTTACACCCAATGGCTGCATTCTTTAGACCATGCTCAAATATTAGAGGTCCTTTAACTCCAGAACATGGTGATGTAGGGTTTTAAATTGGTCAGGAAGATGGTCACACTATGATTCAACATGGATTGTATTTCATATTAAAGATAGATTGGGGATATTTTTAATTTTTAATTAATTTATTCATCTAATGTGTATGTGTGTTTTGCCTACATGTATACAAGGGTGTATGTACAGTGTCCATGGAGGCCAGAGAGGGTATCTGATCCCCTGGATCAGAAGTCATGGACAGTTGTTAACTGCCAAGTAGATGCTGGGAATCGAACCTGGGTCCTCTGCAAGAGAAGTCAGTGTTCTTAATCACTGAGCCATCTCTCCAACCCCTTGAGGGATTTATGTAATTAAAACACTAGTAAACAAATATAGACCATTTTAATAAAGTAAGAGAAAAGAACAATATGGAGGGTAATCCTTGTCACAACTAATTTTAGAAGCCAATTTGTATTACACCAATTAAGTTGAACAGATATAAACCTCATAAATCTAATTGACAAGAAGCTATGTAATTCCTATCAAAGAAATGTGTTATTTTCTTTGTGGGTTATTTTTTTAAAGTGGACATGAAGTTGGGGGTTAAGTAGGTGCAGGGGAGTTGTTAAGGAGAGAAGTTGTGGGTGAATATGACCAAAGTACATTGAATGAAATCCTCAAGGAATTAATAAGAATATTCAATTTTTTGGTCTTTTTTTAAGACAGGGTCTCCCTGTGGCCCCAGCTGGCCTGAAACTCATTATGTAGACCAGGTTGACCATGAACTCACAGAGATGCACCTGCCTCTGCCTCCCAAGTGCTGGGATTAAAGGCATGCTCCACCATGCCTGGAGAATACTCAATTTTTTAAAAGTTGCATCACTTACAATTACACTCAATAGAAAAACTATATATTTTTAGTGCTAAATACCATCACTATCACCTGTGGCCACTGTCCACTCAGTATTAAGTACAATAGTAGACAAATGTCTATATTCTGTTCTTAACTAACAGAAGGAAGTGTTTCTGTCATGGCAGGCAGTAGGAATATATATATATATATTCATGGCTCTCAAATAGACATTAATGTAGCATCTTTGGTTTAGTACAGCATAAAGTGTAAGATATAATGTCACAGTCTTGGAAGCAACATACACAAATCCACACAAAGTCCTTAAATCAAAATAATTAGATCAATTAAAAGTATTTTATTTCTGTTGTAGTTTTAAAACTAGATATACTTTTAAAAATATTATATTAGTTCTTTGAGAATTTTTTACAGTGTATTTTGATATTCACTTCTTTCCAACTCCCCCCATTACAGATTTTGTTGAGTCAATCAAGCTAATTTATTAAACTTAGAATAGTTTGATAGTAAAAGATAACTAAGACATTTAAATTTCAAAGTGCATTAATTAGTAAAAATGAATGATGATGATGATAGTTTTCTATTGATATAATTCTAAAAGAAAATACATACTTATAAATTTATGATAAGATAAATATGTACTAGATATAACAGGGATAAATAATGGAAGAACGAACATTGGGGAATTTTACAAAGTGCAAATGTGTTCAGACATGTGCACACAGACATACACAATAAACACATGCACACATGCACACACAAACACATATAAACACATACACAAATATGTATATACATACACAAATACACATGGGCACATGCATGTACATTCTCATATGCACCCACATATAGTCATATATAGAAATATTTTATAAAGTACATGGTATTTAATTGGCCATGGTGGCACAAGCCTTTAATCCCAGAATTTGGGAGGCAGAGGCATCAAATCTAGGCCAGCCTGATCTACATAGTGAGTTCCAAGCCAGCTGGGCTACAGGAAGAACCTGTCTCTAAAAACAAACAAACAAACAAACAAACAAAAAAGCCAAAGAAACAAACTAGTACAAAATACGTAAATTTTAAAAACTGGTATTCCAAGTGGGGTTTAAATCTTGAATAAAAACATTGAGAAGAGAATTCAGACTTTACAGTCTTTAGTCATTCCCACTGTGAATGCTTATGAGAAGTTTTTGGTGAGACACAACAGAGAACAGAAGTTTTAATTTTAAAAAATCTTGAAAAATGATCTCAGTTAAAGTTATAGCTTTTTTCATAGGCTCCCAGACTTACCATATCTCCAAAGAAAAAGCATCTGCTGATATTTTACCATATTGATAGAGATGTTAATTTTTAGAATTTATTATATGTGTGTGTTTGCCTGTGAGTGTGTGTATGTGTACTATATGACTATATGCATGCAGTGCCTCCAGAGGCCAGGATGGGGCATTAGATCCCCTGAAACTGGAGTTACAGATGCCTATGAGCTGCCATGTAGGCACTAGGAACTGAACTTTGGTCTTCTGCAAGAACAGAAAGTGCTCTGAACAACACAGTTATCTTTCTAGAACTGATAGAGATTGTCTTAAAGATGAAAAGTTAAATTTTTTGGAGGGTCTGGGGATTGAAAACAAGAATGTGGAATATGTTAAAAGTTAATTCTATCCTGAGTGACACTTTTCGTCAGGGAAATTTCTTAAAATATGACCCAGTGTTATGGACTTTAATAGAGTAGAATTACTTAAGAATATAGATTTTCTACATAGTAAGTTCCTTGAGAGAAATGTGTCTGCCATGTTCATCAACAGGACACATCTTTATTAATTATTTTCTTATTTACTTTTACCAAGAACGGGTTGATATTTTTCAGTTGCAAAACAGCAAAAGAAGATCTACTTATAGAACAAAAAGTTCCTGTATTAGAATAAAAATTGATTTTTTATTATTATTGATATCTCTTTTCATAAAAAGAGAAATTTTAAAGACTGAGGCAGTTAGGATGCATAATTTAAGAGTTAATCATGTTTATGCCAATAAAACAAGGGAATGTATAAATTCAGCAATGGGCATACTACTTCATACTACTTAGAGAACTATAAAGTATTTTTGTGCTGAACTATAATTGATCTTGCAGCCACGCTATCAAGAGCCAAGGTAGCCTCACTCAGATCACTGAGTTTCTTCCATGATGGAAAGAAGATGCTCTTCCTGCCATTAAGTCTGAGTGGGGAGACTTTTGAATGGGGGAGAAACAGGTATAGGGTATTTCCCATAAAGATGGAGAAAAGGAAGGAAAGCTTTCTGTGGATTATGGCAGGAAGGAGGGATGCAGAGGGTCAGGAACACACAGGGCAAAGGCTTCCTCCTCAGCCCATCCCTGACCCACTGGGACCATCCCTAAAGGGGGAGATGATATAGGGACAGTGTATGAAAGTGGAGGATAGGAACTAAGAAAGGAAGAGAAATTCATTGATAACCAAATTATATCCACAAACAAATAGAAATTTTGCCCAGTTTTTCAAAAATCATTTTTATTTAATTAAAGCCTGACCACTTTTGGCTCATGTTAAATATTTATTTAAAAATCCATGGCTATTTATGTTTAAAAGTTATTTTGCGGCCCAACTTGGTGGTACATGCCTTTAATCCCCAGCACTCAGGAGGCGGAGGCATGTTCATCTGTAAGATTGAGGCCAGCCCAATCTACACAATGAGATCCAGGCCAGTTGGGGCTATGGGGATACTCTGTCTCAAAAAAATAAATAAATAAATAAAAAATAAATAAAAACGATGTAAGAAGGAAGGAAAGAAAATAAGGTTTTTAATAGTTGCATAAAAATATAAGTTCAAATATTTAGATAAGTGTTATTAGAATATAGAATATTTAGAATATGTACTGTATAATTTTCTCTTCAGGAACTGACTGCACATGATCTCATAAAAATGTATCTCCCAGGTCTGGTGAGGTGACTCAGTGGTTAAGAGATTATACTGTTCTTACAGAGGACGCAAGTTCAGTTTGGCACCCATGCACAGTGGCTCACAACTGCAGTAACACCAGTTTTAGGGTATCCTCTGGCCCTTCTCTGGCCTCCATAAACACCTGCACCTGTGTGCACATATCTACATAATGACACACATGCATGCACATAATTAAAAATAAAAACTTTGAAAATATATATCTTAAATTATGTAAGTAATTAAATTAAAGAAAATATGCTTAGTTGAAATTTTAACATTTCAATATTTTCAATATAGCCTTTAGAAAATTATATAGAATTTATCCTCAAAAAGCAAAAATTTAAAGCTTAATGAAATCTTGATGACAAGAGTGAAAGAAAGGCTGGAACTGCTAAGTCACCTGACCAAGGAGACCTGAATATACAATGAATGAACAACACATTCTTTGAACACAAGGCTTATGTGAATGAACATCACCATACTTTGAAGGGAAGACATCTGAACATGGTCAGACATCTTCCCTTATCTAAGAACTTTTATTTATTTATTAAATGATTTTTAATTGATCTTTTGAGACTCATACAATGTATTTTGATCCTATTCAGACCTTCTCCCTCAGAACCCCTCCCCCACTACCTCTCAGCCCTACCCCCCCATACCCCTCACCTCATGCCCTCCAGTTTTTTTTAATGGCCTATCAAATTTAATCTCTCTTTCTGAAATTCTCTTGGATATGAGTCCATAACCTGGATCCTGGTCTACTGACCAAGCAATTTTATTTTTAAGGCTGGCTTCAATTTTCCTAGGTGGCATCATTGCTGTTAATTTTTTATTGATATTTTGACTTATCCCAAAGTTATGTGAGTCCTTCATTTTCCCATACCCAGGGTTGGCTGGAATACCCCTTACTATACTATACTTAAACTCTTACCCTATGCTAAATAATATTCCCTCTTCTTCAGTTATTGGCTGGTCAGGTGACCCAGAAATCTTCAATCTTCAGTCAAGTTCTCATTTCCTTATTGAGACTCTGATATCTGTACATCCTATAACCCAGGCATACTAGACATTGGACATAATGTGTATGAAATCAGCCTTTGGATTCCTTTAATTCATTTGGCTCAGAATTCCTTCAGTTTTTCTGTGTATTTTATTTTCTGCATTATACTTTATTCTATTTCTGACAAATGTCAAATACTTCATCATGGGAAGATTATAATGACCAATTATCCTTATTTATTGTTGTCATCTCAATGAAAACTATCAAAGTTTTGATATACCAATATAATATATTTTCATCAAGGTATACTTTTTCAGCAGTCGTACTGAGGGAAATGTTAGGAACATATTCTCCTATACCTAGACAAGTTCTCATAGAGACCAACGTGCTCATGTCCAGCAAACTGGCCTATATTACTAGTAGAATTGGGTGGCCTTCCCCGTTCCTCCATGTGGGTATGAAGTTGTTTCCAGACAGCAGTGCTGAGTGGACAGGTTAGCACTTGCCGGAGGAAATGAAGCATGAGGGCTGGGGAGATGGCTCAGTCTGTGAAGTTCCTGCTTTGCAACGAGGACTTGACCTTGACCCCAGATCCCATGTAAAAAGCCAGGCATGGGTGGCATGTGCTAGTTGTCCCAGGCTGACAATGCAGAGACTAATGCAGCTCACTGGCCATCCTAGTCTAATCTCTGAGCCCCATGTCCCAGTGAGAGAGCCCGTCTCAGAAGGCAAAGTGGAGGACTTCTCAAGAAAGGCCTGAGGTTGACTTCTGGCCTCCCCATCTATGTGCACTTGCATGTACATTAACATGCACACACATACACTTTTACACGTACACAAAATGAAAAATGGAAGCACAAAGAAAATAAAATCACTACCAATCCCTGAAATGTTACAATGCTTTGAAATCAGGACGTGGCAGTTGTGAACAAAGTTACTGAATGAATTTAGGCAAAGGGTTTCTAAAAACTCCAGAGAGCTGTGGGTGCTGTCTATGGTAGAGAGTCTCCAGTAGGGTTCTGGCTTCAATCACTAGCACCTCAAAAACAAAACCACAAAGCAAACAAGTCCCAGAAAGATGGAACTAATGTACTAATTCTTAAAACTGATTATTAGGCCCAGAGATAATAGAACTACTGTCTCTAGAATTATCAGCTAATTTAAATCAGTGAAATCAAGGGTTTCTTGGGATCATAGTGATACATACCCATAGCCACAAATGACACAAGTTCCTAAACATTTAAATGCAGTTAGCTACAAAACCCACCCCGGTCCTGCCTCTGTTAGAGTAAAGCTTGGTGGAGGACATGCCAACAGAGTAAGGACATCAGAACACATTGTGTGGTGCCGCTCTAGTGACTGACAGTGGATTGCTTGTTACATAAAATCAGAGTTCAGCTTCCCCAAGTTGGGTAAGAGTGAGCATCATGAAAGTCTGTTCCTCAGATCAAATTCTGAGACACTGCAACGGCTTCAGAGCAACTGTTAAGAGCACTTTGGACAAGGGAGCCCTGCTCTCTGGGTAAGAAAGATTAATTCACAGTTGTAACATATTTTTTAGAATGTAGGGCTGCAGGACCCCAGGATTCCATAATACTACTTTGAAAACCCTTTCCCAGTGAGCAAACTTACCCCATCTGGCCTGCCATCCGAGGCTGTGACGATGAGGATGTAGCGGTCTGTGCTCTCCCTGTCCAGTGCTTTCCCTAGGGTTAGAATTCCAGTACTAATGGCAGAGAAAGAAACAAAAAGACACAGATGTAGTATGCCCAGTGAACTGGCTTTGGGGATGACTCCACCTGGAGCTCAAACTCTCTTTCTCTCTTTTCTCTCTCTCTAGTTCCTCACCCTTCCTCCCCACAATGAAAATACTGCATATTTTTGCTTACATATGGACTCCATATATATGGTGTATATGATGTGAAAGCTGTTTGGACAGTTACTGCTGATGGTTTCCCTCTCAGTAATCACAGCCTGAATATTTACGCAAGACACGGGATTTGTGCTGAGAATGGGGAATGTCTCTTTAAGGGCATAGAGATTCTCAGCAATAAAGGCAAATTCCAAAAGGAAATGTTATACCAGAGATGATACACTACTTTCTAGTGGAAATTTTTTTAATAAACAAAACTATGCTTAATTCATTTCAGGAAGAAAGATGTCTTAGGTGGAATCATTTCAAAATAAAGACTCAACTGCTCCCTAGCAACATCAGAATTCTCAGAGGCAGGGACTGGTCCCTTAAAAATAGTACTGGTTATTTTCCAATCACTGCAGCATGTTCATTCTAGAATACGAAATAAGCTCTAACTTTGATAAATTCTGTGATGAAGTTTATTTTCCTTTATAACTTCAAAGTACAGAATTTATATGCAATTAGAAAACATACTGGACATATTAAATCTGCAGACATGCTCAATTTTTTATTTTAATTTTAATTTTTATAAGCATATTTAAATATATAATTGTTTTCAAAAATTAATCAGGCTACATATTTTATATTCTTTATACTATGTTACAATTAGCCTTCATTCTGTCATTTACTATTATACAAATTCACACAAGCAATTTATCATTTTGTTACTTCTCTGAAGTTTAGAGTGATTCTTAATTTATATAAAATAGGACAGGAACAACATTTGGATACATTTTCATATTTAGAATTAATTTTGCCCCTTATTTTCTAGAATAAATCTTCCCTTATATGTATTTTATTCTCTAATATCATGTTTAAAACAATTTAGTCAAATACTTTGCTCTCTAAAACAAGTTCAGCATGAATTTCTTGGGTTTTACACTTAGATAGAGCAGTTGACATTTTCATTTAGCTGTAGTAAGTACTCACAATGGAAAAGTTTACCTTACTGTAATAAACCACTGAAACACTTATCAAGTGTAGAAACTTAATTTGCTTTTGATGGATAAGTAGATTTCGTTTTATTGCGCCTTTTATTCTGAGAATGGAATTTCTATGCTTCCCACCACTTGGGGCAGTTAGAACAGAGTCAAGGGAAACAAATGAGTCAAGAACACTGTATATCTGTCATTTCTTTGTTGTTGATGATGCGAACTTTGGAAGAGCTCAGAGCATAAGGCTCAGCTTTGAAACTGTCTTTGCTTGTTGTCCATTTTATTCTGTTTGCCAAAATAACTGAAAACTTGTTCCAGGGTGTGTTCACAATAATCAGGCTTGGATCAACTTTCTATATCACAGATGCTTTGGATAATCTTGTTCTGTGATGATATTCAAAGAGAAAAGCAAGGCAAATTTTGGGTTCTGAGAATGACTCATAACTTATAACGTAAGAAATTAGGAAGCCTGAAAACTGAACCACAGTCTTGCCTTGGTCCGCCTAGGCTCCTTCTATTCCCATGTTCCTCTTCGATAACTCCCCTAGGGCCCAAACATAGACGGTGACTGGAACTTCATATACCATTCCTGTTCTGGACCATGGTTTCCTATTCCTGTGATTATGATGGAGACATTTCCTTGCTTAAAATGCTATATGCATTCTGACTCAATATTGCAGGCAGTTGAGTAGATGAACAGAATATTGGGAAGTGAGGTAAAATGTAAGAAGTAGATAGTGCCTTCTAATAGAATGGGAAAAGTGAAAATTCTTTGATGGAATCCTAGTAAAACTGGCCAGAAAGAACATTCCCATCAGGCCAGGATACTGTGGACAGCATCACAGGTGCAATAAACCTTTCATGGATTCATAGTCCATGGCTTCTAATGAGCTCTCAGTAACAGTGCTACTTGGGTTTTACAGGACTGGAAAAATGGCTCAGAAGTAGAAGTGGTGAATAAGGCAATTCCATAGAACATCAGAGATCAAGGAAGTAGAGTCAGACCCAAGTCTGATGGAACTCTGCAAGAAAGACCCTCTCCATGGAACAACATAATATCAAGGAGGTAGAGTAAGACCCACCAGATATTTATAGAAACAAAGGAAAAAAAGTAAAGTGAAAGACAAAAAAGTAAAAGACAACATAAGCATCATAGGAGAGCATTACAGTGTTTCCACTTGTTTTGACTTGTGCTGGTCTTGAAAACAGCAGTGAGGGTGAACAGAGACAACCTGGACACTGTTGTGGAGGGACACACCTAGCTCTTTCCACAGAGTTGTAGCTGTCTTACCTACACTATTGCTAGTTGTCTGAAGAAATAATACTCAGCACTTGTCTTTGATTAAACTTGAATCTCACACAAGGAAGAAAAGTACTGGGCATTCTTTAAAATCACTGTAAGGCAAGAAAGAACCCAACAGCTTACGTAAAAGTTTAAGGCTGAAGCACATCAAGATCCTGTTGTGAAAACATGGTATACAGTTTTGGCATCCGAAAGTGTGTTGGAATATAAACCAATGTGAAAAAATTAAGAATCCAGAATAAATCCTGGTAAAGTTTCCACAAGGACACCAAAACCACTCAATAGGAAAACAAGACTTTTAAACAACTTAGAGTATCATAACTGTAAATCTATTTGCAAAAGAATTAAAGTACTACCTCACACTCTGTGAAATAATAACATAAAATGGGTCAATAATCTGAATGTGAGAAATGAAACTAAAAGAACCTGACATAAACATATTGAGGTCAGTATTTATGACGTGGATTCAACAATGGCTTGATAGATACACAAAAATCCAAAGTAAAAGTACTTTAAACTATTACTTAAATTAGACTCAAAATGACATAAATTTTATATATCAGGAAAGTGAAAATCTGATAAAACAGAAGAAACTGTTTTTCAAATCCTATATCCAATAAGCCTCTGGCTTCTGTACTACAAGATACTCTTACAATTAGCCAAGAGGCAACTCAATTAAAAAGTAGTAAAAGTTCTGAGTGGACACTTTTTGAAAGAAAGTAAGCAGGGAGGAAAGGGCTCATAGAGAGATACTCAGTGTCATCATTGACTTAAATGCAGATCAAAGCCACACTGAACACTTCATACTTATTCATAGCTATAATTAAATAAGTAAAACTGTAGTACCAATAACACTTGAAGATAAATGTGTGCGAAATGGGATACTGGAGTCCTCATGTATTGCTGGTGAGAATATAAAATGATTTGGTCACTGGTGAAAACATTTAGTCATTTCTCAAAAAATAAGATACAGAATTACAAAATGCCCTAGCAAATCTACTTCTGATTATATACTCAAAACAAACAAACTGGAAAATACATATTTATGCATGTCTGTATGTTCATTACAGTAGCATTTGTAATAACCAAAAGGTGTAAAAACACCCCCAGATTTCCATTAATAAATAAATAAACACATTATTCTTCATGCATACAGTGGCATATTATGTGGGAAAAAAGGAACCAATATGTCTGCTAAACATATTCTTGTGAAAGCAGTCAGATGTTAGACACAATGTGCACATGCAACACAATTCCCACCCGCTCCTTATCCTCTACCAATTCTTGTTCACAAATTACAACTACTCTCCATTTTTTCTACATAGATCTGTCTGTTCTGGGCACTTCCTAGACATAAGAAGTCATGTCTCAATGACTCATTCTTATTTCATGTGAAATTATAAGTGCTCATCATTAAAGTGACCCACACACTGTCCTCTTGATTTAGCATTAAGACCACATGTTCTGCAGACTGAGACTTTGGCCATATCATTATAATCATGTCTAAATTATCTCTCCCTTCCTTCAGTGAATAAGGTACTATAACTCTACACATACATCAGAAAGGCATAAAGCCAGTTCTTTAGCAAGCACTCACATCTGATCACCTTGACAGTACAGAGCAGAAGCAGGTGACACCTAGAAATTGATCACCATCTTTTTTAATTTTTAAAATACTATTTATTTTTGTCTTTTTGAGAAAGGGTCTCCCTGTCACCCCAGCTGGCCTGGAACTCGCTATGCAGACCAGGCTGGCCTCAATGCCTGCTCTGATCACCTTCTTTGATGCCATCTCCCAGTCTTTTCAATAGCTGTGATTACAATGTGTTGAGAGAAGTAAGCCAAAAATACCGCTGGCAACAACCACAGCAAGGACCAGCACAGCAAACTCTCTCTATTGGTGCAATAGTGGCACTTTTATCTTGGAGGTAATCAATAGCTACCTAATTGGACTTAACACTCTCTCAATGGGTGGAAACTCATGTGTGGTACGGTAAATACTGTCAAATACACATGGCTGGAGAGGACATAGATCCTAGAGAAAACCTATGTCTGTCACCTCTCTAGACAAACATAATTTCTTATGTATGCTAAATATGGGTCCTTATACTTCCAGACAAGTATACCTGTCGCCACCCAGCAAAGAAGCTTCTTTTTGCAACAGATGGAGGCTATTATAGACTTCCAAAACCAGTCAAATGCATGAAATAAGTGTCTGTGAAGTATCTAGTCCTAAGTGATTCATCTACAATGGAACAACTAAGGCTCACATAACATAGTGGAACATGGGGTGCAAAGAATATTAATGCATCCCTTAACTCTCACCAGCAGATCTTCACACAACAGAGGGTGATGAACACAGAAAGACACAACTGGCCACAAGTCCCTGGACAGGACTCCTGTATTAAACCTCACCCACCCAGGGCTCAGGGACCATTATGGAAGAGGGAGCAGAAAACCTGTAAGAGGCAGGGGAGCTAGATGACAGCAAGCAGAGTTTTCCAGGCTGCTAGGAACTTGCTCATATGAACATAGACCAGTGGTGACAGCACACACAAGACCATGCAAACTCAAACCAGACAAAAACCCAGCATAGAACTGGGGAAATGGTCAAAAAGCCGAACTGTAGACAATGAACTATTAGCAGTTGGACACTCCTAGGTGAGGGCATGTTGGTCTTCTTTAAGGGAGTAATGCCAGTCAGGTTGGCCAGGCTCACACTGACTGACTTATAGGCCTAGGCCTTAACATATGTGACAGAATGCATGAGATCTGGTTGGGGGGCTATGGGGGTGCAGATGGGGGACCTTGCTACCAAGTCTCACTTTGAATGAACAAGTCAGTGCTGATACTACTTTCTGTTTGTGGAAATGTCCTTGTCATTGTGAGTAGCTAAAAACTGTACAGGTGTCTAATTAGACCCAAGCTTTGCCTGCAAGTGAAATGTTTCCACCTCAGTGGATTTTATTTGTTAAAAAAATGTTTACAATAAATAAACAGTCTCCTGGGAAAGGTTTTGAGTTTAGAATTACCCCCTAGTGCTCATTAGCATTCATGGGAAAAATGTAAAATAAAACTACAAATAACTGAGAGTCTCTGATTAGCAGTCAGTTCTCTTGATAATAGAATGTTGCTTGACATTAAAAGGGCGAAATCAGGTATAAATCATTTTCTTTGTAACTTACGTTTCTGAAAGATTGAAAACTCGCTGAGGGTCTCCATTCACAATGGCGTATGTTATTGGGTCTCCCTCTCGGTCAATTGCCTTCAGAGAGAAAACATAAATCAATTAACAACTAATTTATGGAAGTTTGAAACTAAAAGTGTTAAAGAATTAGGATTAAAGTGTAGCTTAATGTCAAGATACTGAATAAAGAACTTCATACTGAATTCTAGTATTTCTGAAATTGTACAGGATTGTATGAAACAGGAATAATGTTTTCCTATAGGAATAGTTTTCTTAAAGTTTACATAATTTAATGAACTTAACAGTTTCATTTAAAATGCATCTTTACAATTTATACAAAACAAATTAACAATTTGTCAATATATTATTTAAGAATTTTTCTTTCTGTAGCTCCAGTTGGCCTAGAACTCAAACTTGCTATGTAGAGCAGACTGGCCTCAACCTCACAGAGATCTGCCTGCCTCCACCTCCTGAGTGCTGGAATTAAAGGCATGCACCACTATGCCTGGCTGGCAAACTGTCTGATTAAGAATCTTGAATTTGGAGCCAGAGAGCTTGAATTCAAAGTACCCATGCATTTATCAAGGAAGTGATTGTATCACAAATTTTTCATTCATAGAAATGAGAACTATTACAAAAACGTTAATCCAGACTGAAAGGTTTAACTTCAGAAAGGATATGCCAAGGCTCTTATTTGGGTAATCCTAAACTTAAAACTATTTTGATATTGAGGGTATTTTTATTTTTCCTGACCGTAAGTCAAAGAAAATAAAACCTGATGCTTCTCATGTTGAGGTCTGTCATTCCTTCTCCAAAACAGAAACACAAACATATGTTGTGGGATGAGGTCTGTTTTTGATTCTTAAAACGTTTAATAGTTCCTTTTATCAAAAAGCCATCAAATCCCCTAATGAAGTGATGGATAGAGACATGCTCTGGCCTCTATATGACTGATGTCATGGATGCAGAGTCTCTGGATGTTGTGTGAGGGAAGCTGTGTGAGAGATGTCAGAGGAACTTTTTTGGCATGACCCTAGAGAGACAAAACTATCCATAGGTTGATAAGAACTCAATCTCATGGTACTACCCAGACACAGGACTCCCTGGGTAAGATGACTTCTATCTCTCTGTTACTACCCAGACCCAGGACTCCCTTGGCAGGCACTCACTGCCTTGGTGTCGGAGGGCATGGGGAATGAGCAGTCACTAGATTCTCTTTAGTGGAGGAGTAATAACACCACCAGCCAATCAGTGTCCAGTGTGCAATCTGAGTCCCAGTGGGTGGGGAGGCTGTTCTTGTCAGAGCTTCTCTGACAGGTCACACACCCTGACTATGCATAACAGCTCTAAGCTGCCACAGTCCTGTCAAGGTCAGATGCTCCTCTAGGATAATGCCTAGTCCAGAGTCAAAGGGCAGCTGAATGCCAACACTTCTGATAGTAATAAACATCTCCTATTACCTGACTGCCAGTTTCTGTCTAGTCTGCTTCACATGTGACCCCCTCCTTCCCATGGTTCATATTCTCCTGAGTTTACCTGAGGCTAGGGCCATATATTCTCATCATGCATGTCTCTCTTCATTTTATAACACTTTCTTTTATATTTTTCTGATGGCTTGACCTTGGACTGCAATAATTTGTCACTTCATCCAACAGTACAGCTCTAAATAGCATCGTTTAAAAATTTTTAGTGAATTTTGTGCATTTTATACAATAGCTCTTGATCATATTTAGATGCTCTCCATATATTCACCCCCAGGCCCCCCTCCCACTGGATTCCATGCATTTCCATGCAGTCCATGTTAATGCCTATCGAGTGATGCCATGGGCTCTCATTTAGCCTCTCTACTACCCTTCCCTCAAATTTGCAGATTTAGGTACTAATATCCCTTTGTGCATAAAACACAGCCTCAGTTTGATAAATTAAATCTTCAAATCCCCTCTTGTAGTTAACCAACATTTTAAAAGGGGGAAGAGGTCAAAATAGAGAAAGAAAAAAGAGCCTCTTGCTGAGCGAACAAGATGACTCAGGGGTTCAAGTCTCTTGTACCAAACCTGTCAACCTGTCTTCAAGGAGTGAACTGATTCCTGCACATTGTCCCCTGACCACCATACGTGTGCTCTCGCATACAGGTACCCACACACCTTCTGACTGCCATACATGTGCTGTCACATGCAGGCACCCACACTCCTTGCCACATTAAAGGAAATGCTAATAAAAAAGAACCAGATGCTTTCACTGCTTCACTTCTTAGAAAGGACTAGTGCGTCAACCACCACCTCCCATCCACGCTTCCTCCTTCCCTCACCCCATCCCCATTTTCCTGACCCCTCAGTGCCATGTATGGCACTACACATTTTCACCTTCCTGACTCAGCCTCACCCCCAGTCCAACACATCAGCAAATTCTACTGGCTCTTTTCAAATGTTTGCTATGTCTGGATGACTGTGCCCAGTTCCTTCCCTACAAAGTTCTTACCTCATAAATGGTGTCAAAAACACTCTTAGTAACAAGTCTCATAATAATATATTTTCAAGTAAGTGAACAAAGTGATTATTTCCAGGACAAAATATTATTTATTTCAGGTAAATGTTATGACATATGTATATGTACATGTGCACACACCAAGTAGAATACAAATATCCAAATACACGGAAATTATGAACCAGAGTAAAATTCATGAAACACTTCATTTAAGTCTAGACCAACAATTTAAAATTCTATAGTTAATTACAATAAGATCTTATAAAATATGAAACAAATTTTAAAAATGATTCAGTGAGTTGATAGTTTCCTCTTATTTCTGTTTGTAGAAAAAAAAGATTAAAAACAGAGCTTAGAGAGTATATTTTACCACTAAAACGCTTACAACAAATATCCCTGTTGATCATATTTACTTGCTCTGTCGTTCACTTATGATTATCAGTAAGTTCTTTCCATTTGTTCTTTGGTTTGTAGCTGCTCTTTTTTTTTTTTTTTAATATGTTAAGAAACAAGAGATCTGGCTGGAAAGATGGATCAGTAGTTAAGAGCACTGACTGCTCTTGCAGAGAACCTGGGTTCAATTCCCAGCACCCACACAGCAGCTAACAACCATTCATAACTCCTGTTCCAGGGGATCCAATGCTCTCTTCTTACCTCTGCAGGCATTGTGTTACATGGGTACACTTACATACATGCAGGCAGTATACTCATACATACACATAAATAATAATAATAATTTTTTAAAAAAACAAGAGGCATCCGTATGAACAAACTATTAAGTCAAGGCTAACATTCAATCTTTGTGTATTTGCAGTGCTAGGGATGATTTCAGGACCCTCTGCCTACTAAAAGCTCTAGCTCTGAGCTGCATCTTCAGCCTGCAGTACTTAATCTTTTATTTGCATTTATTTATTGTGGGGGTAGCATACGCCATGAAAAGAGTCTTTCCTTCTTCTATATGGGTCCTAGGGACCAAATTTAGGTCATCGGGCTCAGTGACAGGAATCTCCCTGCTGAGCCACGTCGCTGTCCTCTGAATCATTTAATGTTTCAGAACAACCACAATCTGTGAATTTTGTGGATGAATTCTTTGTGAATATTGTGACTTTATTCATGTAAGTCAGTGTTTATGTTAGGAAATTTCAATCTCATTTAAGCCTCAGAGGAATTTAGTTGGTAAATAGAAAGTGCAGAAGAGTTAAATTATGCTACTATTTCTGTCCTCATTTCAACCGGAGTGCTCTACTTAATAAATAGAAACTCTGTTCTTTAAGGTTAAAGCATTTCCTATATCTTTTATTTTTCAAAAAGCAAGTAAAAAATAAACCTGTTCATCAAGGTCTAAAAAGTGCCACCACATCTGTCTTCCTTGGGCTCTTGGGGAATTTACTGGGAGGCTGTAGAGCCAGCCTGCTGGGTCATCCATTTATTCTGAGGCAAGATACTTAAGGACCAAATAAGGAAAATAATAAACATAGGTGCCATATTCACTTATTAATTGACATTTATTGAGCATCTTCCCTATGTTAAATACTGGGTCCTTAGCAGTGAACAGACAGATAAAACCCTAACTTTGTAACCTACATGTTAGTGTGGAACAAACAAAATAGTTAACTAAAAATGTAGGATTTAAAGTATGAACTAATTCAAGAAGAACATCTAGAGGAGAGAGGGTAAATTTTCCCTTGATAAATGAGTAATCAGGACAGCAATGCTAATTACGTGAAACTTCAGTACTTGACTGAATACAGGGACACAGATGAAAGTCAGTCCTGTGGAGATGCATTCTAGCAACTGAAAAGGCCAAGAAGAACAATCTGTCCAGTGAGTCCTGTGATGAGAGGAAAGAGATTGTTGGCTTGGCACATAGAAGACACATATTCAGGTTTACTTGGTTACTAATCTCAGTTAAATAACTGATGCTTACTTTGGATGGCTAGCAAGTAACAGTCTATAGCTGGTGGTTTGTTAATATGTGTTTAACTTAATGGTTCTGATAAAACTAAGCATTTCTTTAATTATTTACTTGAAGGATGAACAACACCTTTGAAAACAACTCTTTCTAGACAACTCAACCAGATGACTAAACTCATTTGATATTGAATTGTCAATTTGATAGAGGTGTGAAATAACTATTCAAAGTAAACAATTCTCTTACAGACAAAAAAATTTGAAAAAGAAACAAATCTTCTAGAAACTAATATTTTGTTCCTGTTATGGAGGACTATAGCCATCTAATGCCATCTGGTAGAGTGCACTTTATACACAGAAATGATTCTACACATTCCAGAGGACATTAAGGCAAAGTACCAGCCCCCGAGGATGCTAAAGGAGATAAAAAAAAATCAATGAACTTAGCTGAGCTTTCCTTTCTCACTTAGGCAAACAAGTTCTGATTTATGCTATTAACTGAGTTCAAGAACTGTGCCTTTTTATTTAGGACAACGTCATCTTAAAAAATATGTGCTCACCCCTGGTATTTAGCTGTTGGCCCTTGATAAAATGGTAATATTCATAAATATATTTCACTATGATTTAATGCATATATTCTATTTATGTAAAGTAGATGTATTTTGTCATTTAATTCTGATACACAATTCACTATGCAAAATAAGTCTAATTTCAAAAAGTAGGTATACTTATTCAATATTCCAGAAACATAAATATATGTAAATAATATATGTAACACACAATTCTGAAATTTGGAAATGTAGCTAAATATAGAAATATGTGCTTCAAAACACAATACTACTGAAAATAACACATAAGAAAGGCATAATTCCCCAAATACCTCTTTTTCTTTCAGAATTGGTTTGGATTAACAGTCTTTTGCTGAGGAGTCCATGTGAAATGCTTTAGGCTAAAAAGTAGCAGCAAAGACTCTGCTGAAAGGGTTAGAAATGAGCTTTAAAAAATGAGTATATCTACTCAGAAATGAATAGTGGTTAACACAAGTCTATATTTACTTGTGTCACATGGGAAAATTTCTGTGACCCAGGAAACCTTAAAAGGAAAGTAGCTAAATTTTGGCAGATTTAGAAAGAATGCATGAGGTCCAGGTAATTTTCTACTTAACTGTACAGAATTAGTGATGTTGAGACACAAAGAAACTTAATCCATTCTAAATAGATGTACAATTCTAAATCTGTATTTCTTTCAAGAACAACAAAAAATGTTAAAGTAATGGAACTATTCAAAATTAGCCATTCAAATAAAGATGGTTATAATTTATATCCACGGGACACATTAGACAGTAGATATCACATCTCACTTAATCCTCAAAATGATCTGGTCTGCTGAGAATCACTATCTCTTCTTCCCTAATGATAAAATATCAAGTTTAAAAGTTTAAAAGATATCCTGAAGCTCACATACAACTCATTGTCCACCATAGCAGTGGTGCAGTATGCCAGCCAGACTCCATCACATCTCACCTACTTCCCTCACAGACTATCTTCCATGCAGTATCCACAATTTTTTAAATTTAAGTTTGTAGTCAAGTCAAATTCTTTCAATGTAACTAATTTTGATCAGAGGAATTATAGTGACATAGTAGTACATAGTAGGGATGATCACAAACACAATCCTTGTCCTATGAGGTTTTATCAACAGGTCATATTTTAGGCCTCTTAGATTCGTGTATGCATGCTGGTGTTCACACAGTAATGAAATTGCCTAACCGCACACTTCTCAGAACACACACCAGTGGTTCAGTGACGTATCACAGAACCTTCGCTACAACTTCACATCTAGTATGTGTGTCTCTGGTTTTGTATCACTTTCCCTATGAAAGTATAAAAAATAAATTCTTCAGGTATTTTCTGTCTAACTTCACTTCTGAATTATCCCCATATCTGTTTTCATTGCCTACAATTCTATATAATGTACATATTTTGTTAATTTTCTTCTTTACCTACTAAAAGGTAATCTGCATTGTGGCTCTGAATAGCATTTTTTTTTAAATTTAAGTTTGTAGTCAAGTCAAATTCTTTCAATGTAACTAATTTTGATCAGAGGAATTATAGTGACATAGTAGTACATAGTAATGATGATCACAAACACAATTCTGGTCCTATGAGGTTTTATCAACAGGTTATATTTTAGGACTCTTAGATTCGTGTATGCATGCTGGTGTTCACACAGTAATGAAATTGCCTAACCGCACAGTTCTCAGAACACACCTCAGTGGTTCAGTGATGTATCACAGAACCTTCGCTACAACTTTACATCTAGTATGTGTGTCTCTGGTTTTGTATACTTTCCCTATGAAAGTATAAAAAATAAATTCTTTAGGTATTTTCTGTCTAACTTCACTTCTGAATTATCCCCATATCTGTTTTCATTGCCTACAATTCTATATAATGTACATATTTTGTTAATTTTCTTCTTTCCCTACTAAAAGGTAATCTGCATGAAATTAGAAGTTGTGTCTACTACATTTACTAAGACCAGTCATAACCGGTCCACAGTAGGTTCCAAGTTTTGTATTCACTGTACTGCTCCAGAGAGGAAGTCAACTTCATAAGGTTCCCTCTACCCCCTCCTCCTCCATAGATCACAACCAACTATGTACCCATAAACATCAGTGCACATCTCCCTCTTAGGTGCTGTGGTGACTCAATGTCCTCATATCCTTCAGAATGACAGGTGTTTGTTTCATACATTTTATCATATTACCTAGGGGTACTGGAGGGACCCCTGCCTCCCATAAACTTCAGAGACTGACACATAAAACACAGCACATAAGCATTCTTCCATGCTTGCTGCATGACACATTCCTGGAGCACCCTGGAATAGCTTCATTCTGGCTCAGACTAGGAAGACTAAATGTCTCACTGCTCTAGCTGCAGCATACCCGCCTGGCACAGTGGAGTGGTCATATCATTGACTGCCTGTGGAAACTGACATGTGCCTTCCTGTGCCATGCAAGTGACCTACATGCCCCTGCAGAGCCCCCCTAGAGGAGACACATATGGGTGTTCTCCCTGACAGCTGTGTGAAGGACACCTGCCAGGCTGTTGTAGTGTCCTCCTTGCATGCCTTCTCAAAGTGGATAGGTCCTCTGACTCACACTGAACACACTATTCCCAAGGCCATCATCAATTGAAAGTTGAGGTGCTATGTGTAGAGTACATGATTACACCCAGGTGATACCAAACCCATATTCCAGGACACATCTTTAGAGGAAGTCCTTCTCTATGAGAGTTTCTGTGAATTGATACACCAGTGATCTGTACACGGGCAACTGTTAACACACGGAGTATGAAAAGGAAGGGCATGTGATGTCTCTAAGGGAACACAAAACTCTTTACTAAGAAACCATAAAGAAAGAAAAGTTACAAAAATGCCTGAAAAAAATTCTTTAATGTCACTCCCTTAAAGATAGGGGAGGGGGTCTAAATATGATCAAATGTATTGTATGAAATTCACAAAAATTTAATTTGAAGAATTCTTTAAACCTGATCACAATGAAACTCAGTGAAGTATCAGAAAATATAAATAATTTATAAAAACAAAATGATACAGCTGAGATACTCAGCAAAGAGACAGCGGCCATATGAAAAACCAATACTTTTAGAACTGTAGAATTCAGTAAGTTAAATGGAAAACATAAGCAAGTCCCCCATTCACCAGAGTAGCTCAAGCAGAGGACAGTAGCTCCTCTGCACTTGAGGACAGAACTTCCCTAACATTCAGTTAGATGAAAATAAAATTTTAAAAATGAAAAAGAAAGAAGAATGTACCCGACTAATGAGACAAAATTATATAAACAAATTTTCAATTTATAAGAATTTTAGAAGTTGAAGAGAAGGAAAAAGCTTAGGCAAATCAGAGGGTTAACTAATGCCTTGAATTTCCCCATTACAGGTATATTTAGGTATAGGAAGAAAAGGATCCCAAATATATTTGACACTAATAAGTCTTCTCTGAAGCACAGTATAGTCAAAATGTAAGAAAAAATTTAAATTAGCAACAATAGGTGGCTTAGACATATTTGGGGAATATGCATGGGAGGAAGAGGTTTTTCAGAAGAAGCATTACAGAGGAGGGGAATGATTGACAACATCAAAATTCTTTTTTTCAGAAATCAGAGAGAAATCCTCCCCAAGACAAACAAAAACAAGTTATCACCATCAGATGTGTTAGTAATGCTGTATAAGGAGCTCCAATGTCTAGAAGTTACGAAAGAAATCACCAGCATGAAAACATACAAGACTATAAAATCCAGTGGCAGAGCAAATGCATAAAAGAGAAATACTAAGGGAACAAATTTATCAATACCATGGAAAAACCAAGCAAAACAGGAAGCATGAAGATAAACAAAGGAAATTAGAGAGAACCAGAGGGACGTTAACAGAATGCCAGGAGTCAGTGACTACACTGAACGTGAATGAATTAAATTCTGAATTAAAAGACGCAGACTGGAGGAGTGGCTTAAAAATATCCAACAAAAACCAAACCAAAGGTTTAACAAGAGATTTAAAAATATGCTGCCGATGAGTCAGATGTTTCCGCAGTAAGAATTTATGAGACTGAAAAAGGGGGATTTAAAAAGCTACTGTGCTGAAGGGAAAATAGAGATGAGCAGGGATTACTTTGTATGTAAGATAAAAACGGACTTTCAGGAAAATACTCTAAACATGTGTAGAAAAGTCCTTAAATAGTGATCAAGGAGTCAATTCAGAAAAACCTAGGAAAACTGCACCTAGATAAGCAGCTGAAATTGTAGCACATGACTTTACAAATATGACATTACTAGACCTGAAGAAGAGAGAGAGATTGGATACAAGGGTCATTTACAAGGCTCAGGCCCCACTTTTCACCAAAGGACATGCCATTTAGGCTGAAACATCAGCAATGAAACACTGGTATTAAATTATAGCACAGATTAAATAGGTCTGAGAGTCAAAGACCTGTCATTTCCTACAACAGCTGGAGAGGATGCATTCTCAAGACTATGTGGAAAGTTCTCTCGGATAGGTCATATGTTAGGCTATGCAACAGGTCTCAATAAACTTAAAAGAACAGAAATCATATCAGACACCTCCTCTGGACAGAATGAAATAAAACTAGAAATGAAAAATAAAAATGATCAACTATCCAAATGAACAAAAGTAAATAATATTCTATTGGATAAGCAAAGAGTTATTGGAGATAATAAAACGAATGTGTTTTTAAAATTTAAGGGCCTCATTGGTTAAGAGCAGTGACTGCTCTTGCAGAGGATTAAGGTTGGGTTTCCAACACTCACAAGGCAGCTCAGAACTGTCTGTAACTCTAGTTTCTGGGGATCTGATGCCTTTATCTGATCTCTGTGGGCAATGCATGCGTGTGATGCACTTACACACATGCAGGCAAATAGGCACACACATAAAATAAGAACATATAAATTTTAAAAATCTTGAAACAATTTACAATGGACAGTTGATATGACAAAATTTACAGGATGTAGTAAACACTCCATAGGAGAAAGTTAATAACAATAAACACTTATATCTGAAAAATAGAAAAAATAATAAATAAAAAAGCTCAGAATAGTGATAAACAATATTGAAAAAAGAAAATAATGCAAAAGATCATGGATACAAAATATTGCTGTTTTTGTAAATCAAGTGCTCTTGGTCAGGGTAGTTCAAGAGACTCCAGAAATAATACAGGCTATTGCCACAGCCCTTGATGGCTTCTCAGAACTTGAAGGTAGAACCCTATTACTGAAGACAGGACACACTTCAGACACAGGATATGAAATGATTTATCTGGAACTGACCTGGAAGCTTCTTCCCTGAAGACTAGCTCTCATAGTATCCAAAGATACTATGCAAGCTGCTAAGGAAGAAAAGCAATCAACAGTCAGTTCAACCCAGATGTAAAGCCTATGAACCACAACAGTGACTGGCACAGCACACTATCTATTGGTGCAGTGGTAGCACTTTTATCTTGAGAGTGACCAACAGTCATCTAATTGTAGGCACTCTCAATGGGTGGGACTTCATGCTTAGTACTGTAAACATAGCAAAGTAGACATGGCTGGACCCTAGAAAAGAACCTACTACTGTTACTTCCCTAGAACAAAGTAATTTCTTACTATATTCTCAATGTTTCTCCTTATATTTACAGATAAGTATACCTTTCACCACCATCAAAGACTCTTTTTGCAGCAGATGGAGACTATTACAAAGTTCCAGAACAGGTCAAATGTGGAGAATAGGTGCAAGTGCCCAGACTTGACTGACACATCTGTAAGGCAACCTCTACTTCTAAGGCTCAGGGAACAACATGGAAGAGAGCCTGAAAAGATGTAAGAGCCACTGGGATGAGACACCTGCTGCTAGTTAATATGTACTAGACATGATAGGGAAGCTGTGCCAGTGAAATCCCCACAGTATTGTAGGCTACTGAGATCTGCATAATGCCAATTGCTGACTTGCCAAGGTGGATATAGGGGGATACCACTCAAGATGAAGAGCTATAGACAGTCAACCGGTGCTAAGGGAGTGAGAACCAGTTTTCTCCATGAACTAGCTCCTTGAGAAGTTATCTAACCCCAAAGTCTGCAGCCTTAAACACAGGTACACATGAGCACCACTGAATGAGCTCAATACTTTGTGTGTGTGTGTGTGTATGTGTGTGTGTGTGTGTGTGTGTAACAATAATAATCAGAGAAACGATAAGAAATTTGTGGGAATGGGGAGAACATAGGAGGAGTGGAGGAGGGTTGGGAAGAACTTAAATAATGCAATTACAATACTTACATGATGTTCTCAGAAATAAAACAATAAAGGAAAGGAAATTGGCATATGACTGAGGCAAATGCAGCCCCATGTCCACTCCAGTTCTAGTCACAGCTGCCTGAACTCCAGCATAGGTGTTCATGGATGAAAAGAATGGTACACATGAATAGTAAAAAAAGAATGCAGCTCAGTACAAAAAGAGGTGTTTGCTCTGCTTTGGAAGCTTAAATTTGATGTCTTGAATGGCTATCACTAGAGGTGGGAGTGGGCAAGGTGGGTTGGAAAATAGTGCCAGAACATGGATAGGAGGACTAAGCTGTGGCATTCTGTCATACAGTGAGGTACTGTACAACTGTGATTTAGTGTATGAGGAACCAGCAAAGTGGGGCTCATACATAGAAATATGAAGACAGGGTAGGAAGGAAGAGAATGAGAATTGACCTGATTTGACCAGTTCACATGGCAAACACACTGAGCTGCCATGCTACACACTGTAATCACATACAAGTGTTACCTGCCAATGTAAAGAAAATAAATGAGAAAATACCATCCACAGCAAGAATTCAGTGCATGTTTGTATGTTGGTCCTTGCAAAGTCATAAATCATAATAGTGGTATAATGAAGAAAACAAGAATTTTTGGAAACAGCTGAAAAGGAGCAGCTCTCACTCTTCAGGCTTTGACAGAAAAACAGGTAGAAGAGTCATACCCCAGGAAGGTGAGGTGCACACTGGGTTCTTCCTCAGTGAACAGATTGGAAGAACACGCCTCAGTAGGATGTTCAGTCCTACTTCTGTTTTGCGTGTGCACATCCTTCTGTAAGATGTGATAAAAGACCTGCTGTGGCCTTGTTGTGACTAGCAGACATATAGAACCCCAGATTCATCTTCTGCTCCATCAAGTGTTCAACCGTACATACATCAACAAGAAGAACAGTCATTCTCTACCGTGCTTGTTCTACTACCTTTGTTTCAACTGCTTCTAAACTGAGATAGAAAAGGAGAGGCATGTGTATGATGTGTGTGTGTATGTGTGCTTGTGTGTACATGTGTACATTGTATGTTTAACTCTCTGTGTGTATGTATATGTGTGTACTTTGTATGTGTGTGTTTGCATATGTGCTTGTTTGTGTTTGTGTGTCTGTATCTGAGTATGTTTGTTCTTGATTGAATATGTGTGTTTGTGCCTGTGTATACTTGTGTGTCTCTGTGTGAGTTTGTGGACATGTAGAATGTCTTTTGTGTGTTTGTGTGTGTGTGTGTGTCTGTATGTGTGAGTCTGTGTGTTTGTGGATATGTGGGTTGTGGGGTGTTTGTGTGAATGTATGTTTACATGTGTATGTGTGTGGGGTATTTGTGTCTGTATATATTTGTTTGTGTATGTATGTGTTATATGTATTTGTGCAATTATTAGTGCATAATCAAAGAAACCATAACTTTTCAGAGAAATAGTTTAATCCAGACTGAGGTAAGACATAAAATGCATGTGGAACTTCTTGTTAAACCAGAAAATAGCAGTGTTCAGAGACTAGTGAAGGGCTGCTGAAAAGACATAGGGCCCTGCTTGAACAGAGCCAGGAGACTAGTTCTCACACCAAAGGACAGCTACAGCGACCTGAGTGCTGCATCCTCCTGAAACACACCCAGGAAGCTCTTGGTCCAGAAGGTTGGCTCTGGAGGGATAAACCATTGTTGTCTGTGTTTTAAGAGTGTTCTGCCTCATTTTCTCAGCAGGTTACAGTAAACTGTACTGACACCAATGACCTACAGTCCTTTAAATAAAGTTGAAATACATGTTCTATACAGATATCAACCAATAGATGAATGAATTCATGAGGAAGAAATGGTTTTCTTTATATTAAAATATCAACTAATTGATGTGAAATAAATGATGGCATTAGAAAATTGTCATTTGGCAAAATAATTACAGCAATTCATCCATACAGCATCAGAAATGGTAAAAAAAAAAATGGGTGAAATGAATGAGGAAAGATAATCAAATAATATGCCCAAGTATTTCAGGAAGTTTCTTTTAATTTTTTACTTATTTTTCTTTATGTTTATGTGTGTATGTGAATATCATATGATAAGCTCTCCCATCTGATAGGTTATACCATTACTCCAGGGTTACTCAGCTGGAAACCAATGACAAATTAGTCCCAATTGTGGAGAATTACCAGTTCACTGGAGGGAACTTTTACTAAATAAATGTCCTGGAATGTTAAAAAAAATAGGGTCACAAAAGTCAAAGGTGCTGGTGTGAGGATATAAATACATCAGGCTATATGCTGTCATGAGATCCTGGACTAGGTGATTTTGCTAACATGGACACTGTTAGAAATGGTGAAGGCTGTAAGCAGTCAGGTCACTGATGGGAGTAACGTGCAAGTTATTTCCTGATTTTAATTGCTGTGTTGCAGTTATATAGAAAACCGTGCTTTTGATGGGAATCAAAAGTCAAAGTAAAAAAGCAGGACATGGTAAGATCACTCAGGAGGCAGAGGTAAGCAGATTTCAGTGAGATCAAGGTCAGCCTGGTCTATATAGTGAGTTTAAGGCCAGCTTGGTTACAAGGAGACCCTATCTCAAAAATTAAATAAAAATAAAAATTCAAAGCCTTTGATGCTAATTCTATATCATGCAGTCAGACAAAACACTGAACGTTTCTGTAGCACTCTGACATCTTTTCTGAACATTATGTATTTGTTCAAAAGAAAATTGTTAAAAATATTCCATGCACATTTATGACATAGTAAAATGATCTATATGCAAATTGTGTGTATGTGTCAATTATATGTAAATATTCATACATATGCCTTGTGTACTTACATGTAACTATGAAGGGAAAGTATGGAAAGGGACATGTGAGGAAAAGTTAGTTCAGTGGGGAAAGAAGAGAACAGGAACTAAGTAAAAAGGAGAAATAAATTAAAACAAAGCCACATGGAAGATAAATAATGTAAACAAGGTTGATTTATGATGATGGGACATATTTTTAAATGCAAAACTAAACCAGGGAAGAGGAAGTCACACATCTGTACTTTCTGCCTGCTATGCTCAGTACTTGTCTTTGCATTTTTCCACCCTGACTCACACTGGCAGCTTCTGCTCCCAAATCACTCAGCAGTGTTCAATCAAGAGCACTTCGGAGGCAATCAAGTTTGCTGTGCCTTCTAACCATTTGGTTATCAAAATCAAAATGAACTACTTTTATATTGGAGGAGGGGAGGAAATAGTTCTCCTTAAAAGCTGAGTCCGTTTTATTACTAGATAATTTTGCTTCTGTCTCTGGTTTGCTTTCTAAAGTTGCGAACTCACAAAAGAAGTCTGCTTTTATGTGAGTGAGGCAGGCTTGTGAGTGGGGACAACACAGGCATTAAAAGGACATTTTTCATTTAAAACTAATCTTGGATTTTGTGAATCTACATCTTAAAAATATATTTAAAATAAGAACAAGAGGCATGTAATTGAATTTTTCAGGATTCTTAAGCAAATCTAAATCTTCCGATATAAATAATCACTGATTTTTTAAAATCTAAAATAAATTGTTTTCTCAGTTGCAAACACACTAATTAAGTGTGAAAATGCCATAGGAACTACTCAATATCAGAAAGGCTCCTGTTGATTCTAGTAAACTGACTCCTATTAGCTGCTTGCTGAGGATGCCTCAGAAACACAGTTTTGTTCCTATTTATCAAAATATCAAGGAAATAAGAGCATTTGCATACTCAGCTTTAATCAACAGGAGCTGGCAGAATAGAAAGCAATAAATAGCTTCAAGACATTCAATAAAATCTGAGTTTTATTTTAAAAACAACTCAGCAAGAATCACTGTATTGCCAAATTACAACAGGTAGGATTTAGAACTCCTGCAAAAATATCAGTAGCTATTAAATAGTTGCCTCTGCAATGTTCTATCTTCTATCCAGACTTCAATTTAGTCCTGTTTTACTTAACTTTAGAGAGAGCAGAATGGATCCTAGCAGTCAGCCTGAGAGGGTGGGCTCTGCCCTCCATCAGTGCAGCAGCTCTGATCTCTGCAAACCACCAGAGAGTGCTGAGTTCTGGCCTTCCTCTGGCCTCCCCATGGCAGAGGGCTTGAGAATGCAGGGGACTGCCTGAGAGCCCCAGGATCCTGCCTCCATGTGGTGGTGAGCTTCCCTTAATTGTGCCATACCTATCTCTCTACCTGGGATTTCGTGAGGCCCCTCCCAAGGTCCCAGGGAAGCTCTGGCTTTGGTGGGACAAGGCTGAGTCCTAGCAGACAGCCTGAGAGGGTGGGTTTTGACCTCCGTTGTAGCAGCTCTGATCTCAGCAAACATCCAGAGAATGCTGAATTCTGTCTTCCCTCTGGCCTCCCTCACATGGTGAAGGAAGCCTGAGTGTACCTGACTGGAACCTGAATAGGGCTTCTGTGGGTACTCCTGAATAGCTGATTTGAAGCCATCAGTTCCCTCCAAATTAAACCTGAGAGAACCATAACCCCATACCAACCAGCTTTACATAACCAATAAATAAAAGGATCAAGGCACCCTGGCAATACAAACAGAAGCATACTTCAACTTAATTCTCATATCAGAATCATAAACAAAAAAAGAAATTCACATGCCAAAATCACAATGGAAGAACTGTAGAACACTGAGACCCTCTTCATTCACCGCTATCCCCCAAACCCTCCAGACCCCCACTAATTGCTCTTTTAGCTTCTGTAAAATGTTTGGCTGCTGCTTTAGACATGCCTAGACATACCCTGGCATGCCCTGACCCCCGCCTGCTATTCCCCACCCCCCTTCCAGGAAACTATAGATTAAGCAAATCTGAGCATAAAAACTGCCCTATAAGGTAAAAACAGACTGGCCCCACAGGTAACAGTCAGCACATTCCACAGCCCTGAGAATAGCACCTACCAATAAGAAACTTCCAGGGCTGCATCTTATACATCCAATAGGTTTAAAATTATGTTGGCATGCGTGGGCTCCTTGAACCAAGCAAAATGTATCTTTGGTATCTCCCCCACCTCCCTTTGTCTAAAACCTATAAAAGGCTCCACTCTCCCTTACTCTGGGCTCTCAGCATGGATCCATCGAGTTGGTGAGGTCTGAGAGCCCGAGCTTAAGCCCAAATAAACCATAAACCTTTGCTTTTGCATTTTGGTGTGTTGGGTCCTCAGTGGTCT